>NC_134581.1:131180000-131495000 GCF_037038515.1 Microtus pennsylvanicus
TTTTCTGGAGCAATACACAGTGCTTGTTTTGCAAGTACAGGGACCTGAGTTTGATCCCTGGCGCGCACACACACACACACACACACACACACACACACACACACACACCCGGTGCTTGCACAGCTTGCTGGGGTTTGCTGCCCAGCCAGCTTAGCCTACTTGGTTTTCCCCAACAGTGAGAGCCCTTGCCTCACAAAAGAAGGCAGACTTCATTTGCCTGCCACGTGAACACGCTCCTCACATAAGAGAAAGCAGATCTTTCAAGGCCTGTTTTGCGGCTTTCAGAGACTGAAATGTAGGTATAATTGTCCCTAGGTTATTAGTGAAGCGACAGACACTGGATCGTCGTGGGACTCATTGACGGAAAGTGGGCGGGGTGGGGGGCCGCCCTCTGTTTTACTCTGACACCGGTGTCTTCTGGAAGAGCTGACTGAGCACACACGTGCCACAGGTCACTTTAGTTTTGAATTTGGCACTGCCAGTGACGAGTGTGGGACTGTGTGACCACACAACACCGTGTCTCTGAGCTTCACTTGATCTACGTATGGACCAGAACTGAACATTTCTACCTTGCAGAAAGTTCCTAAGCCTAAACAGCATTGACATATGCCAAGCGGGTCCTGAACTACAGGGGACAGAGTTGGGGCTCGTTATAATCAAGATGATGTTCCGGCTGTGGCCTTAAGGGAAAGGGTTTTACATAAGCAGTGAGTCTTGAGTGCCCCGGGAGATGGCAGTGCCTCATTGGCTTACAGAACACTTCTGTCCCCTCTGCATGACCTCCCCAGGGCATTTCCCAGCAGCGCTGCTTTTGACCGAGCCATGTGGAACTTTCTACACGAAGAGATGGAGTCCTTTCTCATTCTTGGGCAGGTAGAGTCTTTCTGGTGGTCAGCACATCTGACAGAGCCTCCTAGAAAAATGAGGTTCACCCTTCGCGTGGAAAGAATGAGTTGAGGCTGTTATTTTAGTTGAGAAAAGGGAGTCTTCATCTGGGGCAGAGTTAAACTTTACTAGCTGCCTTTTTCCCGGGGCCATGGAAACAGAAACCAAGAACATTTCCCAATGAACAATGCAAGCATGAAGCAGGAAGTTTGTCAACAAAGGCAACACCAGCTTTCCTTGCCAGCCCTGGGAAGGCAAACACAGGCAGGCACACCAGCCGCCACCACTTCAAAGCCTCAGGGTCCTCCCCCTGGAGACAAAAATCTTCACCGCCCTAAACTAGGCATCAGTCCTTTATGTTTTTGCTGTTTGTCGTATTCCTGCTCTTCTTACTGGAGCCTCTCTTCTAATTCCCCCTGCTTTAACTGAACACACCAGCATGCTGAAAGCCCCCTGTATTTCTGAGCTGCTGGGGGTTGTTCATTCTGTGGCTCCTCCTACCAAGCTCTCCCCACTTTCTAAGTGGTGAGCAGCCTTCATTTTTCATAAACAGTCTTTGTCCTGAAGCTTCTGCCACCTTTACTAGAACCTTAAACATTTATATGACTATTCATATTGACAATTGATGGCTCTTTGTATACGACTCATAGTCACACTCATTATATGTCATGCCTCTCTTCTCTCCTCTCCTCTCCTTTCTTCTCTTCTCCTTTCTTTTCTTCTCCCCTCCTCTCCTCTCTTCCCCTCCCCTCCTCTCCCCTTCCCTTCCTGATAACTTTATTTTAAATTTAAAATTTTGTTAAAATGAGAAATTCCATTCCCAGTTACCTCTTGAGTGTCCAGTCACACGTGGCTGGGGGCTGTCATGGTAGACAGAGCAGAGAGAAGATGTACCCGTTCCCACAGAGAGTCTCAGAGAATGCAGAGACCCTGCCAAATCCCCTTCTCCACCTGCAGAAGCTAGCAACAGTCTGGAGGGTAATGAAACCTCGAGAGCACGAACACACCCAGCTGACAATGTGGGCTCTGCTTTGTTAGTTAGACTACCCAGTGTCGAGGCCTTTCATGAAAATAAAAATTAACTTCTCACTCTCTTTCAACACTCCCAAATGTGTCAAATTTACAAGTTTTCAGAATGAAAACAGAAAACATTGATTTGGTTGGATTATTATTATTATTTACTTCAGCACCATTTTAAAGATGTATTTTCTCAGGCAGGAGAGAGACAGTTTAGTGGTTAAGAGTACTTGCTGCTCTTGCGGAAGATGGAGATTGGGTCCCCAGCACTCACATGACCACTTACAGATAGATGTCTCTGCCTCCAGTTCCAGGGATCCAGTTTCCTGGCTTCCACCAGTACCAAGGATGCCATCAATGCACCCGGATGCATGCAGATGCAGCAAACATACACCTAAGATTAAAATAAAGAAATACTTAAAACACACACTTCCCAAGTGTAATAAAATGCTGAAAAAATACGAGAGTGAAAGGAAGAAAAATGTCGGTCAGATTTTACCTTAGGGCGAAGTCAGGAATCCCACACATGTGCTGTGTTCATCTCTGGGGAGACACTTTTGAAACCCCAAAGAGTTGTTTTGATAGTTGGCCACCAAGGTGGCCCAGTGTATCTTTGCCAAAATTCTCATCATTTTTGAGGGAAGGAAAATATGATTTCATTTCCTAAAGGAGGTCAACATTCCATGCGTTCATTGTGAGATCTCAGGCAAGACCTTGCGAACCCTTTGCACAGGTGTGAGACTGGGAAGGCTGGAAGGCTGGTGCTTCTTCCAGGGGTTCCCACATCATCCTAGGCTGGAGATTAGACAGGTCACATTACTCATCTCAGTTGGTGGACTAACCAATCCTGGACTGCAGCTGGAAGCCAGAACTTCTAACTCTATATCTGGAGTATGCTGAGGTCACCTTGACAGCAACCATTACTCTGAGACTTTGAGAGTTTCCTGCTCCTTCCTCTCTCATTTCGCTCACTCTGGCTACTATCTCTTGATTAGTTGTGTTGATGTGCTGAGCCACTTCCTTCTGGGAAAGTAAAATTTTCCTTTCTATTGGTTTGGGTAGGAAGCTAGAGATAAGCCAAATGTGGATTAGTGTTCTAAGGAGACATATGTCACAACTGGAGGGACTTCATAGGTCATACTGTTTAGCTCTTCATTGTTCAGATAAAGCTAATAAGATGGCTTGTTTTTAATCATTCACTTAGCAAGTACTCATTGTGCAATTTACTCCTTTCCTAGTCCCATGCCTTGTGCTGGGGACAAAGAAGGACAAAAGTGAAGCCCGTCTTTGCTGTCATGGAGATTCCAACCTGCTAAGACGACAGATAGATACTGGTTAAGTGTGGTCGCACATAGGTAGTGAATGCTACGGCACGAAAGAAGACTTGGAAATAAATACGATGTGGGAGGCTTGTTTAATCTGGGTTTAGAGAAGGCACAGCTAAGGAAGAGACCCTGAGATGGCAGAAAAGATGAAAAAAAAAAAGACTTGAAGAGATGGCAAGAGTTGGGAAGAGCCTTTTCGGATGGGGAGTGACACTCCCTAAGTCTACTGGGAAGAAGGGAGTTTGGAAGTTTCAATGGAATGGCTGCCTAATCTCTTAGGGTTGAATTGAGCTCAGGGGTAAAAGGGATTCTGTAGTGCTGGATTCCAGGACTGGTAGAACCCACATGGAGCTCAGGAGCTCAAAGAACTCACAAAGAACATAAAGATGTGGTTATACTGTGCTCAGGTTACAAGTAATGGACAAACTGAGGTTACCGAAGAGCATTGGCCAGAGTCTAGAATAAACAGGGGAGAGAAAATGGTCTTTGAATGGTTTGTAGCATGGGAAAGATGGGCTGTTTAGTTCCACTTGATTTCCCTCTTGAAATACAATCTCTTTGAGCAAATTAAAAAGTTGAGATTGTGTAGAGTGTTCTTTATCTACTTTTACTCTTTTCTGGTCCATAGAATTACGGTATGGCCCATTTAAGTAAATGTATATGAAAGTGTGTGTGTGTGTGTGTGTTATGAAGATGACTTATTTTGAAATGAGGGCAGTTAAGAAGCCAGTGTGTTTCAGAGAGGATCTCCTGCTCTGGAGCTGCCTGGGAAATCAGTCTGTTTCATTGACTCCTCCCAGTATGTCCCGAGATCATCAGTCCAACAAGCCTTTTATTCAGTACCATTTGGATTCTTCATTTATATATAATAGCAGCGGTGATGCTTCCCTGTTCCCCTAAACTCGCAGGGATTTCTTCTTTTGTGCTCAGATCTCTCTTTGTTCTCACACTTCTGGGCTTAAAATTCTTTCAGTGTGAAGTTGCTCTCTTGTTCAGATTTTAACTGAATCTAGATTCCTACGTTTGGGTTACATTTTTGATTATCTCCTGTAATATTCAGAGCCTATCCCAGATAATATAATCTTAGAGCCATCTGTTTAAAATTACTTCATCCTGGACCTAGGTTGGGATGTACTTTTATTCATATTTATCTCAGATCCAGAGGCTTCCTAGTGGTTAGCAAATCATTTTCTGGGTTTGGGTCTTGAGTTCATCTCACCTGACGCTCGGTTGCATCATGGATGAAGCGAGCTCTGCATGACTCACCTCTTCTTTGTTTCATGCTTGATGGAGGAAGGTCATTGGCTAATAAAGGAACTGCCTTGGCCCTTTTTTATTGGTTAGGACATAGGTAGGTGGAGTAAACAGAACAAAACGCTGGGAGGAAGAGGAAGTGAGGTCAGACTCGACAGCTCTCCTCTCGGGAGCAGACGCCTCAGAGAGACGCCATGCTCCCAGCTCCCAGGCAGACGCACGCTATGAAGCTCCGACCCAGGATGGACAGAGGCTGGAATCTTCCCAGTAAGCGCACCTAGGGGCGCTACACAGATGATTAGAAATGGGCTAAATTAATATGTGAGAATTAGCCTAGATAGAAATGGGCCAAGCAGTGATTAAAAGAATACAGTGTCCGTGTAATTATTTCAGGGCATAAGCTAGCCGAGCAGGCGGCTGGGGTGTTGGGGACGCAGCCCTGCCACCGCCCTTATTACTACACATGCTTGAAATTATTTTTGTGTTTTCATGTATGTCTACTGTGTGCATGCTCATTTGTACATGGATGTGTCTCCATGTGTGTGCCTGTGAATGTCAAGGTCAGAGGGCAGCCTCACTTGTCATTACTCAGGTGTTACCCATTTTTTGTTGTTTGCTTGAGACGGACTCTCTTCCTGGCTGGGAACTTTCCAGTAGGCTGTCCAGTGATCCACAGGGATCCACCTGTCTCTCTCTCCCTATCCCCAAGATTACAAGTGAGTACCACCATTCCAGGCTCTTCTTTTTATACACCCAGACCCTCATGCTTGCAAGGCCTCATGCCTCACCTTCTTAGAAACCATTTCTACTGTCTTCATCCTGGTCAGTGGGTGGTGTGGAAAGATGAGAAAGAAGCCAAGGGGCAAACTCTCTCATTAGCATCCACCACTTCTTTAAACAAGAGACACCTGACAATCCCAGATAATGGATTTATTTAAGAAAACCTAAGAAAGCAAAGGGCTGAGATCTTCAGTTGCCATAGGGTCATAAACACTTGTACATGACCCACAGAGTTGCTGCTTTTATGGCGAGTTAGCTTTTCTATTTTAAACAGTAACGGTGATAGTGACTTTTTTCAAGGAACAGAAAATGCACATAGGGTAGATAGTATTGTACAAATTTTGAGGGAAAAGAGATGTTTCTCTGTACATCCTATAAAAGCATGATTTTAAGAAGATAATGATTTTGTTTTGTACAAGTTCTGAAAAGCGTCCCATTAAGTGGGGTCAGTACACATCTGGGCTGGGAATAGTATTCTGGAATCCTCCTTGCTCCTTCCCAGCTTGCATTGTGACTCAGTGCTTTTTACCTTAAATATTTGAACTTTTTATGCCTCTCTGTGTGTTCAGATTTGATTCTTAGACACAGTCTATGATTAACAGGTTTGCTTTATGGATTTGGGTAGATGGCTCTCTTTGGCAGCCTTCACTCTACCTCTCTCGAACTGTGTGTCTTCTTCGGCTGTCCCTCTGAGGTCCAGTATCTGGGTATTCAAGGCCAAGTGCAGGCATGAGAGAAGACACTCAGTGTTCTTCTTCAGTAAGGAGAAAATTAAAAAAAATGGATGGATAGATGAAAGAAATGGAAGGAACACTTGAAACGAGATGTAAAAATCTAAAAATATTCGTTGACAGTGACCCTCAGTTAACTGAAAGATCAGTTAACCAGATTCTCCGTCCCTCAAACATTTCCATTAACTTTGAAAAAAAATTCTAAATAAGGTCATTAAAAAAACAAAACAGATGGATGAAGTCTGCTACTTCAAAAGAGGCAAAATTTAATACAAGATTTTAATGGGACCCACCTGACAAAACAAAGGCAGGACTTGAAATTGTACTGTTGGGAATAAAGAGACAAAGAGGTAGAGGCACATGGGACGATGTCTACTGGGCTGCAAGAGCTTAAATTAACCTTGAATGCAATTCATAAAGCAGCAAAGAATGCAAGAGACCTATGGGACCTGCTTGGAATTAGCATCTGATGTTGCTGACTTCAAAGACACTCAGGATGTAGACCCCTAATCAGGAAAGTCTTCCCATAGCCAAACAGGAGGCACATTTTATGACCAAGGACTCAGCGAAAGAGTTCATTGTCAGAGATCAGATAAAAATAATGAGATGGTTCTCAACATTAGAGGAGACTATTTTCCAACTCTTTTAAAGCAGAGTATTTCAACCCACATGTTTGACCTGGGTCAGAGGTCACAGACAGAAGATGATGTCATTAGTGAAAGGCAGTGTCCACATCACCTGCATTTTTATTGTCTTTTCTCATAGCTAGTAAAGCTCAGGGCTTAACCAGTTATTGCACAATTGCTTATAAGATAGAATGGAATCTTAGCGGGAGGAAGATCAAGGCTGTGTTGAGCCCCGGTTAGAAACACCAGACTGCAAACACGGTGCCTAAAATGTTTTCACCTTGCAGCTGGGCTGGACTTGATAGCCAAGAACATCTGACCTTATGGCTTAGCACAATATCGAGGATTTCCAGGGATGCTGATTCTATTTAGAAATATGCACAGCTATGGTCGCAGGTGGTCCATTGACTTGAAGGTGGGATGTTGACCAAAGCTTGGGAAAGAAGATGATGATGGCTTGAATTAGAGAGACTTCAATGCCTCAGATCACTGGCTAATGCCGAGTGGAGGGCTCTGTTGTGTGACACCATTCTTAGGAGATATGAACAAATAAATGTTTGCTCATCCCAGATGGGGAGCTGACAACAGACCAATGTATGGGTAGCACCAAAGTCCATCTTGGTGGAAAGGTGAGTTTTCTTGGAATTTCGTGCCAGGAGTGGATGAGGGGTTACTTACAGGAGCAGAAACTATCAAATCCCGCTCCAGCATGGGTAATAGATTGCTCAGCAAAGCTGGAAACCTGGAACACTCTGTAGGCAGTTCAGCAGGTTGGAGAGTGGACTTTCTGGGTGTTTCAGTTGGTTGGAGTCACTTTGGCTGGTCTCTACTTCTTTCAGGCTGCTTGATTGGAGCCTCTAAAAGGCAGCTCAGCTGGTCCTAGAGAGACTCCAAGTAGTCTTCATTGCTAATATACTCTTGAGGGGTGAAGGTGAGGGTCTAGTGAATCTGGTCAGTTTTAGGGACTTCCTGAAGATATTCGAAGTGTTTACTTGCTGTCTCAACTAGCATTCAGGCAGGATAGACTGTTTCACCCTTCCTTAGAACATCCTATCTTGTGCCTTAAAGAGCTTCCCTCCAAGATGGAAGGTTTGAATCTTGAAGGATACTGCCACACAACAGATTCCTTCCCATGAAGTAAACAAAGTACAAACGGGGGAACCAGGGAAGAAGCTAAGTCATCCAGGCTTGATGGTTCTATAATGCTGTGACAGGGATTGTCGTGGAGATATATTGCATAACTTCTGCAGCCAGCAACTGTAACTCTAGATCCCCCTGAGTGTGCTTAAAGACTGATGGCCCTGTTTGGTACTGGCTCAACAACCAAGCACAGGATAGCTTTTCAGAGGCTGCAGCAGAAGGAGATTGGGAGGAGAGTCTGACCCAGTCCTAGATCTGGCACAGACTTAGACACCTGGGCTGTTCTGCATCTATCTGAGCTCAGATTGTGAAATGACAGAGAAAAGGCTATAATTGCTTTTGCATTCTATGCAGCGTTCATGTCTCTAACTTAGCAAAGCAAAGCAAAGCAAAGCAAAGCAAAGCAAAGCAAAGCAAAGGTTCCAGGCTGGATATTCTCTCCTCTCTTTACATGTCTGACACTCTCACTAGTTTAAATGCAATGGACCACATTACCTGGTCCCGTTTCTCCTTTTCTGCTGGCAGGATCCTGATCATGGTAATCCATGGGCCTTAGAAAGCAGGAAAAAGAGAGCTTAGGGCATTTCTCTCTGGGAATCTCTCTCTCACAGGCCGTAGTTTTGGAGTGACTGCTTTCCTCACAGAAGAACATACCCCTCACAGAAGCTTTGTCGTTTGCCACAGTGTTTAAGGTTTGTGGTAGCTACCACCTCCTTCATGCCTGCCTTTTGGTGGCATGATTGATTCCATACTATCTCTGGACCCACCCCTTTCTGTCTTACCTTTCTTTCAAACCTTCTACTGCCTTTGTAGAGCCTCTTTCCAGGTAATTTATCGTAGTGGAACCACCTGCCTGAATCTGACCAGTATGGAAGTGCAACCAGATTTAAATAAATAAATATTATTTGTGCTGACATAAAACTGGGAGCAAACTAAATATCCACTGATGATTCCTGGTGAACTTGGGACATATGCATCTGATGAGTTGTGATCAGCCAATACAAATAATGCTATTTAAATATTTGACACTATGGGATAATGTTCAATATGTAATGCGAAGGGGAAATAGCATCAGATGACATGTGTACGATGGTAACAAATTACTAAAATATATTATCACGTATCTCCCCACCCACCCATCCTTGCATCCTTCCACCCATTTGTCTGAGTAGAAACAGAACAGGAAAAGCACAGGCCATTATTAGCAGTGGTTGATTCTTTTCAGAAAGAAGTCCTTACATTACACGCCCCTTGATATGTGTCAAAGGTGGCAAGACAGAGTCAGTGGGATGCACATGTTTATCTCCGGTGTCCTTGAGAGTAATTTTTGTTTTCTTATGAATTCTACTTGTGTCTTCCAAGTTTGTCATGATGGAATATGATACTTGCAACCAGAAACATAAGCATTATAGATAACAATTAGGTCAGCTCCCCCTGTCTGAAGAAGTGCCGCTGAGGTGGCACCATCGTTTTCAGGATGCCTATGGTGTACTCAGTTCTCGGGGAACGGCAGTTGACTGGGGTCATCACTCCTATACTGAAAGGGATTACAGAGATGTCCCTTCTTCTGTCACATCCCGTAGAGACACAGACCCTTCCTGGGACATTTACATTTTTCAGCCTCTTGAGGAGAAACCGGGGGCAAAGCTCTTTCAGGACATGCCACACTCCTAAACTTTCCCAGAGAGAATTGCATTTCCTGAATAAAAAAAAAGCCTGTGGGTTTAGTCACAGAGCAGTGTGTTTATTACACCTGATGACAGATAGCATTAATAGTGACAAAGAGGCCAACAGCAGGTAACACCTTTCACACGCAAAAGGAAGCCAAGTAACAGGCAAATACGTCTAAGTTTTGAACATCTCTTAGTTTACTACCATCCTTTAAAAGGTTGGAAGTCGGTGCCAACTGATTTCCAACTGTTCAAAAGCATGG
This sequence comes from Microtus pennsylvanicus, assembly GCF_037038515.1. Lineage (NCBI taxonomy): Eukaryota > Metazoa > Chordata > Mammalia > Rodentia > Cricetidae > Microtus > Microtus pennsylvanicus. The sequence goes on from NC_134581.1 coordinate 131,189,692, forward strand.
ATAGTTTGTGCTTGAAAATGCTCCACGGGGGCTACAAGCCCAGTAGGCTTTCTTTAGAATCATTATTTTTTGTTCTCTCTCTGCTCCTTTTTCTCCGGAGTTTATCTTGATCCATGTTATCACCAGCAGCCAAACCAGAACCCTCTCGAAATGCTGCAGAGAGTCCAAACACAAATCTCATTATCCTAAATTCCAGGGTCATCTTTCCCACAATCAACTGACTGGCTCTTTAAGTGTTATAGTGATCCGTATCTGTGCTCTTCTGGGTGCCCCAGAGCTATGGGCTAAGGACGTTGGTGTGACTCTTGCCATGCCATTACATAGTACACAATTCAGACCTTTATTAGATTGTTATTAGCAATCCCATGGGTTCTTTCTTTTTAAAGGATACTGATTTTCATCCATGCAGAAAGAGTCCCAAGTAATAAGTCTAAAAAATGATTCCCCCCACTCCCAATTCTATACATATTTCTATCTAGGGTATGCATGATGTTGCGGTGAATATTGGGTGACACACTCCTTTCTTTGTGTTGGTCTTCCCACAATGGTCATTATTGACCTGCTTTAAGGTGACTGTGTTCCTTTTTAGCTCTCTGCTGGCACTTCTGGGGGGCCCTTAAACATCCTTAGGGTCTTGCATTGGGACTTATGCATTTCTGCTTTCCAAGCGAGGCTCATCTATAACGCTTTAATGAGTGGGGCAATTACTCATGTGCATGAGAAAATCTCTTATAATGCTCACTTGAGTCCTGTCCAAGTTTGAGGTAAGAGATAATTGAGCCTCTGGTTGGGAGCTCCATTCTCTGTTTATGATATCGGGGCTTTGCTTGTCTTTCAGTAACTTCACGATTTCCCTCCCTCCCTGCCGACTTTTATGGAAATGATCTTCTTGCTGCCTGAAGTGTGTCATTTTGCTTCTTGCCAAGAAGAAAGCTTCTCTATAAGAAAAAATGACCCATCTCTTCCCTTCTGTAGCCATCTGATTTAATTATGCACTGTGCTTGGCCCCTGGAGAGCCAGAGAGGAATATGAGGAAGTCCTGGCTTGATCACCAAGCCCTAGGGTCTTTGTCAATTATCCTCTGGCACCCATGAGTCTGGCCAAATTTACAGGCATGTCTGTCTCTTAAAACATGTCAGGCCTGAAGAGTGAATCACTTTTTTTTTCTGGAGCTGCTATAAGTAGAACAGTCTTTTCCATTAAAACCCATTTTGCTTTCTGCCCAATACCCTAGAGCCTCCTGAACGCACCTTCCGCATTCTATCTGCAGCCTGGAGACAGCAGCTGAATATCAATACTTGTTTGCCAGGAATTGTGGCATGCACAGAGGTGGTATCTTCTAGATGGAAGGACAGGTATCTGCAGGGAGACAGAGGTGAGCCTGAGAGGACCGTGCTTTCTGTTCTGAGCTCATGAGAGAGCTCTTTGCTTCTCTGAGCTTCCATTTTCTTACCAGAAACATGGAGATAAACATGCCTCTGACAGTGATGGGGAAGCAAGCAATATCAGATAATGGACAAAACATAATAGGAAAATGATAAAAATACAACATTCCTATTCAGAGATGAATATAAGAAATGCAGCTGTATAGATCAGAGCATCATTGTTCAACCCTCCTTGGAGAAGCTTCTTGCAGTAGATGGAAGTTAACACAGACACTGAGAGGCAGTAGAGCATTCGATTCTATATGGGATCTCTGGATCGCACCCCTCCCCTCAAGGCTCAGGGAACTCTGCTGAAGACGAAGCAGAAAGACCAAGAACCAGAGGTGGCTGATGACTCCCAGGACACAGCAGGGCTGGTGGGCACGTGAACTCACAGAGAGCGTGACATGTGCAGATTGACACCAGGCAAAATCACAACAGAGCGGAGGGGAAGCAGACATGAGGTCCCACAGCAAATCAGGAAGCCATTTTCACGTGAAAATCAATTTTCTATAATGGTGTGCCACTGGGTATATCAACTACACTCCAGGGCAGGCCTCATGTGCTCGGGAGTAGACGGACAACACAAATGAACGTTGTATTTTTTGTGCACTTTTTGTTTTGGTATTTTAGTTTTAGTTATCTTTTCATGTTTCTTTTGGAGAGAGAGGAAAAAAACTGAAGACGCATGAGTAAGAAGGTGGAGGATATCTGAGAGGAGTTGAGGGAGGGGAAAGAATACAATCAAAACACTGCATGAAAAAATGTAAATAAAAATAATAATTTAAAAAGAAAAGTAGTGTTTATTAATTTATTAATCATGAGTGAATGAATGGTTTCCCCACAGAACTTTGAACATTTCTACTGTGTGTATGTGTGTATACGGACATGTGCATGTAAGTGTGTATGCATGCAGGTATATGTGTATGTACGTGTGTGTGTGTACACAAGTGTATATGTGTATGAAAGTGTGTGTATATATGTGTGTATGTATTACAGGCATATGTGTTTATTTGTGTGTGTATGTACATGCAGATATGTGTGTGTGTTTGTGTATATGTATGCCAGAGGTCTCCATTACTTACCACCTTATATATTTGTCACTGAACTCAGAGCTCACTGGGTTCATTATGTCGGCTGGCCAGTGAGCTGTGGGAACCCATCTGTGCCCACGTCATCAGTGCTGGCATTACAGACATAGGGCTATGCCTAGCTTTTCATGTGGATACTGGGGAACCGAACTCAGATCCTCATTCTTATAGCCCTTCACGGATCTGCCCAGCCTCTGCATTAGCAGTTATTTTATTTTATCCTTTTTTAAGGGATACACAGAACAAGTCTACTTCAGCGCTTGCTATACCCCTTTAGGATTTTTTATATGTGACAATTCTTCATATGAACTCAAGAGAAGCAGCTTCCAGTCTCGTTCTTCTGTGTTCTCAGGTTCCAGCACAAGGTCAGGCATGGAGGAACAGAGGAGGAGGCCCGGATGTGATTGTTGGATGAGGAGAGAAGGAAGGAAGTGAAGGCATGGCAAGAGGAGGGGAGGGAGGAAGGAAGCCAGACTTGATATTCTTAGAAGCGCAATCAGGGGACAGTTGGAGCTCTCTATGAAAGCAACCACGGCATAGAACCTGTTATTACACCCTGGCTGCGAGCATTGTTTTAGTATTTGGGAGGAAATGCATTATTTGTGTTTTGGAGCAGCCCCATCAATCTGGTCTCTCTAGCCCTGCCCCAGACTTCCCCTGGAGTAGTGTGGGCAGAAGGAGAAGGCCCTTGGGTCGATTCGATAATGAGGCTAATGATGTTTTCCTGCTCCGAGCCAGCGACTCACAGTGAACATAGCCCTCCAAGGAGCATTCTTGGGTTTCTGCCTTACCCTCAACCCTGCATGTAGCGGCCTGTATCATGGAAGCCTCTAGAAGGTTAAGGATGATGGCCAAATACTGTTCTAAATAGGTTCGAGTATTTTGGAAAACACTCTCAGCCAGAGCAGCGCTGTCAGATTTCCATTTCCAGGCTGTTCTTCACTGAAACAAAAGAACTTTGCTGCTTCCCAGGAGTCTTAAACATATCACAGAGGCTTTTTCCTGTCTTGAATAACCTTACTCAGTTTGTAACTGAGCCAGACACGGACAGGACAAGAGCCCTGGCTGTAAGCATTAGTGATTGAGGTTCTAATTCCTGCTTTGTCAAGGACAGGCTGTGTGACTCTTAGCAGCCTCCAGACCTCTCTGATGACACCTTCTTGTTTAGTTCATTATAAGGTTTGCTCTGTATCAGGAACCATGTCTGGCCCATGTCAGATCCTCGGAACATGTATGGCAGTGGTTGGAAGGGAGATATTTTTGGCCATGTTAATAACAAAACAATCACAATATCTTATTTGTATTTTAAAATTATTTATATTTAAGTTTTTAGTTTATGTGTATGTGTGTGTCTATGTGTATGTTGGAGAGTATTACATGTGGGGGAAGTTGCCTGCTGAGGTCAGAAGGGGGCATCAGATCCCCTGGAGCTGGAATTATAGGTGATTATGTGTGGCCTGACTTGAAAGGTGAGTGCTAAGAACCAAATTTGGGTCCTCTGGAAGAAAGGACGTTGGTCTTACTTCTGAGCCATTTCTAGCCCTCTGCATAGTTATTTATGTCATCTTTTCAGGGCCACAGCTGGTCTTATGAGGCGCCATAGCTGCAGATCCCTCATCCTTGGGGACAATGACAATTCCAGCTGTCCTGGAGACTCTCAGCATCACAGAATCCTCTCAGAGAGCCCAGTCAGCTGATGGGTATGTCGGCTGCTTTTTACACACACAATTGTCCCACCAGTGGTGGCAATTCTCCTCAGTAACACAAACAAACAAAAAACAAAGCCTGGAATCCCCGTGCCCTGGTCACCCACCTCAGTGTGTGCCTTCCAGCTCCCTCATCTCTGTGATCCACACGTGCACTGCGCTATGGAAAAGCAGAAACGCAGAACTTAACACATCCTTCCTTTTGAGGCTAAATCATTTCTGCTTTTTAGGACCCACAGTCTGGGCTGGGCAGAGGCAGCCTCTTCCACACTCTGCTCACTGAATTACAGGGCACATGGCTGCCTCTCTAGAGCCCTGGTTCTCTGTCAACCCAGTTTGTCCTGCAGGGGCCATTTGTCAACTCTAGGGGGGTTTTGGTTGTCAAGGCTGCTGGGGGTTGTCTGCTGTCTTCTGTTGTATTTAGGCCACCAAAATGCTGTAATTCAGAGGATGGATTCCCACAACAAAGAATTATTCAACTAAAATGTCAACAGTGCTGAGGTTGAGAAATCGAAGAACAGGGGGCCTAGAGCCCAGAGGACTCCTAACAGTATTTATAAACATCATGTATCAATGGGTTTAGAAAGAACAGGAGACCTAGAGCCCAGAGGACTCCTAAGAGTTTGTGTAATCATTATGTACCAATGGGTGTAGGTGGAGCCTGAAACTCTCACAGATTCACAAGAGGCAATGGTCAGTGTGGTACATGGAGAAACCGAGTCAGAAAGACTCTATCCTGACCAGAAAACAGCCACATATGGCTTTCCTGCCAGGTCTGTGTTTATGGTGGAGGCCAGTCCTTAAGACAGAGTGGGACGTTGTTAAATCTTTGAACCTCCTTGGAGGTGCCTGGCTATGGTGCTCGGCAAGGCTTATAGCTCTTTCTTCAGTCTAGAACTATCCACGGGGGTAACTATAAATTCCTTGCCTTCTACTCCTGGAGTGTGCAGAGGCTGTGCACTATTTAGGTATGTTTACACAGTTTAGAAGGAACTGCCAGGGAATAAATATTTAATAATTGTGCGCTGTAGTGATTGAATGATTATGTCAACACAAACATGCCACTCCATGCTATAGTGATATTACTTTTATTTGTGGTTATCATTCCATTTTATAAACTTTAATTTTTTAATTTTTGTAAGTTTTCAGGCTTATATTTCAAGATTTTACATTTATTTACTGTGGATTGGCCTCCCAATGTCTGACTGCCTTTGGGACAATGATGAGTTCTGGAATTTAGTATTGATACATGTGTGCATATGTGTCTGTGTTGATGCATGTGTGCATATGTGTCAGTGTTGATGCATGTATGCATATGTTTCAGTGCTGATGCATGTATGTGCATGTGTCAGTGTTGATGCATATGTGCATATGTGTCAGTGCTGATGCATGTATGTGCATGTGTCAGTGCTGATGCATGTGTGCATATGTGTCAGTGCTGATGCATGTGTGCATATGTGTCAGTGTTGATGCATGTGTGCATATGTGTCAGTGTTGATGCATGTGTGCATATGTGTCAGTGTTGATGCATGTGTGCATATGTGTCAGTGTTGATGCATGTTTGCATGTGTCAATGCTGATGCATGTGTGCATATGTGTCAGTGTTGATGCATGTGTGCATATGTGTCAGTGTTGATGCATGTGTGCATGTGTCAGTGCTGATGCATATGTGCATATGTGTCAGTGTTGATGCATGTGTGCATATGTGTCAGTGTTGATGCATGTGTGCATATGTGTCAGTGTTGATGCATGTGTGCATATGTTTCAGTGCTGATGCATGTATGTGCATGTGTCAGTGTTGATGCATGTGTGCATATGTGTCAGTGTTGATGCATGTGTGCATATGTTTCAGTGCTGATGCATGTATGTGCATGTGTCAGTGTTGATGCATGTGTGCATATGTGTCAGTGCTGATGCATGTATGCGCATGTGTCAGTGTTGATGCATATGTGCATATGTGTCAGTGTTGATGCATGTGTGCATGTGTCAGTGCTGATGCATGTATGCGCATGTGTCAGTGTTGATGCATGTGTGCATATGTGTCAGTGTTGATGCATGTGTGCATATGTTTCAGTGCTGATGCATGTATGTGCATGTGTCAGTGTTGATGCATGTGTGCATATGTGTCAGTGTTGATGCATGTGTGCATATGTGTCAGTGCTGATGCATGTATGCGCATGTGTCAGTGCTGATGCATGTGTGCATATGTGTCAGTGCTGATGCATGTGTGCATATGTGTCAGTGTTGATGCATGTTTGCATGTGTCAATGCTGATGCATGTGTGCATATGTGTCAGTGTTGATGCATGTGTGCATATGTGTCAGTGTTGCTGCATGTGTGCATGTGTCAGTGCTGATGCATATGTGCATATGTGTCAGTGTTGATGCATGTGTGCATATGTGTCAGTGTTGATGCATGTGTGCATATGTTTCAGTGCTGATGCATGTATGTGCATGTGTCAGTGTTGATGCATGTGTGCATATGTGTCAGTGTTGATGCATGTGTGCATATGTTTCAGTGCTGATGCATGTATGTGCATGTGTCAGTGTTGATGCATGTGTGCATATGTGTCAGTGCTGATGCATGTATGCGCATGTGTCAGTGTTGATGCTTATGTGCATATGTGTCAGTGTTGATGCATGTGTGCATGTGTCAGTGCTGATGCATGTATGCGCATGTGTCAGTGTTGATGCATGTGTGCATATGTGTCAGTGTTGATGCATGTGTGCATATGTTTCAGTGCTGATGCATGTATGTGCATGTGTCAGTGTTGATGCATGTGTGCATATGTGTCAGTGTTGATGCATGTGTGCATATGTGTCAGTGCTGATGCATGTATGCGCATGTGTCAGTGCTGATGCATGTGTGCATATGTGTCAGTGCTGATGCATGTGTGCATATGTGTCAGTGTTGATGCATGTTTGCATGTGTCAATGCTGATGCATGTGTGCATATGTGTCAGTGTTGATGCATGTGTGCATATGTGTCAGTGTTGATGCATGTGTGCATGTGTCAGTGCTGATGCATATGTGCATATGTGTCAGTGTTGATGCATGTGTGCATATGTTTCAGTGCTGATGCATGTATGTGCATATGTGTCAGTGTTGATGCATGTGTGCATATGTGTCAGTGTTGATGCATGTGTGCATATGTTTCAGTGCTGATGCATGTATGTGCATGTGTCAGTGTTGATGCATGTGTGCATATGTGTCAGTGTTGATGCATGTGTGCATATGTTTCAGTGCTGATGCATGTATGTGCATGTGTCAGTGTTGATGCATGTGTGCATATGTGTCAGTGCTGATGCATGTATGTGCATGTGTCAGTGTTGATGCATGTGTGCATATGTGTCAGTGTTGATGCATGTGTGCATGTGTCAGTGCTGATGCATGTATGCGCATGTGTCAGTGTTGATGCATGTGTGCATATGTGTCAGTGTTGATGCATGTGTGCATATGTGTCAGTGTTGATGCATGTGTGCATATATTTCAGTGCTGATGCATGTATGTGCATGTGTCAGTGTTGATGCATGTGTGCATATGTGTCAGTGTTGATGCATGTGTGCATATGTTTCAGTGCTGATGCATGTATGTGCATGTGTCAGTGTTGATGCATGTGTGCATATGTGTCAGTGCTGATGCATGTATGCGCATGTGTCAGTGTTGATGCATATGTGCATATGTGTCAGTGTTGATGCATGTGTGCATGTGTCAGTGCTGATGCATGTATGCGCATGTGTCAGTGCTGATGCATGTGTGCATATGTGTCAGTGTTGATGCATGTGTGCATATGTGTCAGTATTGATGCATGTGTGCATATGTTTCAGTGCTGATGCATGTATGTGCATGTGTCAGTGTTGATGCATGTGTGCATATGTGTCAGTGTTGATGCATGTGTGCATATGTGTCAGTTTTGATGCATTTATGCATATGTGTCAGTGCTGATGTATGTGTGTGTATGTGTCAGTGATGATGCATGTGTGCATATGTTGCACATCCATTGGGGTGATGCTGTTTCATGGGGCACATTGCTAGGTGGATCTAGTCAGGCCACCCCTGTGACACCCTTACAACTCTGTGCCCTTGCCTTCAGCCCTCACACTGTGACTAGAGGGAGCCTCAGGGAGGTTGAGATGCCAGCTTTTGACTTTGTTTGCTTTCACATTTGCTCCTGGCCTTTCCTTAATCTCCTCCACATCACGGTGAGGCTGACTTTGTAGGAAGTCTGCTCCTCTGTGTGTTAGTTACTTCTCTTGTTGCTGTGACAGAGAATCTGATAGAAGCAATTTAAGGGAGGGATCAAGTGTTTTGGCTTAAGGTAGATCCCGCCTATCATGGCGGTAAGTTCTGTGGAGACGGTGAGAGCTTACAGCCATAGCTTGTTACAGCTCCATAGATCAGAAAGCAGAGGCCGGGGTCAAGTGGAAGCAGGTGGGAACTGGAACCTTCAAGGCCATCTTCTAGCAGCCTATTCCTTCAGGCAGGTCCCACCTCCTAAAGGTCCCATGGCCTCTCCAAACAGTGCCACCAGCCGGGGACTAAGTGTTTGAACATGTGAGCCTGTGGGGGACTGTCTTCCATGGAAATCATAACAATCATGTTCTCATACCAGTAGGCTTCTGTTTGGGTTTGGCCTGAGGATGTATCAGCTGGGAATCGATAGGAGGACAGAGAGCAAAAGCCAGGGCATTTCTCCTCACCTCCAGTCTTGGACAGTGTTCCTGAGGGTGCCATATTTCCTCCATATATTTTGGTAGATCCAAGTTCAGAGCTTGGTTTAACACGAGCAAGAAGATAAAACAATATGTATACAATGAAAAACAGGATCTGAGAAGGAACTTATGAGCCTAGGGAGCCTGGAAGCTTAAAGTCCACGTTAAATCAGCTACCACTGAGATTCTAGCTGCCACAGGGTGACCCAGTCTTCCCTCCCTGCTGGGAAGGGTCAGTATCTCCCCAGCTACTCAAACGCTCCAGCTCCACTGGTGATTCTGGAATCAATTATTCATATTGAGTTACTTCTCTATTAAAAGGGCTGACTTCTTATTTTTTGGACTGGATATCAGATATTAACAAGGTCAATCAGTGTAAAAATATTGATGATGTGGCTTGGTTATATGTCACCTATATCAAGAAGACTTCTTGTTAGGAATGGTTCAACGGAATGGAAAATTAAGATAGTGCATCCCCCCTAAAGCTTTTAGTACACTTGGATGTCTTTTACATGACTGCTCTCAAGAAGCTCTTATCCTTGAGATGTTCTGAGAAGAGCATTTTGAAGTTAGAGAGTGAAGCTGTGTAAGCTCGGTCCTCACCAAGTTTAACAGAAATCAACATAAGACTCCATCCATTCCTTTGAGTGTCCTTTGGACACTGACTATTGGTCACACTGGTGAGCATTCACTCAGTGTAAGGAAGCATGGAAGGCAGCGGTAAGGATGATCTGGCATGAGAACATGGGGGGGGGTTGATTTGGAAGCTCATATCTTCCATGTTTTAGAAAGACAACAGTGATAAGGAGGATAAAAAAGGAGGAGGGGTGAGCAGGCAAAGTGGCCAGTGGGGACCAGAGTCCAGCCAATAGGTGGAAAGATCCAGGCCTGTCAGGGCTGTATAGACAGAAGAGTCTAGAGTACCTGGATTTCTAATATGAGGAGAGGAGGTGTCTAGCTACAATGGAAGACTATATTATTATTTTTTTCTTTTTCTTGTTTTTATTGAGCTATATATACGGAAGACTAGATTCTGAAGGGATTAAGGGTATCATGACATCTCTTAGGGAGAGGATTATGGAAAGAAGAGGTCCTAGGAAGAAGAAGCCAGAAAGCCCACACCCAGGAGTGGACAGAAGAAGAGGTATTTAGTTGTGGCATGGAGATCCAGAAGAGCAGGAAGCTTCCTAAGAGTGGGAGAGAGTTGAACTAGATAATACGAGGTGTGGACAGGTTGGAGGTGAATTCACTGGGTTTGCAAAGGGCACTAGTGACTTGTAGGCACCATCATCGCAGGCCCCTGGGGAGGATGTGAAGGCCTTCTCAGAGCTCCAAGGTGACTCTTAGGAGAGAAGCCCCATGGGTGTGGGGTACTCTGAACAGCACACGCCCAGCACTAGCAGGAAGGAGATGGGATCCAAGCAGGGGCTGAGAACCCTTCTGGAATGCTTGCAGAGGGGAGGCCGTGACTCAGACATGGGTGAGGGAGAGGGGGTAGTTTGGATGAAGCAGCGTCTTCATCCATGGGGCCCTTTGATTTCCAGGCAAGTGCTGTGAGGTGGGCTTCTTCATCCTTGTCTTGCCTGTGAGTGTCAGTAAATCTTTAACTAAGAGTGCTAACCAGGGAACCAGATTTGTTCCTGGCTGGTGAACTGGCTGCTCGGATTCTAGAACCTGTGCTCAGAGCTCAGTGCCATGGGGACATGGGTGCCACTGAGGAATGATACCTTCTGGGTGAGATAGAAAAGGAAAAGAGTTGTGTATGTGGATTGTGTCTCTATTCTTTTGTACCATAATACTCCTTGCTGAGGGAAACAGACAGAGAGAAAGAGAGAGAGAGAGAGAGAGAGAGAGAGAGAGAGAGAGAGAGAGAGAGACAGAGAGACAGAGAGACAGAGAGAGACAGAGAGACAGAGAGGCAGACAGAGATAGGGACAGAGGGAGAGAGAAAGATTATCAAAGAAACTTCAGGCCTCCTAGGTTCTGATCTGGAGCTGGGCACTAGGCCAGCATGGCTTGTCAAACCAGGTTCCGTGGGAATGTGCCCAGGGCTGCTGAGAACACAGCTCTGATCGGTGTGTACAGGCTTGTTTGACTTGAGCTGGTTTTTGCTTTCCATCAAAGGGACACCTGAACCTCCCCTGTAGGTAGTAACTCCGGCTCCGTCCCCATTGCTCTTATTTGCTTTGGTTACAGGGACTCAGTGGAGGAAGCCTCTGTTTTGGTGAATGGATCCTTTCTGATTGCTGAGAGCATTCTTGGCAGAAGAAAACTTTTCCACTCCATGGCTACCCCCATGGAGGGCCCGCTCTAGGCCTCAAGCCCTGCCAGGGACGCTGTGTGCCTCTGATTCACAAGCACGCTGGCCAGGTGACTGCCACCACTTTGCATGAGGACACTGCAGCTCTGTGAGGGTCCCTGAGCTGCCCAGAGCCGTGTGATCCTGAGGTTTATGTTGTGTCTTTCTCCAACTGCCTGCTTCTTACTCATCACTGCAACCAATTCACCAACGTCCTTGTGACAAGTAGCCACCATATTAACCCACATGCCCCATTATGGGGCCCCATGGCTTAGTCTTCTGTTATTCCCTTTAGAATAGAAGCTGCCCATAAAAATGGCAATAAAACTCTTTACAGATCCCCTCTTAGCCTTCCGTCTCCTCTCAGCCCATCTGCCTCCCAGTGCCCTAGAGGGAAAGCTTGAAAGGTAAATATGACCACATCATGCCTCTGTTTCAAAGCTTTCAGTGGCTCACCATAGCTGCTGGACAGAGGCCAGACCTCTTCCTTTGGCATACACAGCATCCCTTCATGACTTGGCGCCTGCTCATTTCCCGAGCAACACCTTCCACAGTGCCTGCCCCCAGACCACTTAGGACACCGGGCATGACACTGAGCAGTTTCCTTTGCTCCTTGGCCCTTCTTCGCTTATGACGTTCTTTGGACCTGGCTTTCCCTTATCCATTTCTTTATTTGGTGAACTCAAAAGAGTACCTTCTCTGTATTATTACTTTCAAATTGCCCAGGTGGAGTGGGTTCTGGAACATTCCACATGGAATTTTCCTTGGTTATCTTTCCGACTTTCATGAAGCTCCCAGGCAGACAAGTCAAATTCTCTACACCTTGCTGTTACTGAAGGAGCTCTTGGCCCCGTGTGCAGCTGGTAGCAGTTAGTGGGCTTTTACTGGGACTCTGCATTTCCAGAGATGCCTCAGAGTTTATGACCTCAGGGCCTGGTGGGTTCCACTGGAGGTCCCATTTTCATCACAGTGTACAGACTGGAACTAGCTGGAGACAGGTGGTGAAGGGGAGGAGTCCATCTCACTGTGCTGGACTTGGTTCAGCTTACATATGAAGAAGGATAATGGTTTTCTATGTCTCTTCTGCCTCCAAGGATGCCTGATGAGAAAGTCCTACACAAGGAGGGTACTGTGGTCCTGCAAAGAAAGAGAGCTATTGCTTAATGAGATAACTTTAATTAGGGATTCTCTTAGTTTGGAATAAATTATTAAGTCTACTTGGGGGCTGGGGTCCCAGTATCACCATCTCCTTCCTTCCTCCACCAATGTTACCATGGCATACACACACACACACACACACACACACACACACACACACACACACACGTTCTACTAATCTCTCTCTGTATTTCAAGTAGCTACTTCCTAAATTTGGATTAAATTGAAAATCTCTTTGTGATGGATGGAGAAAACCCTATTTTCAGTTTAGGGATGAGGGAACTGAGGTTTAATTGCATTTTCGACAACCGTATCCTCTCTCTCTCTCTCTCTCTCTCTCTCTCTCTCTCTCTCTCTCTCTCTCTCTGTGTGTGTGTGTGTGTAAACAAGGTCTTATTGTATAGCACTAGTTCTCTCAAGCTTAAGCCTCCCCAGTGCAGGGATTAGAAGCATGATCTTCTGTGCCCAGGTTTAACCTTATTCTTTTAAAATAGAGTGTCCTTCAGTTTTCCATAGAAAATGCTAACATTAGTTGTAGCCAAAGCCCATCCAATGTTATTCCCATGACACACATGGAGCAGTAGACGCAGAACCACCACTAGCCACCCCCTGAACCTTGAACCAATTTATCTTGTTGCTAATGTCCACCCTTGATGAAGTTGCACTGAGTAAATGAGCCAGTACAGGGTGTCAGTTTGCTTTCCTGGATGCACAGGCTAGGACTCTTGTGTGTGCCAAGTTTCCTCATAGACATCGCTGTCTTGTCTTTGATTCTATTGAGAACATGTGATCTCCCATAGGACAAGGGACTAGCAGTGTGTTGAGAGAGATTTTACCCGCTCTGATAAGTAGGTAGGGGCCTGGAATGTAGTTGTCCCTTTGACAGAGGGATGCAGACTCTCAAGGCTCATTGCTATGTGAATTTGGTTGGTTGCTTGTTTCACACTGCTGAGCTGGTGTCTGTATTAGAGCATATGAATTGATAAATAAACATAAAATAGCTTTGTTTGCTGTAAACTACAACCAGACATGTGTGCATATTGTATGTTTTTCCAAAGAATTCAACCTGGGTGTTAGTTACACAGTCTCTTGTCTTGATAATGCATTACCTGGAACAGGAGGTGTTGGGTTTCAAAACTGTGGCCAGAATGGGGTTGGTGGAACTATTTAATCAGAGCCTGGGAAAGAGGTTTACAGAGATAAAGTCAGATCGCAAGCTTTGACTGAAGTCAAACAGATCTGTAATTTCTGATTCCATTTAAAGAAGAGAAAAAGGCAAAAGGGATAGACTTGACTGACTTTCTTTTTTGTGATTTTCCCATTTTGCTTATTTCTGTGCTTCTTGCTTCCAAGTGTGAGTAGGGGGAGTGGCAAGCTCTTAGGTGAGGTAGGCCTCAGTCCCAGGAATTTATATCTGACCCAAGGCTGCCGGTGGAATGGCTTAGTAGACACAAGTCATTCTTGGACAGTCTTGACAACCTCTTTAATCTCTGGAACCAAGCCATGATAGGTGGTGGCAAGGAGCAGAGAGTGAAGTAGCTGGGTGATTTAGTTATATGCATGGATATGACTTTACCCAGAGATTGTGCTTTTTTTACCCTCTAAACTTGAAAGCATGGACTAGATCAGCTTCTATCAGGTGAGTCTCCTGTGGCATACCCTCTGAGATTTCCAGACATGCATCACAAAAGGAGTTCTTACCAAAAGAATCCAGGAAGCTGGTTAACTAAAAAAAATTAACTTGTGAGAAGTTTGTGCTACAAGCCATCTCTGGACTCCTAATACAGCATTAATCAGTACACTGTATCTCACTAAGAGGTGACTAGAGTGTGAAGCTCTGATGCTGTGAGAATGTGATTCTAAATGTTGTTTTTTCCATTTCTATGGACCTTGTATTTCAGGACTCGACCATTATATTTCTGTAAATAATGAATGTAATAAACACACAGAATAGAGAGTAAGTGACATTACTAAGTCTCTTAATGTCTCTTTTTTGTCATATTGGAGACTAAACACAGGGCCTTGAATATGCTATGTGATTAAATTTCTTTAGAATATTCAGCACACTGAAAACTGGTGGTGGCAGTAAATATAGCCACACCTTCTTGCATACATTCTTCATTGTCTCTCCATTGTCCTCAGCATAAAGTTTGTATCAGTTACTTTCCTTTAACTATGATAAAACACCATGATTTAAAGCAACTTGAGGAGGAAAGGATTTATTTATTTATTTATTTACTTACTTTTGGTCGTTTTACATTTTGGCTTCTTTATCTACTGTTTATCATCTCTCCATGTACCCCTCCATCCTTCCAACCATTTATTAATACATTCACCATTTTTCTCACACATGTAACTGGTCACTTACTGTTTTTCTTTCTTTTTGGAGTCCCCTACGGTTTGCCTTCCTACTTTTTATGGCTGCTTTGAATTTTCTCCTAAGTTGGAATTCTGGCCAACAGTAGTCATTCTGTGAGACCACCTAGCTTAGTTTGGGCTCCAGCTTGAGAGTAAAGCCAATTCTGCTTGTGCTTGCTAGCTGTGCAACTTTGTATACGGAAAGCCATAACACCCACCCAATAGAGTTGGTGCGATCCTTTGCTTAGGACAGAGTATTAGATGAGATCAGGTGTATATGCCTGTTTTTGTGTTACAATTGCAGAGTTGAATTTTTGTGATAGATACCGCATGACTCCTAAAACCTAAAATAATTACTATCTGGACCTTTGCTGGGAAAGTTCACAGACCTCTGATGCAGCAAGTCCAACCCGTTTTGTCATTCGAGGGAAATCAGAGCCAGGGTGTTTGCAGACTGAGAGCCCAGTTTTCTCAACTGTCAGTGTGGGGAAGCCAACATGACGCTGTGGATGAAAGAACCTCTTATCCAGTATTTAGATGTGGCCTTTAGGGGACATGTACCCATGAAGCACGCATACAAACTTCAAGTTTTTCTATGATTTACGGTTGCTGGATTTGCCTTCTCTGTTGTCAATTAAGTACTTAACTAGTGCTCAGCGAAGTGAAATCAGCTGCTTGGCATCTCCCTGTGCTCGCATCATGACCTGTTGAAATAGGAACAGCGGGGCTGCGTCCCCAGCACCTGGCTGCCCACATGGCTAGCTTATGCCCGAAATAATTACACGGAAACTGTATTCTTTTAAACATGGCCTGGCCCATTAGTTTTAGCCTCTTAACCCATTTTTAATAATCTATGTAGCACCATGAGGTGCGCTTACCAGGAAAGATCTTAACCTGCATCTGTCTGGAGTGGGAGAACAATGGCGACTCACTGACTCAGCTTCTTTCTCCCAGCATTCTGTTCTGTTTACTCCGCCTACCTAATTTTATGTCCTATTAAAGGGCCAAGGCAGTCTCTTTATTTAACCAATGAAATTAACACAAGCCAGAAGACTCTCCCCGATCAGTGACTACTCATGTAATGGGCAGCATTGCATTTAATGCCATTCCATCCTCACTGAGCTCACGGTGCCATGAGGGGAGGTCAGCATAGTCTTGTTTAGTGTGTGTTTAGTGTGAACACAGGACAGTAACATTTTGGGGTCAACTTGGCTTTTTCTGAAACCTTTACAGCTAAGAGATTTCTTTTGCTTCCCAAGTGGCATGGGGGAACATAATGACTCCAGACTCTCTGCTTTAGAGAGAGAAGTCTCTTAACAGGTACAACCTCATGTGGATAGACTTTGTCGGTGAGTAATAGTTTTGAATTGTAGTCCATGAAGTTTGGTTCCTTGCAGAACTCTGACCTTGAGAAGTGGGGAATTCTTCAGTATGATTTTCTACGTGTGCTAAGTACACATGAGGACCTACAGTTGCACACAGATAGTACACTGCTACCACCAGCCCTTCTTTGTAACCACGAGCAAACATTGCTAATCAATCTTTGTAGCTCTAATCTGAGCCTAGCTGTAGCATTACAATCCTCCCACGAAGGTATTTTAAGCTCCCCTTACCATCTACGAATGTGGAAACAGAGACAATTCATTTGTCCTTTGTCAACTAGGATGTAGATCACAATAGGTTGGTTATCTGCAGCATGGAAAAGAATGGAGATAGCCATATTGGCTTTTACAGTAATCAATACGTTTACATTAATCAATATTGATGATTTACCTGAGTTAAAGATTTAAGGGACTGGGGAGATAGCTTATTTGGTTAAGTACTTGCCTTGTAGTCATGAGGACCTAAGTGAGAATTCCAAAACTTGTTAATAAAAGAAAAAAAAGCTTGGTTTTGTGTCAGATGCTTTTAATTCTGGTGCTTGGGAGGTAGAGACAGGCAGATCTCTGGGACTCTCAGGCCAGCCAGCCTAGCATACTTGGCAAGTTATAGGGTAGTGAGAAATGTGTGTGTGTGTGTGAGAGAGAGACACACAGAGAGAGAAAGAGAGAGAGAGAGAGAGAGAGAGAGAGAGAGAGAGAGAGAGAGAGAGAAAGAGAGAACACTGATATTGGTTCCTAAAGAAGGATATCTGTGCTTGACTTCTTAACTCCATTCATGTGTGCACCCATGTGTACATAAAACACACACACACACACACACATGCACACACACACACATACTTCACTGTTAGAAATTCTGAGGTCCATTGAAGACTGAAGGACGTTTTGTTGGGGCATTATTTCAGAAGTATGGCTTCTATTATACAGTGTCATAACCAGACAGTTGTGCTTCGCCACATGCAAGCAAGTGTCTACCGAGCTGGAAATCGCAGTATACACACAAGTCACCATGGATCCTGTCAAGTGAAGTTTTGCCTCCTCTGGGCAGTGTGGTCCATGAGTCTGGATTTCGAGTAATCACACAGATGATGCTGATATTGCAGTATTGATCCAGACAAGCCTGGGAAGAACCCCGAGCAAGACTTGAGGGACCAAAGTCAAAATACAAGCTTTTGGGAGATAAATTCAAGCCTTCAAAGAGACTTTTACTTTATAATATTCACCAGAAATAACAGACCAAAGACATTTCAAGGAGTCTAACCTTGAATAGCACTTTTACACAGACCCGCACAGCAAGAGACTTAACCCAATGCACACTAGGTTTGTACGGATTGACCTCCAGCCTGATCCAAGGGTCTCACAGCTTTCTCTTGACTCTGTATCACATCACAGGGCAGGTCTATCATAGCAACCTCTGTGACTGGCTACATCAAACAGATCCCACAAAATTACTCATATGGTAGAGTATAAAGTACGCTGTGTCCTGGGCTCCTCAGAAATAGTGCCTTCCTGGGGGGAGGGGGTGTGTAACCAACTTGTACTCCATAAATGACCTGTTTTATATTCCAGACCCCGGAGAACAAAGAGTGCCTGGACTTTGGCAGTCACACTGGTACAGCCTGGTACTGGTTGGAGGGTGTTATTGGAGGTATTATTGACAACAAAGCTCTCTATCCTCTCGGGGTCTTTTCAAATGCTAAAGCGTGGACCCACGTGCACATCTTAAGCAGCACCGGATGATTCCATTGCCATTTCTGTTTATGAAAAATATGATCGCAATAATGAATAAACCTAAGACCTGTTATCTCAATGACATGGCCCATGTCCAGTTTTATAATGCCATAGATAGCACAAACAAAGTTTTTTTTTAATGGAAAATGACCTTTCTAAAGAAATGATGTTTTTCCAGATGATTCCAGCAGAGAATCTCAAGTTTTCTCAATGCCTGCCTGTTCTTTTAAATTGCCACTCTCTGATTCCCAGGTCATATGGATTTATACCCTCTTTAGTCTTTGTTATATAATGACTGTTGGGGATAAGGCAAATTATTGCAATGACCGAGACATCCTCAGAAGTAAAACACCACCTCTGAGGGAAATCTGCAGCTAAGCTGTCTACTGTTCTAACTTTCCCATTTCTCTAGATGGCCTATAACCCTTTATGCTAAGACTTCATGTTTATCTCCACGAAGAGGTGATAAACGTGCATCTGAATGTGGCTGATTTTGCACATATGGTAGCTCACATTGCACAAAGTGACATCTCACTTCGGATAACTGAGGCCAACATTTACAACAGCTGAGAAGTCAAGCTCCACCCCCTCCCCCCCAGACAAATGCGGAGAATGGCTTCAGGGTGCTCGCAAAAGATCAAGCCTTCCCTTGAGTGGCCTTGTCTTTGTTCTCCCTCTCCAGTGTCTACATTCTCTTGTCAGCGATTGTTACTCAACCTACTGTCCTTCAGAGGGAGGTGAACCTCAGTCATCCACTCAACTGATGTGTGCACGATCTGACACACCAGCTGCCCTCATCATGGTTTTCTTTAACAAAGTTTTGATTTCATTGGTAGGCTGTAGATAGCAAACAAGTCTCATTAGGTGGTAATGAATGCTCAGAAGGGAAAGAGAACTTCATAAATTCATAGTTATAAATGCATTCACTGGAGACACGTTCTCTGATGCTTTAGTGGAACTATTGAATGCCATGAAGAGAAGCCCAAAGAGCTGCCTGCAGCCATGCCTCTGGGCTCATGTGGATCACAAGGCCTGACTTTATCTCTACAATCACTTAGTGGTTAGAACAGGGATGTGTGAACTCACAAGTCAAATGCTTCTGATGGAATCTTCCCCCTCCCTCCTGAGGCTTGTCATGATGACACTTTTTTTTTTCCTGGGAGGTGTCATTCTGTATGGTCCCTTCTTACTTTGTATTCTCCATCAACCTGAGGAAGGTTCTACTAAATGGAAGGGGGTTTTGAATGTAGGAGCAACCACATTCCCCGAGCCTCTCCCTGCTGGTACTCTTATCTCCTTTGTACCAATTTCCATGGGCTTCCCTAGTCACTGATGTTTGGCTGACTAACTGCCTAACTGACCAGTCTTTCCTTACATCCCAGAAACGTTGGAGCAGAGCTACGCTCACTTTACTGCTGTGAACTATGATGGAGGGAGAGTAGAGAGTTCAGCCACACTTTGTTCTAGGTCATGCTGTGGTCATACATCAAGCTTCCTTGTAACACTGTCTCTCAACTTTCCTACTGTGGAAGCATAAATGTATTTCTTATATTAAATCTTGGCAATGGATATAAGTAGAGATAGGTGTTCTGTGATGCTGGACAGGTCTATAGTTTCATAATCTTTGGCACACTGATAGTTCTGGGCCGTATTATCCAAATCTGTAAATTAAGGATTAAGTAAGATTATGGATTAATGCACTTTTAAAGCTATAAAGTAATTACAATGGTAATGACTACTGTAAGCATATAATAACATTAGTAGATAATTAGCAAAGATGTGGGAATCAAAATGGATGATTCTGTGTTTCTTTGACACCAACGCCTTGTATTTGCCAGATGTGTTAGACCTCAAGTTACAGGCCATTTCCTTGACTGGGATTTGCTGTATCTTATCCTTGCTGGTTTGGGTAGGTGACCAGGACATGGGGATTTCATGGAGAAGGTGGTTTATTTAGCCCTGTGGATAGTTTCCTGTTGTCCTGTTGCATGTTTGCATTCATGTATACATGTATGTACATATTGTATTGGCCAGAGGTTTATATTAGATGTTCCTCAATCACTCTTGCAGCATTTTAAAATTTTTATTGACTGGACTTGTTGGTTGACAATTTCCTACATGTTTATAACATGCGGTTTGCTCTTAGCCTCCGTCCTTTCTTATCTCCTCCTAGCCCCGTCTTCCCCTTCCTCACTACAATCTCTTTCCCACATTCATGTCTTGTTTTTGTTTTGTGACCCATTGACTTGAATCAGAAATGTCTGTGTGTCTGTGTGATCACTAATTTAGGGTATTGTTCATATTTTTGGGGTGCAGTTTTCCTGTCATAAATAGAAAACACCATCCTTCAGCAGACACCGTGGTCCTCTGGCTCTCAGAATATTTCTGCCAGCTCCTCATCAGTCTTACTTGAGCTTTGGTTGTAGGGGTTGTGTTGAATCAATTAAGACACCACAAGGTCAGCTTATCTCTGCATTTTGATCAGCTGTGGATTTTTGTAATGGTCTCCCATGTGAGAAGTTTCTTTGATAAATGAAGAAAGCTGCACTCACCTGTGGGTGTAGAGATGAAGATTTAGAATGCAGTTAGAAATTATACTGGTTTAGGAAAATGGCAGCAATAAGTTCTCATCCAGAACTCATACCCTCACCACCAGCAATGGAAGAACTTTCCCCTTGCTCCTTATCTTCTCCAGCATAATCTGTCATTAGTGTTTTTGATCTTAACCTATCTGACAAGTGTAAGATGGAATTTCAGGGTTGTGTTGATTTGAATTTCCCTGATGGCTAAGGATGTTGAACATTTCTTAAAGTGTTTCTATTTGAGATTTTTCTGTTGAGAGTTCTCTGTTTAGGTCTGTACCCTGTTTTTAAATTGAATTATTCGAGTTTTTGATGACTAGTTTCTTGAGTACTTTATATATTTTGAAAATCAGCTCTCTGTTGGATGTGGGGTTGGTGAAGATCTTTTCCTATTCTGTAGTCTGCTGTTTTGTCCTACTGATGGTGTCTTTTGCCTTGCAGAAGCTTTTCAGTTTCATGAGGTCCCATTTATTGTCGATCTTAGAGTCTGTGCTACAGTGTTTTATTCAGGAAGTTATCTCTTATGCCAATGCATTCAAGACAATTTCCCACTTTGTCTTCTATAAAGTATAGTGTAATTGGATTCATTTTGAGGTCTTTGGTGCACTTGGACTTGAGTTTTGTGGGCGTGATAACTGTGGATTTATTTGCATTTTCTACATGCCAGCATTCAGTTATGCCAGCAACATTTGTTGAAGATACTTTTTTATTAACCATTGTATAATTTTGGCTTCTTTACCGAAAATTAAATGTCTAAAGGTGTGTAGATTTATGTTTGGGTTTTTGATTCATTTCCACTTATCCACCCTTCTGTTTCTATGCCAATACCATACTTTTTTTTTTATTATGATAGCTCTGAGGTAGAGCTTGAGATCAAGGACAGTGATACCTCCAGAAGCTCTTTTATTGTTCAGGATTGTTTGCCTATCTTAGGCTTTTCATTTGTCCATAAGAAGTTGAGTGTTGTTCTTTCAAGATCTGTAAAAAATTGTATTGGGATTTGAATGAGGATTGCATTGAATCTGTAGATTGCTTTGGGTAAGATGGCAATTTTTACTGTGTTAATCCTTTGATCCATGAGCATGGGAGCTCTTTCTATCTTCTGATGCCTTCTTCAATTTCTTTCTTCACCGATTTAAAGTTCTTGTCATACAGGTATTTCCTTTGCTTGGTTAGAGTTACCCCAAGATGTTTTATATTGTTTGTGGCTATTAATTTTTTGTATGGGTGCTAAGAATCTGAACTGAGGTCCTTAGCTGTATGGCAAACACTTACTGATGCAGCCATTTCTCCAGCCTGGTAAGTTTATTCTCAATCATGCTATAGGAAATACATTAATTATCAAGTTAATGTTCTTTCGCTGAATCTTGAGGTCCTAAAGTGCAGCTCTCTTTACAAAGAGTTAAAGCAGTGTGATGAAAGTATTGGCAAGGTTACAAAGCATCAAAATAGCTCCGCAGAGGACAGCAAGTATCTTTCATCTAGCAGTCGAAAAGAGGGATAAATGGTCACTTTGTGGCCTTCCCTAATGAAAGGATTTTCTTGGCACATGGTGGTAAAGAAAGGAAAGTTACATACAGAAAAACTATCATACGATCCCCACTGTAGCATATGCTTTCCTGAGACACACTAACAAACCTAGTAACTGATTTTCTGTGTATAACAAGGAGCTCTCCAAATTACACACAGTATTGAAAAATGACAAGAGAAAAAAACCTGTCAGATAAAGGTTTTATTTATTTATGTTTTTTGAACCAGCATGTCTGAAATACCTTTCTCTTTCCATTGTGCAACAGGGTAGAAGATCACCAGGCCTTTACTCTGAAGTCCTGGGTTTTATTAGTTTCCCAGAGCCTTCAACTTTTCCCCTAGGAGAAAGGCAAAGAAACACTGCTACCGCCATCTGAATAGAGGGATACATAGTGAGGATTGAACACATCCATGTTATCCATGCTTAAATCTGAAATGTTCCCCACTTATGTGTTTTATCTTGGTCCTTATCTGGGGCACTAGCTGGGGAGGCTGTGGAATCTTTAGGGTGTGGGGGTCTAACTTCTGGACGTATGACATCAGGGACAGGCCTGGAGGATTACAGCCTGGTCCTGCTCACTACTCTCTGCTCCCTGACCTTTGTTATTCTCTTCTGCTGCTGTGTCTGTCGTTCCTGCCTTGATGGACAAATAATCTCTGAAGTCAGCAGCCAAAAAACCCCCTTCCTTCCCTTAAGTCACCCCTCTCAAATGATTTCTTATAGTGATAAGAATTTCGCTGATATGACTCACATGTTAAACACACTGTAATACCCTATGCATTATTATTATTTTTATTAATATCAAAAATACTAAACTCAATGATGACCTTTAAGCTAATTTTTATTTCAATTAATGAGCTTCTGTTTCTGTTGGGAGATTCTGCTTTAAAACAATTATTTGCTTTTTTGTTTTTGATACACAGAAAAAAGTTGTTCCAGCACAACAGAAAAATGTCTCTTGTAGGGTTCTTACCTCTAAAATCCCCAACCGCCTCTGCTAAGAAGGATTCATTATGTGAACTCACATGGCTTTCTTCAGGTGCGATAGATTATGTGAAATATTATGACATCTTGTAAGAGGTTAGATGAAAAGATACATGTACTTACGGATACAGAGACACATGCTTATATCAGGTGTTTGTAAAAGTACACCCCATACACAGGACGCCGAGAAGTATGGAAAACAAACACAAGGCGATAACAGAATACAGAGGGGGTGTAGCTGGTCAGAGACGGATCCGGTCCAATCCCACGCTAAGTCAAAGGCTCCTCTTAACCAAAGAGGTGAGACTTCTCACTCTTCTGTTGTAAATTTATGCAGTAGGCAAAGAGAATGCAAGCCAGATAAACGATCTTAACTTTTCTAGGAGTCACATCAAAGAGATCATGAAACAGTGAAACTGATTTGAATAATTTATTTACTCCAACCCACTCAGATGTTATCATATTAGCATAAGGACAACGCGAATCAACATTATTATTTATCAACATCATCATCAGAGTCTTACTCTGTAGCCCAGGCTGGCTCTTAGCTCCTGATCCTTTTGCCTTAGCATCCCCTGTGCAGAGATTTCAGGCATGCGTGCACCTCTATACCCAGCTCTTTACATGCCGTATCGCCCCTGTTGCTTTGAATCAGTTCACTGTCTTGCAGTGTTGATGTGAGACTTCAGATGACTCACCAGGAGGTTCACCCTTCCCAGTATCTACCCAGAGTAAGTAGTCCATATGTATGAGGTCTCACGCAAACCTTTCAGGATGAAGATGGAGGGTGGGGTAGGACAATGGTAGTAACACTATCAGCTGGAAGTCCTGGATGGCACAGAGGCAAGGATTTGACAGTCAGGAAGAAGGGTGGCAATGCTGAGCAGGGCGAGCTGATGGAGGCCGACTGGGCAGCTCCGGGTTGGCATTCCATGGTTACTATGTGTTTACTCTAAACTTGCAGCATCTATGTCTACAGGCTGGCCTAGAATGTTAAGCAATACCACAATGTTTAGTAGAGAGTTACTAGGGATGAGAAAACCGTCTAAATAAATAAAGAAATAAAATGGTTAAAGGAAGGAGGGGAGAGGGAGAGAGAGAGAACAAGGAGACCATGATATTTATCTTCAAATAAACCAGTTCTGTCTGGCATTAAGAAGCAGAACTAATGTGAAAAATACCGGAAGGAAGAATTCAGCTCAACAAGGAAGAACTATTAAAAGCCAGACATGTTTTGAAGATGGGTGGCCTTGTGAGGCTGCGAGTCTTTCATAAGCTTCGCTACCACTTTACCACTGGGAAGGAATCTGTGAGGAGGGATCCCTGATGCTGTACGTAGAAAACGTTATGACAAACTATTCAACAGTAAATGCAATTAACCACTTAAATCCAAATGTAGCTGAACCAGGGAATGAGGAGACAATCAGATCCTCAGTGTCTGCAGCCCCCTATGTCCTGCTTGGGGATTGTCTCGGTGAATTCACTCCCGCCGGCAGAACATCACAGGCTGAGTGGACTATAGCAATAGGTGCTCATTCGGTTCACAGCTCTGGAGGCCACGGCACCCAATATCAGAGGGTTTGTAATTGGGGAGGTTGTTCTTGCAGAAGCTCAGAGAGGAAGGGCACAGAGCACTTGGGGACAGAGGATGGGCGTGAGAGGGGTGCACATACCACAAACCCATTCTCGAGGTAATTAACCCACCCCCTCCCTAAAGGCATTAATTCCTTTATGGTGGCATAGCCTCCTGTTCTGATGTAACTACATTTCGCCTGTATTTTGGAGGGGCTGATTGGCTAAGTGGACCACTGGATTCTGAACTTCTTCAGGGATATGACACACGTTATGTTGAGCAACGCTTGTTGGCTCTGGCTGTGAGAGGCACGAATTGCCAGAAACCAAAGCCTGGGCATTTTTTGTCTCAGGTGAACACTTCGGTTCCAGCTGTGGTGGCATCAGTTTGCTTCACGGCTTGACGGATTTTGGTTGCTAGAATCCTGTTCCATCCTGGGTTTTACACAGAGGCCGTAGTTTTCCTCAGATTTCCCCTTCCTTTGTTTTCTGGGTACAGAGTACTCCTATTTCTGACCGTCTCCTCTCAGACTCCTACTTCTCAGTCACGTGGGCTCTTGAGGAGTCTGAGTAGTCCCTTTCCCTCCTCCGTGTCCTCACTCTTCCATAGAAAACACATCCATTTTCTGGATCCTGCTCCTGACGGCCACACATTGTCTCTCCTAGTAGTCAACTAGTGTGTGACAAACAAGCCAGCATGTTCTACTAGGGCTCTGGTAATTGCTTGTTCACCTGAGTCCCACAGGACTGAGAGTCACCACCAGCCGTCAGCTAGCGTGACTACATGCAGTGGTACCACATTCCTGCTCTTTTGCCTCCTGCTATGGATCCATCACCAGGAGCTGTGAGTTTGGTTTTGTTTGCATTTTGCTTTCTTCATCTCTCACCTGTGCTGCTATAATAATAATAATAAATAATTATTAATTAATTATTATAATTAATAATAATAAATATTATTATTATTATTATTATTATTATTATTATTATTATTATTATACACAGTGGCACATGTCATTTTCCTCAAGGCCCTGACATTTTGAAGCGACTTCAGGTGTTAGAGGTCTTATTCTGGACCCTTGACTCTTGTTTCTACCATTTCGCTTTCTATCTGATTCATAGTGTGAGAGCTCACTGAAGATTTAGCCTGAAAGAGAATTCTGATGAAAAAGCAAAACAGGCTGGAAAAAAAATTGCCTTTTGTTAGCTTCTCAGACTTTTATCTCCCAGTCCCCAATCTAAGCTAACTTGAGAAAATTTTCTAGTATAAAAGCCTAATCATGCCCTAGTCAAGTTTAACACGTCCTCCTAAGTCCCTGTTGCCTATAGGACACAGGTTGGCTTCAATGCCCACACTGTTGGGATCTAATCTCTATTCTTTGTGTTTCCTCGGTTATGTTTCATCCCTCAGCTCTTCCATGGCCACTGCAGTTTTGAGTGCCCTGAACATGAAGACCGTATCAGGCATTTACAGTTTCCCTCGTGGGATTTCTCCTGGTTGCCTTCTGCCAGGAGACTTATCTTCCATGACTTGGTTTAAGAATCACCTACTCCTGGAAGCCTCTTTGATTGCACAAGAGGAAATGACTGGACCTCTCGGCTGTTGCTTGTCTGTAGCTCTTCTGCACAAGCACCTGCTACATGGAGTCCTCTGAATGCTTCCCTTGTCTCGTTCCCTCACCCACTGTGAGTGGGAAACAGAGCTGTCTTGGTTGTGCTTGTTTTCCCAGTGACCATCATAGGGTTTGTCCTGAGAATGTGAACTGAAAGGAAACTTGAACTTAAAGCTTCATTATATGCTGTTCAAATGGGCTAGGATGGAGCCTCTTTGTGGAAGGTTGGAGGTAACGCTTCCTACAATTGGTTCAATTTTGCAAATAGAGCAGATACCCAACCAACAAACAATATGCAACGTCAACATTAGCTTACTAACAACATTTTCATCTGTGAAACTAATTTATTTAAATCAGCTTCCATCTATTCTCTGGATTCAATTTTTGGATAAATATTATTATTCTACAAGTAACTGATTAAAAACATTGCTACTTCTACTTGACTCTGTGCACATAACCTATTTTTATTTCCATTGTCTGGGTTTATATTTACAAATTCCATAGGTTGGGCAAGGAAGACACCATTTGTATTCTATAGACACCCGGAACCAATGCTCAGACATCACCTGACTTACCTAAAGTCACCCAGCTGGGAGCTAATAAAGTCAGATTAAAGTCTTCTTATTTGAAGGTCAGTCATATCTATTAGAGGGTCCCATGGCTACTCAAGGAACTATTTACCCAAACATGAGAAATAGGTCAGTGGGGTCAGAGAAAACACCTCTGCGGACCCACCCGCATGATACTTGGTCATCTGAGGAATGGGGTTTTCCATTGCTGTGTTTATCTGCTCCCCCATTAATGGCCCGAGGCTTCTCCATGTCAAGCTGCCAAGACTCTGCAATGGTCATTGCATTTTGTTGACAAATAACAAAGATGATCCTTGTCTTGCTGTCAATTTTACTCCCTCTGGGTTTGCCAAGGGAGCCCCACATGCCAGGAAGGGCTTTGTTGTGGTCTGTGACTCACTTGGTTCTCTCCTCGGCCCCTCCCTGGGTGCAGGCTATTACAATCTGCCAATTGCACAATTGTAGAACATCTCTGAGTGAATTGACAGAGGATGTGAAGAGGAAAAAAAACCAAAAAATAAACAACAACAACAACAACAACAATCCCCAAACAGATCTCAAATCTACCACTGCTCCAGGAAGCAAAAGGAATCCCACTGCAGGAGAGCTCTTTTAATCTCTTCTACAAATTGCCCCTGTCATCACCCAGAGATTTGCTGTAGGCATTCACTGTTAGGGAAACATTTCCCCCAGATATTGCCACCCACAGAATCTTTACTGTCTGATGGAACAGGGGGTGCTGAGTAGGAGAGACGCCTCTTCCACCTGCTCAGAAGT
Source organism: Microtus pennsylvanicus (assembly GCF_037038515.1). Classification (NCBI taxonomy): domain Eukaryota; kingdom Metazoa; phylum Chordata; class Mammalia; order Rodentia; family Cricetidae; genus Microtus; species Microtus pennsylvanicus. Next base: position 131,217,177 of record NC_134581.1, read on the forward strand.
CGTTCAGCTCCACCGCTGCAAATGAGATCATCTCACACACTCAGGGATGGTTCCTTCTCAGTGGTAACCTGGAGGGCCCTCTCTTTGGAGGAGAGCGTTACTTGGTTAAGGCAGCAGAAGGAGCCAATGAAAACTGGAATTCCGGGATAAAAGGAGCAATTCCATTTCCCCACGTAGAACGTATTTGTAATAAATCATCAAATACAAAGGTGTAACTAGAGTTTATCTCAGTTATTACTGTTAATTGCTACCCTGTCTCCCAAAGGTCACCGCTTAAACTCCTAGCCTGGAGAGGCAAAGGGAGTGGATGTCTGGTCTGGTTAGTATCTGATTCCATGATCACCTGCTGCATGAATTCATTCTTGGCTGTGGATAAGGGCCTGCCCTGTGCTTGACTCTACGTAAATGCCCGGGGAAACAGAGCAAGGCACAAGGCCCAGTCTGTGTCCTTAAGAAATGTCAGTAGTGTGAGAGACAGATGTAGGAGCAGACCCCTGTAGTGCCCTGGGCTGAGTGCAGACTTTGAAATACCCACAGGTTGCCTCAGTAGCACAGAGGGACAACCCTTAACTTGGGGAATAAGGAAAGCTTTGTGGAGCTGTTTCTATACAGAACTATTTTGGATTCGTACAAGCCTTAAGCCTTAAGCTTCATTCCTAGATTTTTAAACTTGAGGGTAGCCTCCTAGATTGTTGAAAAATATACATTTCTTTTGAGAAAAGGGATAATAGCATGCTTGATTGACTCACATACTTCTCAATAGTTAACATTTACTCTTCTGATCTCTGCTTATATGACTGTCCTGGGTCAGCCTGCTTTTATGATTGACTACGTTGTCTTCAGGCTGTGCACTGTTTTAGGTTCTTATGGGTAAATAAGACCCTTAACCTCAAGGGATCCATTTGTTGGGGCATAGGAGTTGATCATTGCAGCTATGGGTGCTCAAAGGATTCTGGAGCATATGGAAACAGCCTATGGAAATTGTGCTCCATACTTGGGCATAGAGGGAAGCTGTCCATTCTAGAGGAGTGATGGCGAGCAGGCTCAGAAAAGCCTTAGAAGTCTGACAGAAGGGAGGAAGAAATGTCAGCTCGAAGAAGTCCAGACTCAAATGCATGACGGTATAACCCCTTGGAAATAGGCTGCGTATTGGAGCAGAGGCTGAGAACAGGGAGAGAAAGGTGGGGACTGGATCCGAGTGAGATGAACAATGAGCACTCGAGTAGCAAGTGTCTCCATTACTGAGACTTCAGGCCATGCAAATTTTGCAGCCATTCTAGGCTGTAGAGTGAAGTCACGAGAGGTCTATTTTAAGAACATCTTTCTGGCCATTGAGCAAAGAATAAATCAGGAGGGCTAAACTTAGGTCTCAGTCTCCCTCCCCCTGCCTGCTCAAAAAGATGCAGTTATCCTTTATTAGACATAGATTTCTGTAGCTCAGTGATATGCAGGAATCAGTTGGGGGCTATTTTAAGATTATCAAATGCCCAGGCTAAGCCTCACCATGACAGAGACTTTCTGATACCTTTAGGCGTGTTCTGGACTCTTCTGCTGTCCCCTGTGCACTGAGAATCCTTGAGAACAGTTTCTACTTGCTATCCTACATATTGCTATGACCTCATATTTAGAAGGCGGGGTGTGACCCCTTACCCATCGTGTGCACACATTCTTCCTTCTCGGTTTCTTTGTGGAGCAGAGGGGCATTCAAATAACTGACTTTGCTAGGATATAAAGACTGCTAGTCTAGAGTGCTCATCTTGCCAACTTAGACCATGAAACCCAATATGGACAAGTTCAACAGAATCGCCATATATGGGCTGCCGCCATGCTAGTCTCGAGTGCTACGTGGTGTGTTCATTTCCTGACCTGGGGTTCTTGCCTTGGTGGTGGTTTCCTGTCTTCCACTTGTAAAGGTCTTGCTGGATTGCAGCTTCTTACCTGGTACCCTTTGGGGATTTCACAACTTAACTGCCTCATGCCCACCCACAAGTAGATTTCCTTAAAATTAGTTGCCTCATGTCTCAAAGGAGTGCTTTTCTTTATGAGTTTACTGGAATAGCCTCGTATACCCGAGGCCCATGGGAACAGCATGGTGGCAGACTCTCTTCCACCCACATGGGCGGGAGGTGAGTAATGCGCACATCTGGCTGCAGGGAGTGTTCTTATCCAATCTTAACTGAGCTGGAACTCACGGAAAAGGCTGCGTCCTTTCGGAAGATCCGCAACCAGGATGTTGGGAGTGTGACCTTTCTCCCGTGGGGATTGTGGTTCTCTACAGTTCAAAAGAGTCCTAGGTTGTAGAAGAAGGCTTTACTGGAGAAAATTCCTACTGCGTGCCGTGTTCTAGGCATAGACATGGCGTGTAGTGAGAAGGCAGAGGATGGAGAGTTTGGGAGAAAAGCGGAGCCTTTTGTGTGCTGAAAACCCTGTGTGTATTGGGATAGTGCTAGTTTGGGAAATGAGCGAACGATTAAAAAGCGTGTTCAGGGAAGCAGGCTACCACAGGCACCGGGCTGGCCCTGGGGTACAGAAGTGGATGTTCACTCCCATTCCCGCATTGAAAGCTAGGTCCACAGGACTGGAGGAAAGGAGGCCTCTTGAGGATCCGAGACCAGCCAGAGGACTTCTGTGGGCGACCTGTGCAGTCTCCTTCAAGTTTCAGAGTCTAGAGCTCTCTGATCACGCATCAAAGGAACTCGGCCGCCGTCACTGGCATCACCTGTACCCAATGAGGCTCCAGTATTTTCTTTTGCCAAGTGTCCCCACTTCCATTCTTCTTCCCTCTGCTGTGTTCATTCTACTTTTAATATGGAGATGGGTATGTCTTTTGTTTCATTTATTCGAAGGCATTTTTATGACTGTGAATCAGTGAAAAGAAGTATAGAGAATAGTGACAAATAGGAAAGCATGAAGAAGAAAAATAAGAATGACCAATTAGACCCGTAGTTCCACTATTTATATTCCATTAGGTCAATTTTTAATTGCATATATAGATATTTCTTAGAACTAAATCACGATTATGTACATGTTTATATTCTTCCTTTAAAATGGACCATAGCATAAATTTTCTTTGCATCTTCCATTTCTTTTGAAAAGATTAAATACATTAGTTTACCTGATAAGCTGTAGAAAGAATACGAACAAAGGAAACCACACAGATAAAAGTTACCCCTGTGCAGCCAGTGAGAGTCCTGGTGTGCTCATTCTATTTATTCTCGCATTTCAGTTTTCCCTAAGAGCAGTTGAGCTGGCATATGCGCACAGCTGTAATTACTCATGGGAAAAACCCAAGGGTCACAGCAAAGTGTGAAGTGACGAGCCTGCCTGACTCTTCTCGTGACCCGCAATTCCAGCTCTGTAATTAGCGACGTTTAAAATGTTCTTCTTGGGGTGGAGGATTAGTTGAAGAGATTTATGTACGTTAAAGCACGTGATTGCCATGGCTATGTTTCCTCTTTTACTCCCTTCCTCCTTTCCTTCTTTACTTTCTGTTGTTTGTTTCTTTCTAGATAGGGACCTCCCTGTGTTTCCTAGGTTGGAAACTCCTGGGCAGAAGCAGTTGTTCCTCAGCCTCCCATAGCAGCTTGGTTCAGTCCAGGCACATTCCGCGGCATCCATGGCTGTGGTTTGGGTGCTGCGTGCAGCAGTGACCTCATCTGAGATCATGGGCCCATTAAAGGCGTTCTCTTCAGCCTTCTATCTCTAGCCAATGTTTGCTTGTGTGCGTTTCTCCCGAGTCTGTGTCAGCTAAGCACTAGCACATATAACCTTCTCCTCTGTCCACTCAGAAGACTACTGCTATAAAATAAACATGGCTTTGATTTGGAGCTGGCTATTGCTCCCTCATGACCACACTACTAACTTCTTCAACGTCCCCTCCCACTATCTGTTAGTGGAGAACATCTCAGTATCTCGTTGGGCAAATTTTCATCGCACTTCTTTTCTGTCCGTGAATCCACAAGTGTGATTATAAGCATCTAGTAGGAGCCACAGGAAGAGAACTTTGGTGCATTATAAGAGCCAGTCCAATGAGGCTTGGTGATTATTAGTGCCCTACAAGGTCCAGAGTGACACGCATGCACCAAAATGTGACATTCTTCTGGAATAATTAAAGCATTGAAAATATTTGAAAAGAATATTAGTTCTACTCTGTCAAAGTATGTTTTATAATTTTAGTGTTTCTCCTAAGATTACTTCTCACACTGCTGGCGGCATCTGTCCCTCACCTCGGGAGGCTCTGTGTCTCAGAGGGATTAATGAAGAACAATTACTATGTGACCTTCTGGCACATTCCAGGTGCTTAGAGCACGGCAATCATTGAAGGTGGGACGATGACTTCAGGAAGGAGCAGTGTTTCCTTCTCTGTGGCTTTTTATGCAGAGAGTGAATGGTGTCAACCCAGGAGCATCTTAGAGAAGACTTCCTGTATCCTGACTGTCGGCCTGGGGGGTTAGTGAGAGCAGTTTTTGGACTCAGTGGGTCTGAAACGGAGCCTGAGGCTCTGCATTTCTAAGGTGCACGGGGTGCTGACACGGCTGTGGACCGCATTCTCAGGAATGCTTATAGGGGATTCAGGCACTCAGGTTGCACCTAGACTCAATGAAGGTTCCCCTCAGTCTCCAGATCTTTGGAATCTATCTGCAAAAATCATTCACAATTTACCTGTCATAGACAGATGGTAGTGGAATATATTTAAATAAATATATTTGTATTTTGTAGGTAATACCTATACTACAAAATTTAAGAGACACAAAAGAATATTCCTAAGAGAACTTCTTCCCTCCCTTCTTCTCTGGCCACCCTGTTCCTTTCTTTAGGCTTTATTTACAATTATGAGGCTTTTGGGTTATATTTTTTTCAGAGGTAATCAACACATGTACAAACATCATACAGTTTTCTTCTTTAGTCTTTGTATTTCACTTTCCCATCTGAAATATACTTAGAACCATTATATATTAGTACATATGGAGTTGTTGCAGCAATTAAAATACTTTCATGTCAATATATAATTTAAACAGTTCTCTATTGGTCATTATTCCTTCCACAGTGTTGCTTGCACAATGTTGCCATGAAGACACTTGAACACATCTCTCTTCAGACAAACAGAATTTATTCCCAGGAGCAGAATTGCTGGATCAAAGGCCATGGGTGTCTAACATTTCGATGGGTGGTACCACCTTGCTCTACATGGCTGTTTTGGCAATCCGCAGTTCCACCAGACACGCATGGGTTGTTCTTTCTCCACACCCTGGCCCACATCATATTGGTAAATGCTTTGATGTCGGCCAGCATGGTAGGTGCTGATGTTTCATTGTGGTTTAAATTTGCATTTCCCACCGTAGGAGTGACATTGAGACAGTTAATCAATTGTTCCACAGGCATTCTTATTTCATTTCTGGAAGGTTCCGGCTTCTCTCCTTTCCTGGTGATAGGCAGACAGTCTTCACAAATAAGAGAATTCATCATTTCCTGTCACACGAGCTTGCAAGCATTTTCTGCAGACAGTTTTTATTTGGACTTAAAAAGTCAGGTGTCATAACTTTTGCATAGTCTCATGGGTTAGTGTTTTTTGGTTCGTGTATGTGTATTTGCCACACTGTCAATGACTCTCAGAAAGCATAAAAATAATTCTCCTTGGCTTACCTTTGCGTTTCCGTTTCACTCCCCCACATTTAAATCTGTGATGTAACTAGCACTTATTGAGATGTTGGTCAGTGGGTGGGTGCACCCCTCGTGGTCCCGACTTCTTTGCTCATGTTCTCCCTCCTTCTGCTCCTCATTGGGACCTTGGGATCTCAGTCCATTGCTCCAGTGTGGGTCTCTGTCTCTATCTCCATCCATCGCCAGATGCAAGTTCTAGGATGATATGCAATATATTCGTCAGTATTGCTCTAGGATAGGGTCATTTCAGGTTCCCTATCCTCAGCTGCCCAAGGAACTAACTGGGGACCTCAGCTTGGGCACCTGGGAGCCCCTCTAGGGTCAAGTCTCTTGCCCACCCTAAAGTGGCTCCCTTAACTAAGAATTGTGGTTCCGTGCTCCCCTATCCAACCTTCCTTTATCCCAATCCTCCTGTTTCCCCATGTCCCCCCCTCCTTCCCTTCTACCTTTTCTCTCCCCATCTCCCCTTACCCGCATCCCACCCCACCCCCAAAATCCCAATTTTCTCCCCGGCAATTTTGTCTACTTCCCTTATCCAAGAGGATAACTATATGTTTTTCCTTGGGTTCACCTTCTTACTTAGCTTCTTTAGGTTCACCTATTGTAGACTCCGTGACCCCTATTTATAGCTAGAAACCAATTATGAGTGAGTACATCCCATGTTCATCTTTTTGGGTCTGGGATACCTCACTCAGGATAGTGTTTTCTATTTCCATCCATTTGCATGCAAAATTCGAGAAGTCATTGTTTTTTACCGCAGCGTAGTACTCTAGTGTGTATATATTCCGTACTTTCTTTATCCATTCTTCCATTGAAGGGCATCTAGGTTGTTTCCAGGTTCTGGCTCACTGAGACAGTGGAGCTGATCTACTGGGAGCTCACCAAGGCCAGCTGGACTGTTACCGAAATAGCGTGGGATAAAACTGGACTCTCTGAACATGGCGAACAATGAGGGCCAATGAGACCCCAAGGACAATGGCACGGGGTTTTGATCCTACTTAATGTGCTGGCTTGGTGGGAGCCTAGCCAGTTTGGATGTTCACCTTCCTTGATATGGACGGAGGGGGGAGGACCTAGGACTTACCACTGGGCAGGGAACCCTGACTGTTCTTTGGACTGGAGAGGGAGGGGGAGAGGAGTGGGGGGAGGGGAAGAAGGGTGGGAGGAGGAGGAGAAGGGTGGGAGGAGGGGGAGAAGAGTGGGAGGAGGGGGAGGGAAATGGGAGGCTCGGAGGAGGTGGAAATTTTTTTTTATTCTCCTTTTATCAATAAAAAAAAGCTACATAACTATCACACATATATAGAGGGTCTAGGTTGGTCCCATGCAGGCTCCCTAGCTGTCAGTTCAGAGTCTATGAGCTCCTAGCCTGCTTAGTTGTTTCTGTGGGTTCCCTTGTGATAACCTTGACCTGCCGACTGGTACAATACTTCCTTTCTCTCTTCAACAGGAGTCCCCAAATTCGGACCAGTACTTGACTGTGCATCTCTGTATCTGTTTCCATCAGTCACTAGATGAAGGCTCTCTGATAGCAATTGGAGGAGTTACTGATCTGATTACAGGAGATGGCCAGTTCAGGCTACTTATATACTTTGCTAGCAGTCTTCGTTATTTAACTCTGTAAGACAATGTATCCTCAATCCACAAGGCTATCTTGATAATAATACATAAATACCCAGTATACATTAATCATCCAATAACGAATTCTTGTTTGATCTCATTCTTGTCATTCTATGATCATGACTTTCTATTTGCTTTCAGATGAAGAAAATAAAATGAGCTAAAAATCAAAAAAAAAGAGATGTTGGTCCACTTTACTATATTTTTCATGTGGTTGTGTAGTTTGATAAAACATCATAGAGTAAACAATCTTTCTCCTATTCCTGACGCACACTGTTCTCTGTGAGCACACACATCCCATGTTTATGCCTTTGCTCCATTCTATGGGTTTACCCGCTTGTGAGCCTACTTGCACCATTTTAACTTTTAATAGCTTCCAAAATATTTGAATAGCTAGCAGAGCTGCTTCCCATTAATTACTTCTCTGTCTCCTGACTCCTAGACTTTTCTCTTTGTGGGGGATTTCTCTTGCCTGTTTAAACTTCAGAATGTGCATGCCTATGCTTGTGCTTAAAAAAAAATCTGATTGGCATTTTCTATTGACAGTGCCTTCTATTTTAGATTGATTTAAGGCACCTGCTGCTTTTACGATACTGAGTGTTCTTAGTGAAGAACACAGTGTACTTTCTACAGGGTTGTTTTCCTTTCGGCTCTAAATAGCATCTTAAAGTTTTCTGCATGTAGCTTGTATAGATGGTGCTTGATTTTGGTTTCTTTGTGACTGCCAGTGTGTGTGTGTGTATGTGTGTGTGTGTGTGTGTGTGTGTGTGTGGGTAAGTGAGTGTGTGTGTGTGTGTGCATGTGGGTAAGTGAGTGTGTGTGTGTGTGCATGTGGGTAAGTGAGTGTGTGTGTGTGTGGGTAAGTGAATGTGTGTGTGTGTGTGTGTGCATGTGGGTAAGTGTGTGTGTGTGTGCATGTGGGTAAGTGAGTGTGTGTGTGTGGGTAAGTGAGTGTGTGTGTGTGTGTGCATGTGGGTAAGTGTGTGTGAGTGTGTGTGTGTGTGTGCATGTGGGTAAGTGAGTGTGTGTGAGTGTGTGTGTGTGTGTGTGTGCATGTGGGTAAGTGAGTGTGTGTGTGTGTGTGGGTAAGTGAGTGTGTGTGTGTGTGCATGTGGGTAAGTGTGTGTGAGTGTGTGTGTGTGTGCATGTGGGTAAGTGAGTGTGTGTGAGTGTGTGTGTGTGTGCATGTGGGTAAGTGAGGGTGTGTGAGTGTGTGTGTGTGTGTGCATGTGGGTAAGTGTGTGTGTGTGTGTGCATGTGGGTGAGTGCATGTGGGTAAGTGAGTGTGTGTGTGTGTGTGTGCATGTGGGTAAGTGTGTGTGTGTGTGCATGTGGGTAAGTGTGTGTGTGTGTGTGCATGTGGGTAAGTGTGTGTGAGTGTGTGCATGTGGGTGAGTGCATGTGGGTAAGTGAGTGTGTGTGAGTGTGTGTGTGTGTGTGTGTGCATGTGGGTAAGTGTGTGTGTGTGCATGTGGGTGAGTGCATGTGGGTAAGTGAGTGTGTGTGTGTGAGTGTGTGTGCATGTGGGTAAGTGAGTGTGTGTGAGTGTGTGTGTGTGTGCATGTGGGTAAGTGAGTGTGTGTGAGTGTGTGTGTGTGTGCATGTGGGTAAGTGTGTGTGAGTGTGTGTGTATGTGTGCATGTGGGTAAGTGAGTGTGTGTGAGTGTGTGTGTGTGTGCATGTGGGTAAGTGAGTGTGTGAGTGTGTGTGTGTGTGCATGTGGGTAAGTGTGTGTGAGTGTGTGTGTGTGTGCATGTGGGTAAGTGAGTGTGTGTGAGTGTGTGTGTGTGTGTGTGCATGTGGGTAAGTGTGTGTGTGTGTGTGCATGTGGGTGAGTGCATGTGGGTAAGTGAGTGTGTGTGTGTGAGTGTGTGTGCATGTGGGTAAGTGAGTGTGTGTGTGTGTGGGTAAGTGAGTGTGTGTGTGTGTGCATGTGGGTAAGTGTGTGTGAGTGTGTGTGTGTGTGCATGTGGGTAAGTGAGTGTGTGTGAGTGTGTGTGTGTGTGTGCATGTGGGTAAGTGAGGGTGTGTGAGTGTGTGTGTGTGTGTGCATGTGGGTAAGTGTGTGTGTGTGTGTGCATGTGGGTGAGTGCATGTGGGTAAGTGAGTGTGTGTGTGTGTGTGTGCATGTGGGTAAGTGTGTGTGTGTGTGCATGTGGGTAAGTGTGTGTGTGTGTGTGCATGTGGGTAAGTGAGTGTGTGTGTGTGTGTGTGCATGTGGGTAAGTGAGTGTGTGTGTGTGTGTGCATGTGGGTAAGTGAGTGTGTGTGAGTGTGTGTGTGTGTGTGCATGTGGGTAAGTGAGTGTGTGTGTGTGTGCATGTGGGTAAGTGAGTGTGTGTGTGTGTGCATGTGGGTAAGTGAGTGTGTGTGTGTGTGTGTGTGTGCATGTGGGTAAGTGAGTGTGTGTGTGTGTGTGCATGTGGGTGAGTGTGTGTGTGTGTGCATGTGGGTAAGTGTGTGTGTGTGTGTGTGTGTGTGGGTAAGTGAGTGTGTGTGTGCATGTGGGTAAGTGAGTGTGTGAGTGTGTGTGTGTGTGTGCATGTGGGTAAGTGAGTGTGTGTGAGTGTGTGTGTGTGCATGTGGGTAAGTGAGTGTGTGTGTGTGTGTGTGCATGTGGGTAAGTGAGTGTGTGTGTGTGTGCATGTGGGTAAGTGAGTGTGTGAGTGTGTGTGTGTGTGTGCATGTGGGTAAGTGAGTGTGTGAGTGTGTGTGTGTGTGCATGTGGGTAAGTGAGTGTGTGAGTGTGTGTGTGTGTGGGTAAGTGAGTGTGTGTGTGTGTGTGAGTGTGCCTTTGAAGGTGCATGTGGAGGCCAGAGGTCAACCTCAGGTGCTGATCTCTCTCCTTCTTTCTCTTTCTCTCTCTCTCTTGCTCTCTTTCTCTTCCTCTCTCATTTGACTTTGAGAAGCTAGCTAGAAATGAGCCTCAGGGATCTGCCTAACTCTCCATTACCAGATCTAGGAATATGAACATACTCCACTCTGCCTGGCTTCTTAAATTCTACTTTCTTCTGGGGCTGGAGTGATGATTCAGTAAAGGTTAAGAGCACTGACTGATCTTCCAGAGGACCCAGGTTTGGCTTTAGCACACACATGATGACTCACAGTTGTCAGTAACTCTAGTCCCAGGGGGTTGAGAATCATCTTCTGGCCTCCATGAGTCTCAGGTATGCATGAAATGCACATACATACATGAGGCAAACATCTATTCAGATAAAAATAGATAAAAATCAAATGTGGTTTTGGGACTCATATCCAGAACTTCAGACTTACAAGGCAAATACTACACTGCCTGAGCCATCAGCAGCTCCTTTAAATTTTTGTGTTTAAAAATTGAGACATGATCTTCCCATGCAACCCAGGCTGGCCTAGAACTTGTGATCCTCTTGCCTCCTCCTCATGCTTGAATTACAGGCATATGCTACAAAACCTGGTTCATTTTTTTGTTTGTTTCTGTTGTAGATCTATTTACCCTCTCACTATGTCTTCTAATTGACTATTGCTTGAGCAAGGGAAAACTTTTAGTTTTTGTCTATTAACTTGGCACCTAACAGCCCTAATACATCTTCTCATTGTTTTTTTTAAACATTTGTCCATTTCTCTTCTTCGAATTTCTCTCTGTATTCTTCGGTGTTTCTTTGGTGTTTTACATGAAGCATCAGGTAACCTAAGGTTTAGACTGAGGTTCTGGCTTCTCCACTATTTACATCAGTGCATATTTGAACATTTGAAGTTAGCCGGGAATGTGAATGATATTTTCTAGAATATTCTGGAATATTTCCATTTCTCTGGCACCATCTCCAAATACCCAAGAGCTGTAAATCCTGAGGTAATACCCATCGTCTCTCTTGGATTGTCCAGGTAAATACTATCACCAGCCAGCACTCGGGCCACTGTCTCTGTCCCAGGCTTCAGATGTATTTTCTCTAAATCTGAATGAGTATTTTAGTTATCTGGAGGAGCCAATAACTTCCTTATTGTTGACATAGGTTTCTGTCCCACCAGGTCCCTCCGTTGTTAAGTCCCAGAGAAATACACAGAGGCCTACATTAATCATAAACTGATTGGCCTATTAGCTCAGGCTTCTTAATAACTCTTTCTTACATCTTATATTAGACTGTCATTCTTGCTGTGTTAGCCACGTGGCTTGGTACCTTTTTTGGTGAGGCAGTCACACCTTGCTTGCTCTGTGTCTGGCTTGCTCTGTGTCTGGCTTGCTCTGTGTCTGGGTGACGACTGCAGACCGAAACTTTCCTCTTCCCATAATTCTTGTTGTTACCCCTCTACTTCCTGCCTGGTTGCCATCGCTCTGACTATATTTTCTGCCTGGCTACTGGTCAATCAGCATTTTATTAAAAATAATACAAGTGACAGGATAAAGACAATTGTCCCATGACACCTCACCCCATCTCTGACATTCATGAAAATACCCCTTTACTGTCCCTCCTGAGCTCAGCTGCATTGTTAGTTGGTGTATAGGTTTTCCAGTGGTAAGCAGCTGTCTGCTTTTGTTTTTCAGCAGGTTCTGAAAACTCCAGAATGAATCTTTAAGCTGCTCTCCACCATTCAGAAGGATGAACACATGATTTTTTGGTCTGTTAATATCACAAATCATATTAAACTAATTTAAAATCATCTTGGAGAACTCTGTTATGGGAGAGATTTCTTTCTATAAAATCTCTCTTCTTTTTACACTACCAACTATTTTTCTTTGAGGTTCCAGATATGGATTTAGTCAACTTAAACATCTGTTATTTATCGAATTCTGACTTCTCTCTGTCTCTGTCTCTGTCTGCAAATGTTCATAACTTTACCACCTCTTTCCCAGCCCTCAGATCTATAATCCCTGTATCCTCTGTTTTCATTAGGTTCTGCCCAATGAAGCACAAAAAACACGCGCAGTAATTTCTTCTCCTGGAAAAGAGTCTTTCTGAAGCTCTTTGAATTTAGCCAGAAAGATGCAGAAGAAGCAGAGTCACCTGCTAAACCTGTCCTTTTGAGAACTCAGAGCTGCTGAGGGTCTCCTTCTGACCTCCTGGTAGGAAGCATCCAGTTTTTGGACCTGGGTCAGGTCACTTACTCACCATGGAACAGTCATCTGCCTCTCCACACTGCTCTGGGCATGCCTGGCACCCACTGATTCAGCAGGGCACAGCCTGAAGACATAGACTCAGCCCGACTGGTCTGATATGTGTCCTCAGCAGTTTCTCCAAGTGCCACGTCAGCCCAGGTGCTGGTCCTCCATGCACCTGTGCTCCCCTGGTGAGGAATCATGCCTCCTCACATCCCTTTATCTCCCCATCTCAGGCAGAGACCTGGGGCCGTGAGGATTTTCCAGAGGCAGCAAAGATCTAATCCTGGGAAATATCATCCTTGTGAAGGGAAGAGCATGTCGGCTCAGTGTGATTCAGCAAGTAGGCATTAGCTTCTTGCTGCCAGTTCAATACTGAATGCAGAAGGGAAGCTGAGCAAGATGAACATGGCTGCCGTTGCGCCCAAGGAGTTTTCAGACAAGGAATAGATTTGATCCATAATTGAAATAGAACAGAATCCAATAAATGAGTCATCAGTCTATTATGTAAACCTAAAATGCTAATCCTCTTAACATGCCCTCTTGCTCTCCTGGTCCAGCTTTAAAAGGCTGACTTGCCTCTTCTTCCTCCATCACCTTTTTTACAGGCACTAAGCATATACGATCTGAACACAGCATTCTCACATCTGGACAGATGTGCTTCTCTTCGCTGTCCGATGATCTTATCTTCATCTTTCAAGACTCAGGTCAACTGTCCTTCCCTCCTTTGATCCTCTACCTCTGAGGTCCTTCCTGAGTTTAGTCCATGTTTCTTCCCACATGACCAATAGCTCTCTAAGCTCTAGAGGTGCTGTATTTACTCTTCTTAGTGCTTTACACATTAGTCCATACATCTTTAGGCTCTGTGATTTCCAAGGGTGCATGTTGGATGAATAGAACACCCACCTGTATTTTTCTGCACATTCTAGTGTGCTTTATATATTGGGACAATGGTCCGTACATCATGAATAGTTAATACATACCCTTTTAAGGTTTTGTGTTCCAAAGCTGTTTTATTGAAGGCTATTAATATGAATAATATCAAGCTGTTACATATACAAAAGCATAAACTCTGTCTTCTGGTATGAACTCCATGAAAGTTGGTTAAATAAATCAAAGGCTTCTATATAAATATAATGGTAAAGTGAGATGCAGGCAAGATGCAAATGGAAGAAGGAATTGAAACGTGATTATTCATTAATACAACCTCTAGACAGATTAGTTTCAAATTATGATTAAAATAGCACCTTAGGTAGGTTACTCATCTTTCTAAACCAGAGTCAGCAAATGTATCCTATGAAGTGTCAGCTAGTAAGTAAGTACTCAGTGTATCAAGTCTTGCATTTCTCAACTTTGCTACTATAACAATGTATAAGTGTATGTACTTGGCTGTATGTGTCAATAAACGCCTTTATTGGCAAAAGCAGGTGACCATGTCTGTTTGACCCCAATGACTGGATAGTGTGCTGGACCTCTCTTATAGCTGATTATTCCTAGTTTTATTTTATGAATTATCCTTGCCATGATTAGCCTATGACTGATGATGAGTTATTTAAAAATGCTTACAAATATCACCATAGTCATAATTTGAGGTCTTACAATAAAAGAGACATTAGAGTTGAATCTTACTTACGAGGTCCTGAAGAGCAGAAGAAGAAGGTGTGTGTGTGTGTGTGTGTGTGTGTGTGTGTGTGTGTGTGTGTGTAGTCCAGTTAAGGACAAAACATTGGTAATGACCCTGGGAACCTGAAAACTGCTGGAACATTCCCTGAAGGGCAGCATGGCAGAAGTCACGAGGAGTGAAAAGTAAATTCTTTCTATCTTATTATGGAGTAAAGACAACAGACACCTCTTGTCCTTGAGGGAGAAACAGAGAAAATTTCAATCAAGCAGTGCTTGGAGTGTACATCTTGGCTACGTCTTCTCACCTTCTGGGTACCATCTTCAGGTTCTGACTTCCACCTACTGTCTGATGTCAAGACTTCTGGCTATTTTGTTAAATGGTAGTTCCTCCCAGCCTCCATGTTTAGGGTAATTTGCTGCTCACTTCAAATTTCATCTTCCCCCAGTAGACCTCCTGTCTCCCCCATGTGGATGAGAACAGGTGGCTGGACAACTAAGCCTAGAACATGGATTTCCTGACTAGAATTTCTCAAAGTGCTGTCTGGATTGTCTGAGGCAGAATCCCTTGGAAACGTAAGACAAAAGTGGGAATTCGTGAGACCCATCCCGTGCGCAGGAGTCAGGATCTTTATTCTGCGACTCATTTTAAAACCAGTTTCTTAGGTGATTCTCCACAGGGTGCAGCCGATGAGGACCTGCTAATGTGGAAGAAATCTTAGTGAGCTCTCAAGATTCCCTTTGAGTCTTCTTCAGATTCTTAGCTCTTTAAAACCAGTGGAGTCAATGAAAATCAGAAAATTATGCTTGTCACTACCTTTCCTGGCATTTCCCATAATGTTAATGAATGTTTTAAAAACAAGATTTACAATGACTGGGTAGATATCTGTATGGGTTTCCAAGCTGCATGACTCATTGAGGGTCGCATAGCACCAAGCTGTCTAGCGCCAAGTGGAGCCTGCAGCGGGTACTTCTTGATTAGAAGCTCCCCCGAGGTGGCTTTCTTTCTAACTTCCTTGTTTGCTTTCCTATTGGGTTTCCGGTGTAGAACCTATACTTGGGATCTTGATGGTTAGAACTTCAGAGTTCAAATCCCCCCACCCAGACTTCTCCCAAAGGTATTGCATAATTTGGCTGAAGAGACTCAAATGATCTCCTCTCAGGTTCGCTCTGCTTTCATAGCTTTTGGTCAGCCCAGCAGGCCTCTTCTTAGTGGGTTGTGAATTTTCTTCATTGCATCAAGAAGCTACCCATTTCTAAGGGCATCTTGCCGTCTTCATGATCATGGGAATCCAGTTCATAGGTTTAGCTCCTAGATACTTAGCCCATGTACATTTATCATGTGTGATAATATCTCTCTCTCTCTCTCTCTCTCTCTCTCTCTCTCTCTCTCTCTCTCTCCTCTCTCTCTCTCTAAATCTATCTATCTATCATCTATCTATCTATCTATCTATCTATCTATCTATCTATCTATCTATCATCTATCTATCTTTCTATCTATCTATAATATACATATATGTACACATATACATATACAAAGCAGGTTAAATAGATGTTTGTATTTGTTTCTGCAACTTTGGTTACAGCAAATTGACACATTAGTGATTTCACTAATATAAAGCTTTCCTAATAGTAGAAGAGGCCAATGGGATATGAAATTTTATATCAAAAGACTGTTGCCTAACATATGGCTGAGCTCCTCCTGGTCACAAGTGGATTTTGTAGCCTGCAAGACTCTTGTTCTAATCCTCTTTGTCTGAGTTCATTCCCATTCCGGGCTCTGTCCAAATACAATCATGGAATAGTAAGCACCCCAGGAGGAGAAATTACAGGATACTTTACAAACAATAGCTATCCAAGTACTAAAAAGGCCTGAAGGTCTAGCACCTTATCAAGTGTCAATAGGCCTGGGACAACTCTCTCCGCTTTCTCTAGAAGAGCCACAGCTACCACTAGATGGCAGTGTTTTAACACCGGCAGGGGAAGGGCGCCTGCTGCTGCTGTTTTGTCTAACCCAGGACAGAAAGAATAAAAAGGCTGCGCAAGGGCATCCCCCTGGAGCTCAGGCTCTAAGGTCAATGAATCCAGAGCCTCATTGAGATTTGAGACTCCAGCACGGTGCAGAAGACAAGGTCCTGGTTCTGTGAAAAGCAAGACCATAGTCTTCAGTCACTGAATATGAGACCCACCTGGCATTCAGACAGACTCACAGGCTCAGAGTAGGAGCCAGGCATCCCTGATTTTTCTCAACACTCCCCATGTGTGCTCCAGTGTATTGAGAGTTTTATAGTCTTTGCCCAGTGAGGCCGTCTGCCCTGGGTTGCAAGACCCTGACGTAAGCAGCACACCATGATTCCTGCTGATGGCGTGTGAGGATTGCTGAGGTGCAGACTCGGATGAGCCAGGCATGATCAAGAAGCCACAGGGGCAAGATGGGTCCAGATGTGAAATCCCCAATGAGGCTCATGGATGTAGGAAATGATTTTTCCACGACTCACTTTCATCAATGGACTTTGATGAGATTTCTCACTTGGGAAGTGAGGACCAGGGAAATAGTGTCTCGGAGGGTCTGCCCAGGTATCCTTCTGGGAGCAGCATCCTTTCTCAGTCGGGTTCTGTTTTCCAATCGGCTGGATGAGATGGACCCACTTGGCCTGGGAGCTAATACTTCAGGAAGGACAGAAGGGCTTTCTCCTGCTGTGAGGGTCTAATGGTTTGCACTACTCAATGGTATCATCATAAAACCAGCACATTAATTTTTGATAACAAATCTTTTAAAAATGGCTATAAGTCTAATATATATGCTCAGGGACAGCTGGAGGGTATCCTTATGCCTTGGAGAAACACTTATTTCTTGTTCTCCTCTCCCTATTTCTCTACCATTAGCTTCAATCCACCACTAGAATTTCTCCTGTACTAGGAACACTTCTAGAAGTTTATCCTGTCCTCTGCTCCTGGAGGGCCATGGGCATACTCAGGAGTGGGACGTGATCCACACTGACATCCTGTGATCCCTGTTATGCAGTTTGTGCTGAGGGAAGATTTGAGGAACACACACCAGTTATTACTCATCTTGCTCATTTTAATACCTGGCACAGGGCCTGGTACAGAGTAGGTGTGAGCAAATGTTTGTTGAATTAAGTTTCTGTAGTTTAAGCATTCAGCATGTCAAGCTGACATTAAATTCAGATCTCGGCATCAGAAATAGCTTTGATGCTATTTGTGTCTTACAGAGAAAATTATGAAATAGGTCATGCTTCTCTCTTTGCCTTGCCTGCTAGGAAACTCAGAAGTAAGTGAGTGGTTCATCTCTGCTAAATAACTAAAATATAAATCTGATATGTGTGTGTGTGCCTTCTTTGTTTTTCCCCAAGACTGATATTCATTGTACTAAATTATTAAACCTGCCTAAAATTTCTTTCTGGAACAAGGAACAACTAACACATTAAGTCTGAGGCAATGTCTGGGACAATTTCTGGTATGCAACAGAAGGTCAAATAGTTATTTAATATACAAATTAATGAATGTCATTTTTATCTGAGACTTAAGTTTGCACTCCAAGGCTTTTTATTTTTTTCAATCGGTGTCAGAGTCACAGTCTTTTCAAACAACTGTGGGTGAGTGACAAAAACCATTCTGGGAAGTAGATGCAGCAGGGCAGAGTGACCTGTGTGAGACCGTGCACAAACCCGGTGGCCCACGTGGTTTTTCTTCTGATCTACCTATTGCATTTTCCCTTACTCCCCACATCCCTCCTTTGCCCTTCAGAGAGAGAGAGCAGTGTCGCCCACACTGAAGGAACTGCCCTAAGCCCACTTGTTTGCTCTCCTTTGCTATGGCTGAGACATCTGATGGCTTACGGTATGATTTCCTTCCCAGAAGTCACATGGAGAAACAGTAGAGAATGCTGGGAACTTCAGTCATCAGGCAGCCTCAGCCACCCAGGAGGCTGGGAGAGGATGGTCTTCTTCCCGATGCTCGTCTTGGACAGAAGCCAGCCAGCCCACTGTTGCAAGCATAAGCCTCCATCTTGCTAAACATCTTTGTTAAATCATGGCCAAGGGAGAACCAATGTAGCTGGGTTTTGGTGGAAGTGCATCACTTAGGCAGGCATGTACATACACACACACATACACACTACACACACATGTGTATATATAATATATATACACATATACAGTGTATATACATATACAGTATATAATATATACATAGATACATGTGTGTACAAACACACACACATATATATGATATATACATAGATACAGTGTGTATATAAACACACATGGATATATGATACACATATGTAGTGTGTGTATATAAACATACAATGTATATATGATATATGTATGTATATATAGTGTGTGTATATAAATACACACACATTTCAATGCTCTGCTGAGAGCTGGGGAAGCCATGTTCCTAGACTGCCTAACTTTTTACTCCTCCAGCATGTCCCCAGGAGCGTTCCTTCTGACCTACCATTTTCACTACTTTCTATCCTCAGTAGAAGTCTCTGGCCAGCTACTGAGTTTTGAAACTGAGGACCCTCTAGTGAAAAGAGCTCTCCCTTTCCTTTATGGTCACCACCCTCTGCAGATTTGGAAAGACACCACCAAGGGGTACAGTTTCCCCTCATGCCCCATCCGTATCCACTGTTGACCAATCAGTTTCCTCTGGTGTTCCTTCGGTGGGAGGTAGCAGGTCTGCCTGTGTGAAGAATGTCTACACAAGATTCATTTAGGAAGATGCCATCAGTGAAATTCAAGGCTTTCATTACCCCAAGTAGCTGAAGCAAATGTCTGGTCTCTGAGCTATCCCTCTTCTTAGCATGCTCTTCCTTCTTGGTCGTCCTGAGAGATCTTGTTCACAAAACATTCTCCACAGATCTCCAGGAGAAATCAATCACTCTTTCATTTTTGCTTTCTCTATGGAACCTGTAGCCACGAGAACATCACTAGCTCATGTGGCCATTGCGAAGTCATGTGTCTGGTTGTCCCAGTGTGCTGTGAGCTCCATCTCTCCTTCATCCACCCATGCTACTCCTGCCTAGCCAGACACGAGGTTGCTATAGGTGGTCATCTTGTGCATTCACGCATCCTCCTGTTGATTCACTGGGTTTCTTCCCTTCCTCAGATCTCTTGCCTTACCTGTAAGGAGTAGACTCTGCAGAAATCCTTGCCAGAAAGAAATCTGAGGTATGAGTCAGAGCGGCTCTGCTGGGTCATGACAATAAGTGTGACGATCACACAGTCCAAAGGCTGGGGCTTAGCTCACACGTGCAGACGTATGTTCTGAATCATGCTTTTCCAGTTATTCTTTGCACCTCTGTCTGATGAAGGAAAAGACCAAGTTCCTTCCTGCAGTCTCTTCTTAAGGTTTCTGCTGCTGGTTCCAACTTGTGGTCTGAGCCTTCTCAAGGGAGTTTGGTGAATTTGACTCAGTTTCAGATAGGTTTACACAGACAAGCACCCCTGGGAGGAAAGAGTAGGTCTGTTGGGAATCCTAATAATTATTTCCAGTTGAGATTGTAATTTTCAACTACAGTCCCAGCTAATTGGGCAAGCTCCAGGTCTTCCTCAGGCAGAGGAAAAGTGTACTTGAAAACACGACTTGTCACTGTGGAGGAAACAAAGTCTGGGGCTGTATTCTAAGATAGAGGAGTTGAGTAGACAAGTTTGAGAGTTAGTTAGCATTTCAGCTGTTTCCCAGGTTTTTCAGGAGAACAAAAAGGAGACCCCACTTGAGGGAATTGACCTTAATTCCTGAGCAAATGGAGTTCTGCTCAGAAACAGCTTCCCTACACATATATAGTGTAGGGTTTCCTCTAAAGCCCAAGTTAGTCACTTTCTCCTTCTTCCTCATCCTAGTATTCACAGCACTTAGAAAGACTATGTTTTCATGATCGAATGGTTCTGTGGAAGAGTCCTTCAAACTCAGTTGGGGCTTCTCCTTTGATGATGAGCCCCCATCCACCCTTGCTTCCTTCCCCATCTGGAGATGCCCATTCTGGTTCTCACCCAGTACACTTGATTAAGGAAAACTCTCCTGCAACACTGAGATTTCTGTCCTTGGCTGGGTTCCTACCAATTGTTTCAGCTCTGATTATTGTAGTATGCATCTCTTTAGTTCCCTGTCTTGATAAAGTGTCCATTTCCTTAAGTTTTCATGGACTTCTACTTTGAGATTTTTGGCACCTGGAACACTCTTCTTGAGGGCTCACACGAGACTCCAAAAAGCCCTTGGCAACAGCCAAGTGTGGCAGAGGAGAAATTTAGATGGTAATGAAATTATTTGAAGACCTCAAAGGGCTCACTTCTTAACCTGCAACAAAACACCACAGAATCCTCAATTTCCCATTTCTCTCCTTTTGACTCAACTATAGTCTCCCACTTTTCTCCAGCAAAACTCTGAGAAAAAAAATGCATAAACGCAGTCCAATATTAGTGTTGATGTTAGGGAAGGAGGTAGGGATGAAGGGTGTAGAAGTACTGAGATTATCTTGGTTGTGGGTTTGGTTATGGAGAGTGTTCAGCCATGCAAACTGACCCACGCAGAGCTGAACATACCTGTTTTCTCCTTTCTAACTCTCTATTCTAGCAATTGACCTTCAAATAGCACTGGCCCTTTGGAGTGTTAAGTTCTGTTGGCATTTCATATTAAACTTAAGTGTTCAGAAGGCAAGAACATATTTAAGGTATCTGTGATAAACATACTTGGGATTTGGAGTGGAAGTAGATCCCAATGTTATAGATTCTGTTGATTTGTGAATTATGTAGATTCTTGGTTAAAATTTTCTGGACAGAGGTATAAGACAAGCAAAAGAAAAATGATATTCTGTTTTAGTGCTATTTTTTTTTTATTAAACTGGTGGTTTTGCTACAGCTGAGTAAAAGATGGCTTTTAACTCAATGCTTTGAGCTTTGTATGGGATGAGAAAGTAGAAATGATTGAGATGTCCCTTCTCCTTCCACTCCTACTGAATTTAGTCTCCCAGCCTGTCACAGTTTCCTAAAACAATGGCATTAACATTTTTTTCAATTCCCTCAAGTGGAGTCTCCTGCCTCATTGCTTAGGGGGTAAGGGCAGATTTAGGGGTGCTGTGATGTGCTCTGCAGTCTTTTCCTTTATTTGTCTTGGGTGGTGGGTTTGCCAATGATCTCCTCAGTGACCTCAGTCCGCCTTATGTCTGGAAGAAATCCAGATGTGTTTTGATTATGGGCACTATTCCTGAGATGTTTTGTCATTTTAACAGGAATTTGGGGATGAGCAAGATTAAGCTCTTGGACACAGATGGGCAAAATGAATCGATTCATTGAGGTTAATTTAGACTGCACCGGGCGAGGCATTGCAGGAAGGTTTACCGCAGTTAAGTTGTTCTAGTTCTTCCTGTGTCATGATGGAGACTCAACCCCGGCCATTGACATGCTAGCGAGTGCTCCGGTACTGACTATATCACCTGCCTTTTTTTGCTTCTTGTTTTGAGACAGAGTCTAATTAAGTTGTCCAGGCTAGCTTTGAACTCATTGTGTGCTCAGTTGGCCTTGATCTTGTGATCCTCCTGTCCTAGCCCTCTGGTTAGCTGGTGTTACAGCCCTGTCCACACATCTCATTTGAAGATCATTGTTTTGATAGCCATAATAAAGTTGCTTCATGTCCATTTTTGGGAATGTTATTTTATCTTATTTTTGCAATGGCTCTAAAATGTATAGTTATTATCTATATTCTGATAATTCACAGAAAATACTTTATTATTGTTTATTAACTTACCCAATGGGTGTGGACCTTTGAGCTCCTCAGGCCTTCTACCTTATAAGGCTCATGTTTTTCCCTACTCCAGGTAGGTATTTGGGTGTTAGTCTTATATTTTGTAATAGCCATACTACGCATAAAAATATTTACTGATTTTTTCCTGTACACTAATTTATTATAACTTAAATATATTTATATGTGTATTAGTAAACAAAATTAACATGTCATATGTGGAAAGTAATCATGAAGACCGAAACAGTTGCTAGTGGAACAGGGTTCTTATACTTAGCTAAATATTGATATATCTTGTTTCCAAGCCTAAATTCTACTCTTTTCTTGTCTAGGTGTTGTGGTGCATGCCTTTAATCCCATGACTTGGGAGAAAGAAGCAGGTTTATCTCTGAGTTCTAGGTCAGTCTGGTCTACAGAATGAGTTCCAGGACAGCTAAGGCTACACAGAGAAACCCTGTGTCGAAAACCAATGCAAACCAATCCAACCAACCAAAAAAAATAAATAAAAAATAAAAACAAAAAGGAGAATATTTTTTAGCATAGTTTCTATTTTTTTTATCACCAGAGGAACGGAAGCAAAAATGTGATGTTTAATATTGTGCTTATGTAGACCTCTTCTACATAATTTAAGAATTCTCATGTTGCTTCTCTAAGAAACACTGGATAAAACTATAGTGATGCGATAATGAGTGAGCAAACATCCGATATGAGTTGTGTAATTCTGGTGGAGTCCATGGCTACCATTGTTTGTGTTGGTTCAGTTGCATATACAGACAGATCAGTAGCATCTGATGAACACTTACCATGAGCTGACCATGTGCAGACGAAGAAGACACAGTTCTGTCCCTGAAGGATGCTTGTGGTCTCACCAGCATCAGTAATGGTGCAAAGTCCTAAGGTCTCTAACACCAACTTGGAGGGTATATAAGTGAGTGGGCCAAAGGTGTGGCTATGTGAGCTGGGTATTAAAGGGCTATCAGTTTTCCAAAAGGAATATTGATTCTATAAAGAAGGAAGACTAGGAAAATCCATGGTCATCTAGAGAGAGCAACTCATTCTTTAGATGATCTGAAGTATACAGCCAAAAGAGAACAAAGTGGGCAGCTGTGGGGACATGTCAGGGAAAGAGTCTGGAGTAGTAGATTCAAGCTAGCTTGCATAGAGCTTTGTGTTTCTCAAGAGGAAGTTTAGACCAATTTTGAAGACAGTATGGAATCACCCCGAAAGTGTAAGTAGGAGATGAAGTAATCAGATATCCCTTTTAGAGAGGTTACATTTGTAACAGTAGGAAGAGACGCGAACGGAGAGAGTAAAATTCAGCCTTGATGTTTGGCTTGGGTCCTGCAATGTGCTTAAGCTAGCCCATGCAA
The DNA here is from genome assembly GCF_037038515.1 of Microtus pennsylvanicus. NCBI lineage: Eukaryota > Metazoa > Chordata > Mammalia > Rodentia > Cricetidae > Microtus > Microtus pennsylvanicus. Next base: position 131,240,279 of record NC_134581.1, read on the forward strand.
ATTCTATCCATTAGTTTCTTTTGCCTATGGGAAGGGTTTTGGCAGAGATAACCCTGACCAATGCACTGAACAGAAGGTCTCTTGCTACCGCCTAAGCAGAGCTGCCCTGGGATTCTTATTATTATTAGAGATGATTTAATTTATATTAATTTTTTCCAGATCTTCCTTGACTTTGAATAACTTGAGTGATTAGGGACTGATTGTGAGTGTTTTATAATCCCCTCACCTCACTGATACACACACAAGGTGGAGAGTCACCCAGCATGGGAGTTCAGAAGGTTCTTCATGAAGTATTTGAAAAATGGCATGTCTCATTCACAAGTGATACCTGATAAAGGGACACAACAATTCATTCACCTGTATACCTTTCATAGCAAAGATAAATAATGCAATTCTCTTTGGCATTTTGTATAATTACTGTTTTATTTATAAAGAATTAAAACTTTAATTCAATAGATTAAGAGTGGGTAGGTTTTCATTTATTAATAACAAAATTCATTGCAAAGCAAACTGGGCATTTAAGTGACATTCACATATTGGACTTAAGACACATTCAACAGGAGGGGAATCATTCTTGGTTCTGAAAACCTAGCCAGATTTTCAGGACTAGTGAGATCATGGACCTTAGAGAAGAATTCACTACCGCCACTCTGCTAGACAAGTATGGTTACTTACTACATTCTAAATCTTAGCCCATACCCACAGAGAGTGAAGCTACTACCCCATATCAAAGAAGCCTGTTTTACAACAAATGGAGACCATCACTGAAAACCACAACTGGAAACAATGAAGATATCAACAGATTGCAGAGAGGTCAATGCCAGAAGTCACAACTACATCGTAGATCTGGTATCTATGGCTCAAGGACCATGGCACAAGAGGGGGCAGAAAGATTGTAAGAGCCAGAATATCAGAAAGTCTGCTGTGAAACAGTTTATTCTAGAAATGCCTGCATAAATAAAACTGAAACAACGACAATATCAGTGGGCATTCTAATATGGAATGGGGGGATTTCACAAGGTCCTACCTCTAGACAAAGAACTACAGTCAACTAAGGACTACCATGAGAAGGAGAATTAGACTCGCCCAGGGAGGAGAACTATTGGTTGTTCAATGCAGAGAGGTCAGTCTTGAAGCAGCACACACACACAGAACAACATTAGATTCATCAGTTTGTATTTAAATATACTTTTGCATACACACACACACACACACACACACACACACACACACACACACACACACAGAGGTATCAGTGAAAACGAAAAAAATGGCTATCAGTTTGAGAATGAGGGGCACAGAAAAGGATTGAGGGAAGGTACCTGGGAGGGACTGGAGAGAGGAAAGGGAGGAGGGAAAGTGATATAATTTTATTTCAATTGTGAAATAAATAAATAAATTAAGATTATGTTTGACTAATTCCTACACTTATTGTCTGGGCCAATGACTTCATCTGTCTGAGCTTAGAATTTTATTTATAAGTTAATTTGGATATGTGGACCATCCAGAATTACAGATGAGTTTCCTTTAATGAACCAGCCTCAGGAGGTTGGCAGTGACTGGCCAGAGTGTTGGCTTTCCTTCCCTGATGAATCTTTTTAGATACTTCTCTTTCAGACACATTCTTTTCTCATGGAACTTTAATGCCACGTTGCATTGTTTATCTAGTTCTCTATTCTGATGCTTTGGAAGATTACAAGCCATTGTAATGGCTACCATTTTAAAGGCAGGTTTTAGCCTCTTGGTTATTGTTCTGTCTGATGGAGAATATATAGTTGAGGGGCTATGAAGCCTTATCATGTTTGGTAAGAAAGAGGACATGGCATCAGCCACGTGAATGGGAAGAGGAGCAGCAACATGCAAGTCTTCATTGGGTTGGGTGCTTTATATACCTTAACTCTTGAGCTCTTTGAGAGTTCATGCTCAGTATAGATGTAAGTAATATCTACTTAGCTAGGATTACCTTTTTTTAAATTATGGTTTGTTTGTTGGATGTAGCTTTTAAATCTGAAAACAAATCTCAAAGTCATCAGTTTAGTGGCTGTAAACCGGTAGATGGTATTTGTGGAATGTGTTATTTGTAAGTCTTCGTACTATCTGGGTAGTTAAGATGACCTCTGATGTGCCCGTGAGACATTGCAATGCTCTGGAATCATCCACTTTCATCCTTGCATCTTTCTTGGCCATGGTGGTGCTTTCATTGCTGCTGTCTCTGCTCCCTGGAATCCGATTGTTCTCAGCTGATGACAATCAACCCTGTTCTCTTTACTATTCCTACCCAATTTGGAGCAAACTTTTTTTTTTAATTAGCCACACCACACTTGGACCTAGGCTGCAAATTTTGAATATAACCCTACTGAATGTTGGGAATTATAAGAGGTAAAAACCATACAAAGAACGTTAACAACTTGGTGTTTAATGTATGTCAGCTCCAAGAATACCAGGTGTGCCATCCTCCACAGATCTTTGTGTGGTCGCTGCCTAGGCTTTCTACTTGAAAGGGGTCACTTAACCCTTTCTATAGGCACTTCCTTGACACTCATTATGTCTCTTCAGCTCAGTCTAGACCTCAATTTATGAAGACACAATGCAAGAATAAGATTTTATTCCTGTCTCCCCCTTGTCCCTCGAGACCAGTGGATTGCCTCATTACCTTCTTATGGAATCCTAGTCTCTATCTTGAGAACAGTGTGCCTCAGGGCCATCCACTGTTTTCAGGCAAAGCTCTACCCCTAAGCCTGTGCTCTGTATGGAAATGAATTATTCTAGCGTCATTTCATAAATGTTAGGTTGTTCTTAGATAGCATGATAGTTTAGTTCAAGATTGCTTAAACATGCTCCATCTAATCTTAACTGCAGCTTGAAGTACAGATAGACTCTTCTCTACTTTTCCTATAGTCTTTTGGATAGCTACTCTCAGTTTCATAAGATATGTGTGTGTGTGTGTGTGTGTGTGTGTGTTAGGTATTATCTCACCAACAAGCCTCTCCACAGACATAAATAATCCCAATCAGACAAAATCAAACCGAATTAAAAGATATCCAGGTAAAATTGGATGTCTGCACTCCCAGCTGGCCTGGGGAAAACATGAAAGGGAAGGGAAGCCTACAAGACCACCAGAGAGGAAGAGGGGAGACCATGTGTTTATTTTCTGGGAGGCAGTTTAAGTAGCCTGTGGGAGAGGCCTTGACCTTCCCTGGGGAGGCAGAGTTTGGACTGAGGCAACTCCCAGGGGAGGGGGCTGGAAATCAAGTTTTCTGCTCAGTTTTCCAAAGATAAATGCCAGGGGGCTGGGATGAGGCCCCTCACTATATATATATGAAAAATTCTTCCTCAAGGGCACTTCATAATCCGCAGAGAGATAGTTGCACTAAAGCAAATATCTCTCTTATATTGAAAGACAATTCTTTACTTCTTAGTTTGAATGTTTACATTCAGCTTAATAGTGACTTGCATTTTTCCTCACGCATACTGGCAGGGCATACTGCTTTAATCTGGGTCATTACAGAGTACACTGTGTTGGTATTTAAACAGCAAAGGCCTAGAAGAACAAAACCACTGACATCTAGATGGTTTTGTCTTTGATTTCAAGATCTAAAACAACAACAAAAAGCAAAAAAAAAAAATGTGTCTAGTTTGGCAAGATGTTTCTATCACACTAGAGTTGCTGTGCACATTTTCTATAAAGGACCAGAGAGCAAATATTTTAGGCTTTGCAGGCCATTTGATCTCTGTCTAGGCAATCTGCTGTTCTCATACACAGACAATAAGGAAATGGATGTGCACAGCTATGTTTAAATAAAACTTTATTTGTTAACACTGAAATGTAAAATTTCACATGACACAGATTATTAGTTTTAGTTTTCTCAACTACTTAGAATTATAAAACTTATATGAGGCGATGGCTCAGTTGGTAAAGTGCTTGTCTTGCAAACACTGGTACCTGAGCTGGATCCCCAGAACCCATAAAAAGTGATGGCCATTATGGTACTCACCTGTAATCCCAGTGCCTGGGAGGTGAGGTGGAGATAGGTGGATTTCTGGGACTGGCTAGCTCACCTAGTCTACTTGGTGAGTTCTAGGGTGATAAGAGACCTCATTTAAAAATGTAAATGTTCTGTCTGAGAAAGAACACTCAAGGTTGTTCGTCCTCTGGACTTCACACACGTGTGTACACTCACGCACAGCAATTCACTGCTATCCCTCACATATATGCATACACTTACATGCATGAATATATGAGTATACACACACAGAGAGACTATAAAAATCAATTTCAACTGTAGTAATACATTTAAAGATGATGGGCTGGGATTTATTTGGTGACCCCTGGATTTGGAGTTCTGAATTACGTTATGAAGTTATATGTCCATGTCAAGGGTTTTGTTGTGTGTGCTGCAGTGGGTGAAGGTTCATCCATACTGTGCAAGCACGTGCAATTCAGCTGTGTCCTCAGCCCTCACCTTAAGTTATATGGGGGTCTTAAAATAGAGGAAAACATAGATCCTTTGGGAGATGACATAGGACCCATAAAAATAACTTGGAAGTCTTTCTTTCTCTAATTTTAGATTGGGTACAAATCTAAATGCATTCAACTTGTTTTTGGAGCATTTCAGAATGTGGTTTTGATACAGTTGCTTTTGGAAAAGGGTAGTTTATATGTCAGAAGGGAAAACGAAGAAAGTTGAAGCCTGCTGGTTCTTCAGCTCAAAGGTGAAAGGCAGTTTCGGTGAAGGAGGCTGAAATAAGGTAGCACATACAGGTCTAATAGCAGTGAAGAGTGATGTGCTGACCTTGCTGTTTGGAGACAAGTGACTGGCCACTCTAATGGGGAGCCAGCAGGACTGAAACCACAGCAACTGAGCTGCGTGCACACAGCTATGTGCAAAGGGATGCTTGGGACCTGGGATCCCACGAGCATGTATGCGTGTGTGCACACCACAGTGAGAAAGCAAGTGCCTGCTCCTCATTTGCCTTCACTAAAAGAGTCTTCCTCTACTTTCACTTGTAAAAGTCTCTGCTTTTATTAATGTTGAGGACAGGTGCCATGTCTGGGCACAGCTGGCCAACACAAAGCAGATTCCATGTTTTATTTAATGATTAATTATTTAAGTTTTGTTTTTTGGCACTTTTTGTCCTATTGCTTTGTTTTTATTTTGACATTTTTGTTTTTGGAGAGAGAGAGAGAGAGAGAGAGAGAGAGAGAGAGAGAGAGAGAGAGAGGATGAAGTTGGGTAAGCAGGGAGACATGTAGGCTCTGGGAGGAGTTGAGGGAAGGAAAACATGATCAAAGTATATTGTATGAAAAATTTATAAATAAAAATTGGTTGGTAAAATTGTTGGTAAAAACAGACAAACAAACCAAAAGAAACTCCAGTACTGAGTCTGCCGAGAAGCCAGCCCCCATCTTCATCCCTGCTTCCTCCCTTCCTACACCTATCCTAGAATTGGCACATTCTTTGTTCACGCATCTAATCTGCAAATTCAATTTGGATCCTGGGGCCCTCTCACAGAATCGCAGGCTATGGGGTGGGAATTGCTGACATTGTCCACTTCAGGTTGTCCTTGTCTCTCTAGTGCTTACTATATACGATTGAGCAGTCTCCCAATGAGCAACATGACCTAAATGGAGATAGGACCATGGCTAAGTGATAATGCTTGGTGCTTTCTCCAGGACGCCTCATTAAGAGCACTTAAATGACTGATTGAAGAGAGGGTCTGCTTACACTTACAAAGGCTCATTCTCCACGCCTGCCATGTGCAGGAGAACTGATTCCTGCGTGCAACGACTACTCTTCCCTCTGGCAGACAGTCACCAGGCTGTTCTTTCAGCAGTAATCATAAGCATGTCTACATCCCTGCCTAGCTTGACATGTGATTCATGGGAGCCTGGGCCAAGGTGTTGTCAGGCTAAGTACCTGTTTGTGTGTCTGTGGACTCGGGTGTGGGGAAGGAGGCAGGGAGGCAGGAGGATCCCTAATGTTGCCTTTGGATGTTGGTTGGGTAGGTGAACTTGGGGCAAGACCCCGAATCAGATCAGAGGTCATCTAGGCCAACCACTTTTCTGTTCGGATGGGAAGGCCAACACCCAGGAAGATGTCTTGGCTCTACTCCATTTGGAAGTATGGCTGCCAGGGCTGACTTCCAACTAACCCTTTTGTCCCCACTCCAAGGCCCTTTAAAATGATCTATTTGTTTAATTGATCAACGAGAATTACTGAGGCCATCATCTATTGAGACTTGTGGGCCATAGGAGACTAAGTGTGACTCAGAGTGCTGCAGCTGCGGGAGGCAGAGGACAAGAGTCAGTGCAGATTTGACTTGAACCCCATGTCAACATTTTTCTAAATGAGGGCACTTGACAAGTGCAAGTCCTTGCTTACCCCATAATGCTATTGTGGTGCTTCAGTGGGGCAATTCATGCAAGCCTCTTAGCATGTTACTGAGGAAGAGCAGGGTCAATACTAGGAAGACATTAAGATTATCCTGTACCTAAGGAGAAGTGGAGTCAATACTAGCAAAACATTAAGATTGTCCTGTAGACACCAGCTGTTGGCAAAAACAGTGGTCGCAGTGACTTGATTGGGAAACATAAGAAGTCAGGCAAAATATTTGGAGAAACTGACTTCAAAATAAAAGTAAATGATTCATTTCCTCCCTTGGGATAGTGTTGGCTCTAATCTGACCACCTCAAACCTAATGGCCATTTTCTGACCCCTTGTAGACGTGATGACAGGGAGAAGAGAAGGGTTAGATGACAAGAACTTCATCTGGATGGGGACAGTGGCATTCCCAGTTCCTGGTCTTAAGGCATCATCTAAATCCTGCTGCATTCAGTTCTGACTTCTGCAATGAGTTTCCCTGACCCAGCTAACTGCCAGCTCAGTCTTGCCCTGATGCAGCCCAATCAGGGGCTCCCCCAGACCTGGGCATGGCATGAGCTCCACACTGCCTCCCTCACCAGCTGGCATAAGCGGGTCACTGCTTCTCAGGCACTTTTCTGGTCTCGTTTGTCAATGGGAGTCCCATGGGGTGCAGCTCACCCTGGTTTCGTGCAATGTTGCAATCGAAACTATTGAATCTCAAACTGGAATATAATTAAGGCTGGGTTAATAAAGCGTGTTCCACTCCTAGCCGGCAAAGGTGTTGTGTTTCTCCTTGCAGATTTGGCAAGGAAACTTAATCCCCAGCTTTGTCTGGGCAGACTGAGTCATAGGTGTGTCACGGAGCGGAAAGTCTCTTGTTTTACTTGGTGCAGTCACTGCGCAGACACCCCCATCCCTGCGAATTTGTTCAGGGCGCAGAGAGCCCAGCCTGGGACAGTGCCCACAAGGGAAAGCTCATGTTGCCATGGCTTTGGAGAGTCACCTGCCTCTGGTTAGTTAGAATCAGAGCCCTAAAGCTGATCCAGAAGATGTCAGCCCTCAGGCACAGTTGGGAGCCTAGACAATAAACAAAAATAGAGTGTGTTTATTGTCAAAGCAGCATCTCCATATTCGTGTTCTTCTTTCTTTTCTTATAGCACACTCTATTACTCAACCTTGAGAATGCAACGTGACTGGCTTCCCTGACAGCCCCACACGGAGGCTGTTAATATTCACTAGGACTCCTTTAACCTCAAGCCATCAATATTGAATAACAAAGCTAAATTGGGAATATTTTTATTCTCTTATCTGACCATGCAGGCCTCCTGTAGATCATAAACGAGGAAACTGAAGCTCAAAGAGGGTGACCAGAAACCCAACGCCATGTATTTAATTCATTCACCCTGTTATGTAACAAGCGTTGTTTAGGCTCAGACGTATATTCCTGAACACTCAAAAATATCTGTCCGTATAAACTCGGTGCTTTAGTGTGCATTTAAACCACAAATGGGTAAAGTATTCAGTATGTTAGAGAGGGGATGAGAGAAATGCACGGGAAAGCAGGAGCAGAAGGCGAGCTGGGATTCGAACCCCATCTCCTTTACGTCTGTTCCCTCCTAAGGTCTCAGTTTACCTCTGTTTTTTACATCTCACGTAACTACTTCCTTCCCAGCCTTTCTCTGCCTTTTTAGGCTGTACACAGAGCACAATTTTCCTTAATCAGTGCCCTTCCTGGTTTCCTGTACTGGGCATGCAGTCAGCGTGTGAGCCAATGGCCCTACAATGACATACGACCTGCCAGAGAGCACTAATTTGGCAGGAGTCTGTCCAGCCTCCGAGGCTGGGTTCTGACGCAAACACGTCCTTTTACCTGAGGCAAGTGATGGAGCCTATAAAATCTGCAGGGTGGGAAAAACAAAATGCTGCCTTTGGATTCCCTTTCAGCCATCCCACAAGGGCCAATAAATGAGAGCAGCAATGAAGAAACGCAGCACTTTTGAGGACAGGAACCTGTTCTCCTCAGCGCTGTGTGCCCTGTTCAGAATCCCGCCCAGGCTCTGACAGCGTTCACACAAGGGCTCGGGCCTGCGGAAATGGTGTTTGTTTTACTGAGAAAATGTCCAAGTGTATTTTCTGAGCTGCCTCTTTCAGGGTCATGAGATGATTCCCTGTCAGGTGAACCAGCTGTGAAAATGCAGTTCTTCCCCCTTTACCAAAGCGGGTTCTTTGTCAGCTCAAAATTAGGCATTTCTGACATTGCTTTTCCAATGCAGAGGAGAAAAATGCTAGATTTTTGTTTGAGCAAAATCCCATTTGTTCTCTGGACTTCAGATGTGTGTGCATGTGTGTGTGTGTGTTTTGTGTGTGTGCGCATGTGTGTGTTTTGTATGTGTGTTATAGATGTCTGGTTGAAGGCTATACAGTCAACAATGAATTATTCTCAACATTTTGACCAGGGGTGAGTCTTTGTATTAACCACTGCCCTCTCCCGAACAGTGTTTCTCTGCTTGAGGCTGAGATAGGCATAAGCTTCTTGCTAAAAACATAAATATTTAGAAGGAAGCTTGACAGCACATCTATTTAGGGAATCAACAGGAAAGGGGGCTTCAGAGGCATAGGAAGTGAGTAGCAGTAGGAAATGGGGAGGGAAAATATAACTGTATATGTCTATATACATAGACACACACGCACGCATGCATGCGCGCGCGCACACACACACACACACACACATATGTATATAAAACTGTTAAAAATTCTCTTTTGTCTAAAATTCTCATGTGTTGACCCAAAAAGCAGCTATGGGGCTATTGGAATGCTTTTCTTAGTCAACTGTCAAATATAAGTCACCAAGAAAAGTATCCATGAATCCATGATTGCGACGTGAGCCTGATTCTGCAATCAGTAACGTAAGAGCAGAAAGTGGGAAATCCCGAGGACATCATAGTGACACGAAGATGAAGCGGGAAGGTCCTGCTTAATCCTCTTCTGCGGCTGCCAGCTCAGCGTCCTGAACCTGTTCCGTCACACCCACACTCAGAGAGCATAAGGGTGGCTCTCTGGGTGGCTTCCTGCTCACCCACTGCTGTGTCCTTGAACAGGATGAACCTGGTTAGTAGTAGAATTGCCTAAATCCATTCGGCAGAGGCAGATGGGGCAGTGTAGGGGCATTTGAACGTAACACTGTACCCTCGAGAGGGTTGCTGCTCCCCGCTCGAGACACCCCTGTCCTTACTCAGCAAAGGCCTGTCTCAGCAGCTGACATTTCTCTAGTGTCTCCTGTAGAGGTGTTCAGAGGTCTCCTTCGGCCTTCACTTTGATCTCTCTAGAGCTCTGTTGTCAAGGTCGAGGAGGGTTTGTAGTTCTGTTTGGGAGAAGGAAAAACAGGCTCACATTTTGTGAGTTTTCCCATTTCATGTTGTTACCTGATTCAAGCTCAAGACCTTTGGTTATGGCTCTCAAGAACAACTATCTATCAAGCAGGTCATGCTGGGTACCATTTTTTTTATGTTTATTTCATTCTGTAAACAAATATTAGAGACTCCATCTAGGGCCTTTTGCATGCTAGAAAAGTGCTCCGCTTCTAAGATATATCTCTAGCCCTTCCAAAACTCTTATTTTAAAGATGCTGTATATGTGTGTGTGTGTGTGTGTGTACACAGCTTAGTGTGTGTTCAGGTACACACATGTGTGGAGGTCAGAGGACAGTCTTGAATGGTTTTCCTTAAGTACTGCCCACTTTTTCTTCAAGATAGGATCTCATATTAGTCTGAAAGTACCCAAGTAGGCCATGCTGGCAGGAGAGCCTCAGAGATCCACTTGTCCCTGTCTCTCCCATGCTGATATTACAGATGTGTGCAACCATCCCCGGCGTATTTTACACAGGTTCTGGGTGTCAAATTCAGGTCTTTGTGGTTTCCCAGACAAGTGCTTTACTGTGGGAACCATCTCCCCAGCCCCTGTACTTTATTTTGGAGGCAGAGTGTTGTAAGACAGCCCCAGCTTTGATTTGGCTTTCGAATCCCCTGTGCCTCTGGGGAACACCAGCTGGCTGTCTTTAGGATTGGTACCAGGCCATTCATGTTCTTAGTCGGCTCCATGGTGTCAGCTAGTCGAATCAAGTTGTCATCAGAGAGTTGTAGCCTTGCATGGTCTATCTGAGGGTGTTCTCTGTTTAGGGGAGCGTGAAGGTAGGTTCAGTTATGTTATTATCTCGCATGAATGCTTGTGCCTTCTGATTTCCCCCAGGGATGCTTCAGGCTTTGTAGCTGGGGAACTCTATTGGTGTGTTCAAACCTTCTTGCCTTTTGGAGCATCTAGAGGGCCTTTGATTACAACATTTCTGTATTTAATGATTCCTTGACTGGTTTGGCCAGTGGACTCTGACTAGGTGTAGTGGATGTGAGTTTGGCCAAGCTATATAAAGTGAGGGCCTGTACCCTCATCTCCTCCTTCAGTAGCAAACCCAGAGATTAGCCATAAGTTAATATACAGTTTGCTCCCCTGTGGTGCTAGGTCCATGAATGGTAAGCTATAGCCATGCTTTCTCCTCCCTGCATTACACATATACCACAACCAGTCAACAAGCCTTTGAAGCGTTAAACCCTAGAGATTTAGGTGATCTCTTTGACTTTCTGACTAATTCAACTAGTACCCACTCCTTTCTCTACCTGAATCTTGCATTCTTTTCATGACTTAAACCTTCTGTTCCTTATAAAACCAAAGTGCTTGGTGGATAGCCTAGGTTATTACTAAACTCTCTTGGGGATGCTTTATGGATTTGGAGCTTTGCCAGTTGCTTGTATTCCATTCAAGTGCCACATTGATCTTCCTTGTTTTGACTTGAACATAGAAAGCAATTGGTGAGGGGAGAGAAGTCACAATAAAGAAAGCTCTGCGAAGAAGAGGAGAGAAGGGGGCACTGTGAGGACCACACTTTTTTGTTTTTTTCTTTTTTTGAGACAGCATTTCTCTGTAGCTTTGGACCTTCTCCTGGAACTAGCTCTTGTAGATCAGGCTGGCCTTGAACTCACAGAAATCCTCCCGCCTCTGCCTCCCTGGGATTAAAGGTGTGCACCACCACCGCCTGGCCAACAACAAATGTTTTAAAGAATTAGAATAAAAAAACCAATAAGCCTATCCTTGTTCCATCTAACATTGCCATTCATGGGTGTAACTGATGATAACATCATATATACCCTATTCTCTCCTTGCTGAAGTCAGTTGTCTATTCCATACACAGTAAGACCTGTTCTGGACTAGGTCCTGAGCTATAGATATAGAGAGGACATATGCGTTGGCCTCCAGTTACTAAAACCCTGGCAGGGACCAGACTGGTATTCATCTCTGTGTTTCAGTTCCAGAGATGAGGAAACTGGACTGTCACATAAAAAAGCATTTGGAGTTCTGAAATTCTTTCTCTGAAATAAGCAGACACACCTATTGATGTTCAACTGTAAGAGTGACTGGCCAGTAGCAGGGGTTTAAGGGGCCACTGATTCTCTGGGTTCTGTGGAGCTTATATAAGGAAAGCAATACTAATTAGGGGATTCGGGTTAATCCAATCACCAGTTCCCCTAGACCTTAGCAAATTCATTATCAGGTTAAGTATATTCTTACTGCTTACTCCAGTAATGTTAACACTGAATGTCTGTACTTAAGGATAGAAAACACCTACTAAACATGGAATCAAGGAAGCAACAGGAGAAATATAGCATTATTGCAACTTTTAAATTAGAAACAACTTCATGTAGCCCATCTCAGGAGGCCAGCGCTGATCCTCCATGGTTTGTGGACAATGCCATTGGCGCATAGCTTCTGGGGGGGGAAGACTCTGTCAGGTGGAAGGAATCCCTGCTTCTCGAGAGCATCTGATGCCGTTTCCTTTGCTTTCATGTTCATCAGCATACCACCCAGAAGTAACGTCTCACCCTTGCTAATCTACCAGACTTACAATATAATATGGTAAATAAGAGCTCTTGGTACTCAAATTGGCAAGATTCAAAAATCCAACTCCAACATTTTCTTAGACAAACTATCATAATCTCATGGAAACCCAATTTGTTCATTCCTGAAATCGTAACATAGAGTAAAAATCTTGGCAGTGGGATTAGATGACACTATGCAGAGGAAATGCACAGTACTTGGCTCATTGTACAAGTTAAGTTAATTTTTATATCTCTGTGTGTATGTGTGTGTGGTATTTGTGGATGTGGTATATGTGTGTGTGTGTGTGTGTGTGTGTGTGTGCGCGCGCATGTGGGCGTGTGCATGCAAGCCAGAAGAAAATATCTGATGTCTTCTTTTACTAGTTTTCACTTTATTCTTATTAAACAGATCTCTTATTAAACCCAGAGCTAGGCCGGCAAGCAGCAAGTGCCAGCAATCCTCCTGTCTCTGACTTTCATAGCACTGGGGCCACACAGGGTTCTTAACACGAATGTTAGGGATTTGAACTCAGATCCTCGTGCTTGCATAGCAAGCATTCTTCCTGAGCCATCTCCCTAGCTCAGGTCTTTGCTTCTTGACTAACACGTGTCTCCAGGCCCTCTTAGCACTTGTGGAGAGCTCAGAGGCACTCTGGCATATAAGGCTGTGCCAATGTTCCTGTATTGACAGAACGGAATCAGTGAATACTATTTAAGATGTCAATCAATGTTGGCAGATCCCTTCCTTCACTGTTGACAGCAATTGCTCACTATCAGTCAGTTGGCATTGTTCCCGTCATGGCAGTGTGTTCTGCTCCTCTGGAAGATAAGTGCTTGGGAGGATGGTGTTCTCTGTCTGGTCTGGGGTCATCCCTACCTAATGCCTTAGGATAATGGTCTCTGAATAAGAACTCCCCCTGGCCCTGCAAAGCACAGAGTACACAGCCTTGGCAGAGGCCAGAGCAACATGAGAAGGCACTCAAATGCCTTCACACCTCTACCACCCTTAGAGGTTGCGGGCAGACCGCAGAGATGGGCTATGTGACTGGTCCTGGGAAGCTGGATGTGGCTTGTACTCAAAGAGGAGACACGTGCACAGGATGACAGTCGGAGGAAGAAGCGGTGCGGAGGGCATGCTATCAGGCCTGTGTGGCTGAATGTCAAGGTCTAAGGAGGTTGGAAGCTGTTGGGTACCAAAGGCTCTGTCCTCTCGTAGGAAGACAATGAGGACTGAATCAGAACAGATGAAATAGGGCAGTCGGCTGTGTATGGGCACAAGGATGCTGAGCAAAGATGGAAAGATGGTAGTATGGAAAAGGATGACGCCTTTCCATGAAGACCTCACACCAGTCATTCTCATGTTAGATGATGCTCTGGTACCATTCTTCGCTCTTTCTTGATCTGCTCACTTAGATCCACGTGGAGCAGAAGAGGCCACTATTCTTTCACTCTCTGTGTTCATGGTTCTTTCTGCTTGAAAATTCATCATAATTTGTTTTTTTTGGTCTTAGATATTTTGATTATCTGGTTTTAGTAGACAGAGATATATGACTAATAACTTTGGTTTTGAATCTCGGATTCTGTTGTTTCTAACTTAAGCCAAACTTGCAACTTAATCTATCAATGGATGCCTTTATATATGAAAGAGAAATAATTTTTTTTAATCTCATTGAGATGTTATATTCTTCAAACACACAAGGCTGGAGCTTCTCACTGTTGACTTTAAGTTGGTGCTATATAAGGTCAAAGAGAGTGTACTTTGTGGCCATACATGTGTAGAATATTTGTGTTCTAGAAAACATATATGGTTCTGAAGTTTTTAATAAGTTCCCACATCTTATGGTCAGAAAAAGAGAGAATGATAGGTGGGGGTATTATGAAATGTAACATTTCTGAGCGGGCTCTACTTATTGTCTACCCAATACCGCTTGCCGTTTTCTTCTCTTTTAGAGGAATTTCTGCTTCTTTGTGGTGTTAGTTGTGCCCACTCCCTTTGCAGGTAGTCTGTGGCAGTGGAGGGATTGAAGCTGGAACTCAGTCATATTTCCCCATGAAGACTGTAGATGGTGGGGACTTCTAGGCAGAGCTATATGGGATGAGTGGGAACTTTCACGGGTCACAGAAGTAGAGGTTGGGAACATCGTGTAGAGAGTGTATGGTACATCATTTAGGGCTTGTGTGTGAAAGGGACCCGAGCTTTGTGAAACTGAGGGGACAGAGGGACATGCCATAAATCATTAGCTTCCTGGGCTCCAGTGCCAGCGTGATGTGCTCACAAGACCAGGTCCTGTGACCTCTCTTTCTAATTGCGTGCTGCCTTTGGGGAAATGGAGAATTCCCCTGGCTGACCTCAAGACACACCCGAATCTCCTTGCCTAGATGACAACAGGGAGCAGCAGGGAGGAGCAGCTCCCCAACAATGGTCAAGGCGTTCTCTGAGCTTGAGTCTGTCCTGGACACACCCAGGCACCGGCCCTAGGAGATGGGTGTATCTCTGGATGCAGACAGCTGAAGCCTTCAGCTTCACAGGTGGGCACAATACGTGTATAGGAGAGACAAGTGCAGGGGGACAAGGTTATCTGATAGGAATCTTTAGGTCTGTGGACACCCGGGAGGAATGCAGGGAGACCTGGGACACTCTGATATTCACCAGATGGGACCCTTTCTACTCCTGGGGCTCCAGGAGTAGAGCTGTTTTGGGGGGAATTTGGCTCTGACGTCACAGTTTTAGCTTAATTGCTATCCTCGCTGGGTTCAACAGCTCCTGATCTTGCCAAAGCTCTCACTGTTCTCTGGCTCCTTTGCTACCTACCTTGTGGGCGCTCTTTACACTGAGGGTCTTTCCCTCACCCTCTCTGGAAGCAATTCCTGATGACCCAATGTGTTTATAAAACCACTGCAGTATTCAGGCGTTGTCGCCTGATTTCACATCATCACCACCTTTCTCCATGTCCCTAGACATTCAAAGGTGGTGCTGATCTTATTATTGAAAACCTGGCCTCAGTCATATCATAAAGATCAGCCACTTAGAGACAACTGAGCCCAGGGTGACGAGTCTGTTTTATATATGCCATGCCCCACATTGGACAAAGTAATTCAATTTGCCCCAGAGCTTGAGTGCTTAGATAACAAAATGCATTTTGCCTTCATGTACACACGAACTGTAAGGTCTGTTGGAGTATAGTTGTAACAAACACAGTAGTTGAGTCTCAGGGAATCATAGCTCCCTCGTTTCTGCCATCCGCAGAAGACGTCCAATCAATCACAGTGCAAATGAGGTGGTGTCAGGAGGTAACCAACCTGTCTGTACACCTGTCTTCTGTTTCCTGCCTATAAGGCTGCCTGCCTGGGACACAGAGCCGGCTCCATGTCTCAGCTCTGGTTCTGACTGCTGAGCCCTTTCTTTGCGAATCACTTCCTGCTCAATCACTTCAATTCTGCTAAATATAATTTATAGTTTTTTCATAATATGGTGCGACCCGTTGACTAGGTTACTTTATATACAGGTCTCCAAACTGGTGCTCACAAAAATCCTTAGGCCATACTTGTAGGCAAGGCGCCAGGAGATGTTGGAGTCCAAGTTGCTCCAGAGTCAGCAAAGACTTTGCTCCTACAGCTGCTTCAGCGAGATTTCTCTTCCCTGCTGTTTCCTTGCCCAAGACAAAGAGTGGTTATTGCGTTTTTATTCATTCAGTAATAAAGGTGACTAACGTCTAATTTCCCTCCTCAATGGCTTAAGAAGCACCCAAAGTGCTTTACAGGAGCGCACCTGGAGAAATTATTGCTAACCTTTAAAGTAAAGAGGAAGTGGTTATTATGCTAACGTGAGGATGCAGTGAGCCTCCCTCCTGCTGCCTCAGCTGGAGCTGGTCCTGAAGCCTCCTTGCCTCAGCTGCTGCTGCTGACAGCCTTGGGATCTGGGTGCAAGAGAGACTGTATGAAAACAAAGTTCCCAAGTGTTTCCTTCTTGGAGTTCAGACAGTTGGGAGGAGAAAAGATCAAATATTTGAGTAAATATGGCAGAAGCTGCTGTAAGGCATGGTTCTAGAATTTACTCCTCAATGTATTCCAGGCTCCCACCTACTACTGAGCACTCAGTATTGTGATTCAACCACCGACTGACCGGACCACACAGTATAGAAGTTTTATCTGAAATTCAAGAGATGAAGCAGGCCTTTTCTCCAGAGAGAGAGCCACTACTCTGGGCACTTTAAGGAGGCGGGTTCAGACTGGGTTTCATCTTCACTCCCTTCAGGGACTAAATTGCCTTCATCCTAGGCTCCTGCTTCAGCAGTACCATGCGATCCAACTTCCTGGATGAAAAAACACGCCCTAAGATTGTCACCGAGGCTGCTTTGAGCCTTCTCATTAGCTTGGACTTCTGGAAGCTGCTTTGTAAGAACTCGAAGGAAGATAGAAGTTGAGGTCATCTTCACTCTCAAGCCTGACTGGAGGAAAGGAAGCCATCTTGGGCTGGAAGCCACGAGGCTCTTTTCCCTCAGGCAGCCTCGTGTGGACGGATGGATAATGTTCTCAGCCCCACCACAGAGCATAACAGACCTCCAGGCAGCTCAGGCAATCTGTCAGCATCCCCATGCAGGATGCTCTGGGAAGCCTCCCAGCAGGGCCCGTTCCAGCCCTGTGTGCATCTAGGATTTCTTGGTCTGGCTTGCATGAAGGACAAGAGGATCTCTAATGCTGAGAAGCAACCTGGGAGGAGTTCTTTATCTCTGGGAACACAGAGTGAAGTACCTCAGGGTGGAGAGAAGCCTCTATGGCTTGTCTAGTCCAGCCATCATGGGGTGTTGGCTTGCAAACTTCTAGACATGAAGAGCTCTGTTTGTTCCTTTCATGACCAGTCCTGACCCCTGTGACTCCAAACTCTCTTTAGGGACAAGTATGGGCCCTGACCTGTTCCCAATGCAATTTTGCCAAAAGGCAACTTGATGCATCCCAAAGATGAACCAGGTGATTGAGGGCTTTTAAGTCTCACTGTGCTGTTAGTCAACTCTGTCCTTTGGCAAGTGACTTGGCAATCAGAATTTGTATTTCTTTATCTGAGAATGGGAGATCCTGCTCCCTGCTTCATAAGGATTGTCTGCAAATGCAAGGATCATTCTTGGTATCCAGCAGACAGTCAATGAATGCTTCATTGTCTCTTTCCTGCTGACATAGAATGCTAGATGATAGAAAGGAGCCAAGAAGACCCGATATAACACATACCATGTGCTAAGAAGCCCTCTTCTGAGCACAGAGCTAAGTTCTTGGTCCGGTGAAGTCTGAGTGAACCCTCAGCAAAAATGGCAGGTGCCCCAGGTACTCAGCTTCTTCTCTGTATGGGGACAGGGATAGGGTAAGGATCCCTGCTGAACCTCCAATGTCTTCCTTAACCCCCATGTCTCATTGTCACATGAGAGGACCCTTGTCAGGGAGGCAGCACAGGGCACAGCGGATGAGCAACACTATGGGTAGGGAAATTTGGCCCCAGACAAGACATTTATATCTCTTTTATCCTGGCCTGCGGGGAGGTTGTCAGTGGCAGTCCTGTGTGTATTCAAAAAGACCCTGAAGATGAACTACTGAATTATGAGTCAGTTATAGAATCTGGGAAAGAGGAGGTATCAGGTTTGAAAGTGACAATAGAAGTTTCTTGCATATACATACATATATATATATATAATTGCTAATATAGATATGTTGCATATATATATAAATATAAATTTGTAGTTATTATGATTCACATTCTTAGCTGTGCCTACTTTAGCTGTTGGACTCCTTTATGAAGAACAGCAGAATCTTATCCATTACCAGTCACCTGTGCATGTATTCCCTTCCAGACACAAACTTCAAATGCATTCACACAAAGAAGCACCTGAGCCCAGCAGAGTCACAGGATGTGAAGTCTGTGACAACAAACACAGCTTGGTCCTGAAGTCATGAACTCTGCTTCTAGTGTTAGGGGAGCTACGGAGAGGAGGCAATAGAAGGGCTGCACTTGGGACGTAGAGTGGCGGCAACCTTGGAAGCTGTCCAGGTAGCGAGTGCTTAGCAGAGGTGGGTTAGAGAAGGTCCAAACCCATAGGGCTCTGTTCCTGGGGGTGGTTGCAGAGATGGACTGAGTTAATACTGATAATGGGTTTCTAATAGGCATTGAGTAAGCACTTAATGAAGCTTGGATGCTCTGCCAGAACTGACTCCACCTACCACGAACTCTCTGCTGCTCCAGCACCCCTTCTTCAACTGTTTCCTTGCGTCTCACAATTTTCTATTTCTTGAGTTTCATTTCTGTCTCCAGCTAACACTCAGAAGTCTTGTGATGAGTAATTTATTCCAACAGCTCTGATTCGTCCAAGGCAGTTGGATGTAGATTAGTAGTGGCAAGCAGAAGGGGCCCGAAATCTCGGTGGGATCAGCACTCTTTCAGAACTTCAGCAGGACGGAGCTGCAGCTCCTGCTTCCCGATGGACGGGGCTGGAATTCCAGCTGACATCTGTATAACTCCACATCTCTGCTTCCCAAAGGGTAAGAACAAGTACAGGCTGGGGCTGTGAGATCCACGTGTCAGATACCAAGAAGACCGCCCCAGTGGCTCCCTTGAGGGACTGGCTTGTGTTCTGGAATTCCCAAATTAAAAAAAAAAAAACAAACAAAGAAATCTATCATCACATTGGTGTGGAGTTCTTGCTTCTAGAGAGTTGGGTTTCTTGGCACCTGTCTCCTCTTGCACACAACGTTCCCATGAGCGAGAAGCCCAGATGCCAAGTGAAGAGACACGGATCAGCTTGGGAAATAATTTCAGCTTTCAAGGTGGCCCCCTGGTAGTTAACCTCAGGCTACCTCTGTGATCTCACCTGCCATGACTCCCTGCATGCTCCCTGTGTTTCAGCTCCAGTGAACTCATCGTGTCTGGGCCACTCTGGCCTCTCTGCCTTCTGCCTGATCAGGTTTTCTCCCTGGACTACCTCCCTTCATGGTCTCATATGCGGCCTCCTGACCCATCCTTCCATCCTGAAAGTGATTCTTCTTCTTCTGGCCCTGTATATCTCAATGAATATTTATTGAGCTGTCCTATGAACCCAGCACTATTCTAGATACTCCAGTGAATGACAACACCCTTGACTTTGAAGAGTTTGTATCCTGATATCTCATTTAAGTCATTGCTGTATTTGGGTGGGTCGTGTTCTCCCAACAGACATTTTCCACCCAAGATCGGATTAACAGCCAGGTCTGGTGGTGTAAATATGTCATCTCAGCTACTTGGAAGGTAGAGGCAGGAGGATCACAAGTCCAAGGCTTACCTGGGCAAGTTAATGAGACCCTTTATCAAAATAATATATAAAGTGGGCTGGTGGCAGCTCAGCGGTATAGAGATCAGCATCAGCTAATGTTGAAGCCCCAGGTTCAGTTCCCAGTACTCAAAGACCAGGTTCAAGAAGA
Organism: Microtus pennsylvanicus; assembly: GCF_037038515.1. Classification (NCBI taxonomy): domain Eukaryota; kingdom Metazoa; phylum Chordata; class Mammalia; order Rodentia; family Cricetidae; genus Microtus; species Microtus pennsylvanicus. Next base: position 131,260,005 of record NC_134581.1, read on the forward strand.
TATTTATTTTGTCTCAGGTAGTAAGTTTGTCTGGTTGGCCATGTATGAGTATGTGCATATGAATACAGGTGCCCAGAGAGGACAGAATGGGGCACCAGATACCATGAAACTGGAGTTACAAGAAGTTGTGAGCTACCTGCTGTGGGCACTGAATATGTGCTCTTCACTGTGGAGCAAATATTGTCTCCAGTTGTCTCTTCTACTCTCCCTGGCACAGTATCTTTGCATATGGTTTCCTTCTCCAGGGAATTGTCTCCGCCTCCACTTCACACAGCCTCTATGATTTTCTTCCTAGGAGAGCTCACCCTTGGCATTTCTGGTTTAAAGACTCAACACTCGCGTGGCATGAAAGCTATCACACCACCTGTCCCCATTCCCAAATTATGAGTCTGAGATAGTTTTGGTGAGAGGTACCTCTCCTTCAGAAATAGTGAGCAACCGAGAGCAGGGGTGTGCCCACTTTTGTTTTCTGTTTGAATTCCCAGGGTAGAGAAGGGGCTTAGGGAGTGTTTATTGAGGGAATGAATGAATGTCCCCACCTGTCATACCTGCATATATCTGTCACATATAAGTGCAGTCAAATACATGGATAATCATGGACAGAATGAATTTCAGACATTCTTCTCTCACCTGTACAGTTTTGGTTCTCAAGCTTCAGCAACTCTAGCTACCATGACACCATGACAAGCACGAAATTCTGTGTACGCAGAACATTCGTATTCTCCTTCTGGGGTTTCTGCTTTAATAACATGGGTCCAGAGTTTGGTAGCAGGCCAGTGAGATGGCTCAGCAGATAAAAGCACTTAACAGAGGGGAGGGCTGACCCGAGTCTGCACCCTGGAACCCACATAATGGTAGAAGAAAAGAGAACTCATTCTGCTAAGTTGTTCTACAATCTTCACACTTATGCTGTGACATATACGCACATATGTACTCATGCGTGCATGCATGCACACACACTAATAATAATAATAATAATAATAATAATAATAATAAGTATTTGGCCCACCCAAATCTGACAGTAACGTGTTAAGTGGTGTAGGTGGACACATTTTATAAAGGTTTAAGGAAGGTATTCCAAGGATGATGGGGATCTGTGTATACTGGCAGCAAGGGATAAGCCTGATTTTCCTGAGATTTCATATAAAGTCTTCCCCAATGATCTTGTAGTGGGTGTAGAGCAGCAATTAAAACAAAACACAAAGCTTTCTTATAAATGGGAGAAGGATGCAGCATGGAGTGAATATTCCCTTTCCTGTTGTATGATGTCTTCAAAAGGCACTGGCGATACCTCAAGAAAAGCCACCATGGCAAAGGATGTTCACACATAATAATGTAGTTTATTATAATACTATAGTGAGAACTGTATCAGCTCTACTCTTTGTAGATGAAGAAATTGAGGCTTGCAATGGTCTGCTCAAGGACAGATGGCTATTGTGTCAGTCAGGATCAGCTAGGTTGTGCTATTATAATGAGAATTCCAGCACCTCTGTGCATTGGACGTTTGCTTCTTCTTGCTTCTGTTGTGGGGTTGCTAGAGGATACTGCTCAAGGTCTGATCATCAGGTGATTGTAGTAGTTTTAACTGTAAGCTTGATGCAATGTAGAACAGTTGGGAAGAGAGTCCTAATGAGGGAATATCTGCTTTAGGTTGGCCTGTGGGCATGTCTGTAGGGGACTGTCTTGATTGATGTGGGAAGACTCAGCCCACTGTGGGCAGCATCATTCTCTAGGCAGAGATCCTAGATTGCTTGATAGTGGGAAAGGTGAGAGGAGTACTAGACCTGAACGCATTTGTTTCTCTTCGCTCTTGACCATGACTTTGATGTGACTGCTTCAAGTTCCTGCTGTCTTTCCCACAGTGAGGGACTGCAGCATGGAATTGTGAACTGAGATCAAGATGTCTCCTAAATTGCCTTTGTAAAGGTTTCTTATTATAGCAACAGAAAAGGAAACTGAGAAAGAGACCCATGTCATATTTCTTATGGCAACAGTGAGAGCAAGTCTTGTGGCAATATTGCCCATTAAATGATTAATGAGTCTCAAGCTAGCAACTAAATATACCGCATCTTATAACTAGTCATCTAGCTTAACTAGTCTTAAAAAGGTCAAAGAGTGCAATATTACCAAGTGAGCTTCAATGTCAAAAGTCCATTATGTCTTTTCACTCAGCTACACATGTAACAAAATGCTCATTCAAAATAAAAATGACAGGGCAGGGAACCCTGACTGCTCTTTGGACTGGAGAGGGAGGAGGAGAGGAGTGGGGGGAAAAGGAGAAGGGTGGGAGGAGGGGGAGGGAAATGGGAGTCTGGGAGGAGGCGGAAACTTTTTTTTCCTTTTTTTCAATAAAAAAAATAAATAAATAAAATAAAATAAAAATGATGAACATAAAAAAATGACTCTCTTGCAGACAGGCTCTTGTTCATCCACGTGATGCTGATTGATTAATTGTTTAATCAAGATGCTTAATCTTGATTGTTGAGCTGGTTGGTTCTAGAATCAACTAAGAGAGACATGCCTTTGGTCAGATCTGTGACGTAATTTCAAGGAAAGATTAGGTGATGATGGGACAAGGTCCCCTAACCCCTAACGGTGGTTGGCACCTCTGGTGCCAGCCCACATATGATGAAGTTCTTCCTGCCTATACTTCTTGATGGCATGTGGATCCATTTTGTTATTGTCTCTGCTCTCACCTGACTTCAGAACTCAGTTTCTGTGCTTCCAGCATGGAATAAAGACCTGTGACTCCCTATGACTCCTCCTGATAGTCAGCTTTGGGTTGGAAGCATGAGACACTCAGATTTGTGGACTGAGTGGTCCTACTGTGATGCTCATTATTAGACTACATAGCCTCAATAGTGTAAACCATTATTAATAAACCTCTTTTTAATATATATTCATTTTAATATTTAATGACCAGAAAATATAAGCCATTTTTATAAATCCCATATACATACATATTTCATTCTTTAGGTTTTGTTTCTCTTAACTCTAGGGTCTAGAGAGCCCTGATTAATATAGAACCCCCCCAATCTTATTTAAATGGACCTTTGTTAAAATTACAACAGCATCTAGACTTTTTCAGGTCTCACTTCTGAAACTGATCTTTCATATACAGCCAGAACCATCCTTAGAAGCATCGAGATAAACATTATTTGAACTGCTCACTCTTCTCTTTCCCAAAGAAAGAATTATAAGTATAATGCTTCACAGTCTTGACCTGTCTCACCCATCTCTTTGTCATTTATTTGTCTGTGTGTTCTCAGAGACCCTATTGACTCATGCCTTGCCCTGCTCTTCATCACAGGCTTCTGTGTTCTCTGGCTTCCAGGTTGGTTTGGGAAAATAGGAAGCCGGCTGATAGCTCAAACGCAGCAGGAAATAGTTGAGGACATTTCTCTTCTAAGCCCTTGTTTTGAAGGCATTTCTTGTGTCAACCACATTCCCTCTGAGAATTTGCATACTACTGAGTGGACGGCTGTGGTTCCAATATCTTCCTGATGATATAGGGCCCCAGGATTTCTCCAACCTTGCGTGTGAAAGAAGATTCTGACAGTTTTTATTCTTTGAGTAACTCACCGACTTTGGCTAGTGCCTTATCCACATATGTAAACAATTCCTTGTATTAAAGTCCTTCTTTGTGGATACCTAGAGTGATTTGTGTTTTCTGATTGGACTGAAATAATTTTCTCAGTGGGGAAATTTATTTACATAGACACAGATTAAACTACAATTCCCACAAATATTCCTCATCTGTTATCTTAGATTACAGTGGAGGCAAACCTTACAGCATAAAACACGCAGAGAACTATTCAAGACAATCTTCCTATGGCCTGTCCATTATGTTAACACTTCCTGCCTCCTGACTCTCCAATCCTAGTCCTCTTGTCTGTCTTCCTGATACCTTGCTTAGGCTCCTCTTAACTTAGCAAATAGTGTGGATCTCTCAGTCCTGAAATCTGTTGGTCTGCTTGAGACATCACTTCCCTCTCTTCCCATCCTATGAGCAGCCTCCTATCCTATGAGCACCAGACACTCAAAGTCTCTGTGTTCTGTGGCTCTTTCCCCTTGCAGCCCCATTGCTTTGTCTCTTCCCAGCAGTCTGTCTGCTGTTCATGACTCTGACCAGGCTTCCTATTTCTCTTGAAAGATTACCTTGACTTTTGTTGAAGAAGGTTCTGAACTAAGATTCAAAAGGGGCTCTGAACTTCTGTCTCCAGACTATCCTATTACTAATGGTTACTTTGTTATACTACTCAGTAGTTTTTTTGTCTCTTGAGGTGCTCTGGTTATTTCTGCATTCTCAACACCATTCACCCTGCCTGGGAGTAGATAGATGCAATGTATGAAGAGAAATAATCACACATGACTGAAGGTTTAGCCTGTGGGGAAAGCTAAGGTCAAGAATAATCCAATAGAGCATGATATTCCAAGTACGGTGTCTGGTGTTGACAGCATGGACCTTGTGAAGAACACCAATTGATCTCTCGGAAAACTGTTCCAGGGAAATTGAACCCTTATAATCTGTTGGTTAAAGGGTTTTAAGACTTAAGTACTGATGAAAATCCAGCAAACACACCAACTGCTCATCAGACTAATTCATACAAAGTTCTTGCTGCTGGCAAGAACAGATCAATAAGCTAACCACAGCTCAAGACCATGAAGTTTAAACAAATTTGAGGAAAATTTAGCCAGTCAGTTTCTCCAAGTTACTGATATCTTTTTGTTGCTTTTGGATAGCTGAATACATGATTGATTTTCTTTCTTTGTCAGAGCTATGTACTTTGATGGGGATTGCTAAGGATCTGAAAGGTCTCTTGATAATATTACCCATCAAATGATTCATTACAAGGATTGGACATTTGAACTTTCAGCATGCAGGAAATTGTTTTGTGAGTTTTCTGATTGTATTCCATTGCAATCACATTCAGAATGGGGCTGCCCTTGAGAAAACAGTGGACACTGTCCCAAGCTTTTTCTATAACTGGGGCATTTAAATTTTCACGCTTCACACTGAGGCCCATGCATGTTGTAGGAGGGGTACTACGGATGCTGGTGGAGCCACACTTTCTTTTGTGGGCATGCCCAGAATATGAATGTGTTCCCAGACCAGATCTTCCCATGTGAACTCCAGGGTGAACTTAGGAGCAGGCTTGCCAGAGCATCTATTGTGCTGAGACGTCTCCTGGTCCATCTGCTGGTCACTAAAGTTTGGATGCCTTTCCTGACTTAGGGTTTCTTGGGGAGCTCTTTTGGCTTCCTCTCTTGCCCACCACCTTTTGGTTTAGAGGATTTTAGGTTGAAATTTGAAGTGCTAAAAGATTTCTTTTTAAATTTTTGAACTTCTCTCATACAATGCATCCTGACTTCAGCATCCCCTCCCTCCACTTCTCCCAGTTCCTGCTTCCCACCTTCTCTCCTTCTCCCCCAGATTCACTGCTCCTCGATTTTCCCAGCAGGAAAGAGCAGGCTTCCCAGTGATATCAACCAAACATAGCATAACAAGAAGTGGTAAGACTGAGCACAAACCTTCATATCAAAGCTAGACAAAGTAACCCAGTAGGAGAAAAGGGGCCCAAGGGCAGGCAAAAGAGTCAGAGATAACCCCCATCCCACTGTCAGAAGTCCTACAAATACCGCAAGCTGACAAATCATGGATGTATACAGAGGGCCTGGTGGTAACGTTTCTAGTGGGTGGCCCTATGTAACACCGGACAAGCTGCAGGTACTGAGTTTTGCTTGATGGTCATCTCTTGAAAGGAAAGACATGTCATTTGCCTTATAAGAAGCTGCAGGATTAAATGAATAGTTTTGGTAAAGTATCTAGCATTGGTAGCATTCATCAGTGGCCACTTCATTTGAGGCATTTCTTCAGTTTGATGGTAGAAGACAGTGATTTAATCATTTTTTCTTTTCTGGTAACTTCAGGTACATGTGCAGCTGCTTAGGAAAGGACCAAGGAAGCCCATCTGTGTTCACACCATCACCAGGTAGGTGAATCTGCACAGAGTTCTATGATTTGTCTTTGTTAAAGGAGGCTTATTTTGTTTAAGGATGAGTTCTAATACTCCATTCAAAACAATTTGCATATTGGTTGATGTTGAGAAAGATTGAAAATATGACCATTTTGTTTCCATTTGCTATTGTCATTGAGATTACTAATTTCTATTAAAACCAAAATTAGAGATCATATGGGATGGTTGTTGACACTCTTTTGGGGTATTCTGCTTAGCCAAACACCAATGGTGACAACTCACAGACATTCCCCACTCCGGGATGGTAAGGTAGAATTTGCTACACATTCACCCAAATGCCTGTCCAGGTCACTCTGCATGTTCCAAACCCAATATTCTTTGGCCAGCAGTGTTTTCCTCTGACAATCTGTGAATGAAAAGTTTAACATTACAAAAGGGAAAATAAATTCTACATACATTCGAATTTTTATTTCTTTAACTTTTGCATTAAGAAGCAAGCAGCCAGTAAGTTTCTTTTCTTCTCCGCTTCAGGCTACAGATACCACTCTCAGACCAGAAGGGTTTGGATAGCTGCACATGAAACACCAAAGTGTTTATTACCCAAAAAATACCACACAAAAGGAAAAAAAATCCAAGCAGTAATATATAGATCAAAATCTAAATGAGATCCCTGAGCAAGCATCTTAATAATGAGCACAGCCTATTTGTCCTAACCGCAAAAAATCTACCATTGGTGTAAATCAACACTCTTAGATGAGTAAGCCATTATTAGCTTTAGCCCTCCTCTGGTCTTTCAACATTTATTCAGATATTGTTAGTATGTAGTTCCAATTCCCTTGATTTTGACAGAACTATAAATGCTTTTGAATAAAACCAAATCTCTAAGCAGAAACATTTTGGCGAATCCAGACGGTAGGCATTAAGAATGAGGGCTACAAACTCAAACTCCATCCCCCCCCCTCACTTCTGAACCCTCTGTTCTCTCCTCCTTGTCTTCTTCCTTCCTTCTCTCTTCTTTCCCCTCCTTCCCTCTTTTACATGTCACTGGCCTAGTCCCATAAAGTTGTGCTGTATATGTAAGAGGAGGTGTCTTGCCCACTTGCTGAATGATGGCACTGGTCTCTTAGCTGCACTAGTTTTGCTATGTTCAGTCTCTTATGAAATCCACCCCAAACTTGGAAATAAGTATGCCAGGCTATTGCATATCCTGTTATGTGGTGCAGGTTTCCTATTGATTGACCCAGATGACAGCTTTGAAAGGGCAGAAAATAACAGTTTTGCTGGGACAGAAACCCATTTTGATGAAGTAAGAAGACAGCTCCACATTTAAAGGTACAACCCAGTTAGACAACGGGCAGTCTTGTGTCTAACACAGAAATCCAGTACACTGACTTGCTTCTACAGAGCTTCTAAAAAGCTCTTTATTTTCATTTGTGTGTATACATATTATGTATGCAAGTGTGTGCGCACCTGTGTGCCCGCACATTGTGTCCAGAGATCTATGCCAACATCTGCCTCTATAATTTATCACCCTTTTTAAAAGGCAGGGTCTCTCATTGAACCTGGAACTCTCTGATTCAGTTAGACTGGATGGCACTCAAGCTCTCGGGATCCTCTTGTCTGTACTACTTCAGCTCTGTGGCAAAAGGGAGGTACCACAACACTCAGCTTCGTGAATAAGTGCTTGGGATCTTTACTTTGGTTCTCAAGATTGCAGAGCAAACTCTTCACGGATGGAACTACCTTCTTGCTCCTAACTGGTTCTTTTAGATAAGTCAGCATCCTAGTAATTCTCTCACACACTACCGAGACACACACTCATTTTATGTTCACCAAAGTCTTAGAATTAAACCCAAACAGTGTGACATTTTGTTCATTTATCAAGGGACACTTCACTTTATGTTTACTAAGTTTAGTGGAATTAATGTATTCAATAGTATTGATAGACTAGCTCTATAAAAGAGCTCTGCACATGTCTGACACCCAGTGTGTGCTTAACAAATGTCTCCTGCTGTTATATGACGGGAAGATATCAGAAAGGTAGGCCAGTTCAACATGAAATGCTCACGGCTGGTGTATGAACAAGATTTAAACCATCTGTTACTATCTTGGGCTGGAGGATGGAGATAGGAAGGAAGTGTCATGGGAACACAGATAAGGAAGCCAAAATAAAGTCCCTGAACTTTAAACTGTATATCAATATATATTGCTGCCAAGAAAAAGCCAAACGACAACTAGTTTTGATTATTAAAGTACAGGATTATGAAATCCAGTGTATAAAAACACATGGAGGTTCTTGGGAACAAACTAATATTGGACTATGTTTGAAGCCAAAATAATCAGAAAAATTATGCAATCAATACTTTGCAAACTCCTGTTACACATTTTAAAAATGAACCTCTCCAATGGGCTTTGAAAAGCAGTTTTTATAATTCATGAGAGATTGATGGAGACCCAGAACTCATCAGCTTTGGTGAGCTCTGGTAATAGGTCCATCAGTATGAGAACTGCCTGAGAATGGTGCTTAAAACACACAACTCTAGTCAAGTATCAAAGTAACTGAGTCAACATGCCTAAGGAGGGATGAAAGTAGGAGGGCAGGGATGTAGAGGGTGTGCTTGTGTGTGTGTGTGTGTGTGTGCGCACGCGCATGTGTGCGTGCGTGTGTGCTCGTGCGTAGTGAACTGTAACAGGTTAATACTGGATTGAATATACTTTGGGTTTAGGGATCAGTGTCAATAGGTCGTTGTACGGGATAAGGGACTAAAGATCCACACTGGGTCAGAACTTTGGTTAATTTTGTTGCAGAAGTGATGTACTGTTGGCATCCAGTGTTCTGACCTTCAGAACCATGTCATTCTTTCCATTATTACTGCGGAAGAATGAGCTGCACCATCATCCCAGAGGCCCAGTGCAGCCATGTACAAAGGTAAAACTCCGTATTTTCTTAAATGACGGTGGGTTTTCACTCCTAGGAACAAAATCTACTAATAGTACTTTCTGGTACTGTGGAAGCTAGACCACAGAGGGAGGTTTCGAGGTTAGATCCAGTTTGAATGGAGAGTTCCATTTTTCCGAGTTTGCAGTGTCTTTAGCAATAGTGGGTGACCTTCTACCTCTGAGAGACAAAAAGGGAGATATCAATAGTTTATATTGTTTTGGGGATCACTTGTACTATCCTGAGAAATAAAGGAGTTTTCTTTTTTTTATTTTTTATTTTTAATTTATTTATTTATTAAGGATTTCTGCCTCCTCCCCGCAACTGCCTCCCATTTCCCTCCCCCTCCCCCGATCAAGTTCCCCTCCCTCATCTGCTCAAAGAGCAATCAGGGTTCCCTGACCTGTGGGAAGCCCAAGGACCACCCACCTCTATCCAGGTCTCGTAAGGTGAGCATCCAAACTGCCTAGGCTCCCCCAAAGCCAGTACGTGCATGGCACTGGGGTTTTGTTAGTCTATGGTTCTCGTGGGGAGCAGTGACTGCCAAAGTGGTATATGGTACCCTCATTTACGTGCCATTGAGCAATGCACTGAATACTGTATATTGTTATGTAATATGTCCAAGTTCTGAGAGACTACTTTAGCTCTTCCAATTACTTGATCCATTTTTAAAGCCATGAGTTAATATACACTTATATATATATATATTACGCTTAATTTTTGGTAAATATAAACTAATATTATTTCTTGAGTCTTTATCAAGCAATCTTGGTGCTATTGTCCATTGCTGGAGGGGGAGTACATACCTAGGGGGCACTGGACGGAGGAAAGGGAAGAAGAAAAGTGTTGTGTTGTAATTCTATTTTAATTAGAAATGTATCTTAAAAACCCACTAATAAGTACAAAATTTCCAAAAGGCAAGTTGGCTTTGCAGGTCAGAGCCTCTAAAACCAGTCACACCAGTTGATTATTTTACCCCCTTCTTTTCCATTTAATTTAACAAAAACAAAGAGTCAGCATTGCACACATTGGTTTTGTTAAAAAGCAATTATTCTTGGACATGTGTTTTATAATAGATTTTTTTTCAAAAGAAGTAATTTCAATGGTCAATACTAGGAAACTTGGTCAATCTAAGACCATTAGTGTCAATGGCACACATGTTATGTTATTCACACTTTATGTGCAGCAAAGCACTCATTAGCTACTTGCTTGGTGCCATGTATTTCTTGTCTCCATTTTCCTGATTTTATATGATGGGCATTTACTGATGTTTTGACCATAGAGGTGTCATGAAGTTTACCTTTTTAATCCTTTTTTTCTGCAGTGAAATTTCCTAACTGTATCTCTAGTGAGTAAGGGTGGAACGAAAGTCTTGTACTTTTAAGGAACTCAGCATCCTCATTTGCAAGCCATTGGGCACCACCCTGAATGAAGGGGGAATGCTTTGTGTGGTTATCTGATAGGTCTGGGCTCTGACAGCAGCACTTTATCGCTTCAAATAACTTCATTCGTTTTGCAGCCAGGAGTTTAATTTCCAGAAAGGAGTTAAAATTCTCCTCTTTCCCCCTCCTTTCAATTCCAATCTAATAATAATGAGGCTTTAATTTGCTTGAGCCTGACAACTCACTGGGTGGAAGAAATTGCTGCATTCTCAAAGTCTGTCCAGATTTCTCATTTCCTAGAGTCATACAGTCTTTCCATTGTGGAGAGTTAATGTTAGTGGCTTCTACCCAATATCAAAGAACAGGGTTAGAGTTTTTCAGTTTTCCAGGGCAGACTGATGGAACGAGGCTAGAGAGTTGAAGAGGCAAGAGAGTGACCTTAAAATAGATTATGGAAACCCTTGTGGATAAGAAGAAAGTGAGTACAAGATGAAGGTGTTGGAAAGGAACAAACTATGGGTCCAGTAAATTGGAGATACCCACTGGTTTAAAGGATTGCAGATATAGCCACAGCAGAAGACATGGTTTGGTAAGTGGGGAGATGGCCACCCAAGGGTAGGAAGGTCAGGAGAGAGGTTTCAGGATGGGACAGAATTGATCAATAAGGCCCAAGGTGTCGCTGAGGATAATATTGATGGGTCAGAACTACAGATAATCTATGTGGATGATGACGTCATGAAGACAGATGGCAAGAGAAGGAATGAGAGAAGACACACAGGGCCTTCTGTCCTTAAGCGAGTGAGGACTCTCAGCCTGGGGTGTGTCTAACGGCAGGACTTTAATGGGCATGTTGAGTATTTTGAACAGAAATTAGGCCCTACGAAGAGAAATTACATGGGAATTTAGTAACCAAGGAGAACACTGTATCACAAGACACACAGGTTAGATATACATCAACTATTGCTAGGGACCCAACTAGAAACGTGGTGAATTTTCTCCCAGGCTTTCCCACTCTGAAAGTGTGTTCACAGCATGGTTCCCATGCCTGTTCCATCTCCTGGGTTCCAAATTCTCCTGTGGACAGGGTCCACCACCATGTGGCTTGTCTAAATACCCAGGGCTTTTATAAAGGACTCATTTGGTGTGTTTAGGGAACTTTTAGGCTAATGATTTTCTTATGAATCCGATCAGAATCTCTATGGAAATTCGTGTCCTTAGAACCTCGGATGGCTCCTGTCACTGAGTGCATCTCGATTCCCTAAATGGACCTCTATGTTCTACCAAAATATTCTTTCTCTAGAACTTTTGTTTGTCATCTTTTATTACTGGGGCTAGGTATCCATCAGTCAGGCACCCTGCTCTGGCCAGAATATTCTTTATACATTATGAGTCTTGCAAAACATATACCCTTGTTAATGGGAAACAGACCTTCTTAGGATACAACCTGAGTCCCAGAGGCAAGCCAACAAGCTATGTATTTGTAGAATTGGGCACCTCTATCGTCCCCAAATACTTCTCAAATGCTTTTTATTCATTAGTTTCCGGAGAACATTTTCTCCTTAATTCTAAGTATAGGCTGGGGCCTTGGTAACAATGACAGCAAATCAGCTCCCATGCATCAGGAGCCTACACATCTTCCTGTTAGTAGACTGTGACTTTAAATGACCTGCTGTTTCATGCCAGGTCAATCCCCAGCGTTATTTCTATTGTAAACAGTTGTACAAATGTTCTGGATTTGGGAGGAAACACCTTTCCTACATGGCCCGGTCATATGATGATAGGCAATCAGGATAACTATGACCTCACTGTAATTACACGTTAGTCAAGTAGGAACTCACAGCCATGTCTATGGTGGCCTTTCCAGGCAAGCACTTTTGTACAAGCTACTTTAGAGAAGCTTCAAGTTGCCCAGTAATAAAATTACCTGCTGCTTCATGGTGCTCATCAAGAGGGCTCTCTACCAATACCACCATCTCATAGCGAGAAAAAAGCATAAGGGAGTTTGAATGAAAAGATGTGAGTAGAATACAGGCTTTGAAAGGTCCTTTGTGTGGGGCCTTGAGAGATCATCCCACCATTCCTAGCTTCAGAGATTTCATCAGAATAACCTTGTCCTGACATCCCCTTCACAGGCCCACAGTATGAACCACAGAAATGCCCCTACAGTTCACATAATTCTTACCTGGTACGCAGCATGTTTTAGAGATTTCAGCTGGTGCTTCTGAAGTCAGGTGAAGAAGTTGCAGAGTTGGTTGGTCATTTGGAATCACCATTTCTCTTTAGATGCAATGTTGTGGCATTTTAAAACGAGGATCGACATTGCTAGTTCAGTGATTTTCACTGTCTCTGTGACACCCCAGACATTGAGGGGTTTTGTTTGTTTGTTTGTTTTTCCAGTTAAGAAAACAAAGCAATGCTGTTTCTAACTGGGTCTGGGCTTCTGGAACACAGGGACATCAGCCTTGTGCGAAAGAGAGCATTCTTAGGAAATTAGCAAATAACTAAACACTGTTTCCCTTTTATTCCTGACATTAACAAAAACAACCCCCACAAAGGGCACAAAAGACTTCCAGGTCCATTACCTTTTTAGAATTAAGCCCTCTAGTCTCCCAAGGGTACAAAGACCATGGTTTGGCATCGACCTTCATGTAGACCTTATATTTAGGACCATCAACCTGAAACCAAAGATATCTATTTTTAATAATTCTTTTTAATTAAAAGATTAATTATTTTCTACAGATTTATTTAAGAATATTATTGTTGGCCTACTTTACGGATGTTTATCATTTTCATTACAATTCTCTACTTCCCCTTTTGAATTTTCAACATGATCTCTATGCACATATCTGTCAGACTCATCCGCCAGCTCTGAATATTGGTGTTTATGTCATCTGGAGTGGGTGGCTAGATGAAGGACTAAGAAGTGCTCTTGCATCCTCAGTAATACCACCAAATAACTCTCAAAGAAACAGAATCACTAGGCCTGTGGCACCCAAAGGCAAGTCCTCGTTCGAGCACAGGCAAAATACAACACAAGGCTAACAGACCGCAGAGTTCACCTGAGCTGAGCGGTTCGGTCCTGTTTACCTTGCACACTGCTGGTGTTATTGAGATGTACTGTGCACACTTTTGGGTGTGTTGCTTCAGCTCGGTGCTGCCCCATCAGAATCCTCATCCTTACCATGGGTCTACCACCGTGACTCTTTGCCTAGGAACCTACTTCCCCTGTTTCGCTGGCAGCCAATATGAAGAGGATCCTAAAGAGCCTCCAGGTTAAATGGAGGTGGCAGTGGGCTGGTGAGAGCAGTTGTCAGTTTTCTAGAATGTCAGAAAAATGAGATGTGAAAGCACTCCAGATCCCATTCTGGGATTGGTTTCTACCCAAAATCGTCCCAGGCAAGATACTGCTGGATGATTGCACAGACAGATGGTACACCAAAATTCTGTTGTTCATAAAATATCACCTTGAATATATGTTTCTGTTGAAGGCATTTTGATTTATGGCTTGGTCACTGGTCTGATAGATAGCAAGACATACAGATATTTAGCTAGGCTATTAAATATTTCTTTACACCTCTCCTCTTGTTCTGCTATTCCTCTGTGGACTGTTTTTGTCTTTATGACACAAAGCAGGCACATAAACTCAAGAAGGCGCTCAAACCAACATCTCCGGCCTCTAAACCTCTGAGTAAGGACATCCTTATGTCTCTACAGGCCACTGTTGCTGGGGAATTTTGAACTGTGGAACCTTGGGATCTCCAATTGGGTACGGTGGAAACCGATGCTCAGTCTGGAGAAACACATTCCGAACACTTGTACATTTTCTCTGCATTTCAAGTCTCAGAGAGCTGCTGACGGGCCCATGGGAATGCGCTATCCCCACTATTTCCGTTTGGAGCCTCCGCTTCTAAACTTCCACCAAATATTCTTTCCCTTTTGCTCTGCAGTTGTGCAGACCTAGTCAGTTCAGCCTCGCTTAATTTGAACGTTTGCAGTCCAGGGGAGATGAGAGCTTCCTCTCTGTCATTTCACAGTTTCACCAAATATGTGAATGAATCAGGGCTTTAGTACTCTGCAGTTAGTAGCAGACATTCAATCAACTTATTGTCTTGCTTATTTCCATGCTACTCCTTAACCTTAGAGTTAATATTTTTCTAATTTTTTATTCAGTCTATCATTAAAAAATTTGAATCAGTTCTAGTACACAGTATTTTAGGTTTGTCAACAAGATTTTGTTTACCATTTCTTCTGCCTGTAACATTGATTAGGAGAGTCCCCTTGGGGAGCCCTGATACTCAGGATTGAGTTCAATGGTATTTATAGCATCAGATTGAACTGATTGCCCTTTTCTTCTGGTTTTCTACCCTGACTAGAATAAGGTCAATGGCTAAAATTTTTGGCTTAGGGTGTCCCCCCTCCCCCAACCAGAATGCGATGGTCTTTGAGATTTAAGCGTACGGGATGCAGGCAGATGCAGCCAGGATGATCTCAGTTTGGGATAATGTCTATATGGTGTCCAAGTTTCTCAGAAATTGTTCAGGCAAAGCCCTCTCTGCTCCATATCTCTGCAGACGTGTGTCAAGTACTGTGAATGCCTGCTCTGCTCAATGTCACACTCGGCATGTGGAAAACATGGATGCTTTCAGGACAATACCAAACCCTTATCAAACTGTCAACAGGTAAAATTACAGACGTGCTATCGGCTTGTTTCTGAAAAAGCTGTGCAGACGTTTGAGCTTTGTAGATAGTGTAGTCTGCAAGAGAAAGTCCCCGTCTTCACTGCAGCAGAGGAGGGCCAGTTTTGGAGAGTGAGCAAGAGGACAGAGAAGGGGAAGAGGATCCAGTGGGTCAGATGCCACGTCTCTTTCTCTGGAACTCATTAGGATAGGTTGGGAGGCAGTCCAGGCTTGTGCCAACACAGTCAGAGAAAGAATCAAAGCTCAACTCCAATGGATGTGAGAATAGACATTGAACTCCTCAGACAATTTTGCTTTGCCCTGGGTGCCATCTGGAGGAAGTCACTTATCTCAAGTGCCATGGAGCTGTTTGTGCCATCCTCTCATAGAATGTTACCCAGATTCCACGGCATGGCATTGGAGAACTTTCAAAACATAGTTGCTGTTTTAGTTAGGGTTGCTATGGCTGTGATGAGATACTGTGATCAAAAGCAACTTGGGGAGGAAAGGGTTAATTCCTCTTACTTTTCCTTATCACTGTTCACCAAGGAAGGAAGTTAGGGCAGGGCAGGAACCTGGAGGTAGGAGCTGATGGAGAAGTCATGAAGCTGCTTACTGGCTTGCTCAGCCTGTTTTCTCAGAGAAACCAGGACCACTAGCCTAGGGGTGACACCACCTACAATGACCTGGACCCTCTCATACCAATTGCTAATTTAAAAGTCCTACACTACACTTGCCTACGTTCTGATTGATCTTAGGCAATTTTTTAATGTTGGTTCCTTTTCTTTTTTTTAATTGATTTTTATTGAGCTCTGCATTTTTTTCTGCTCCCCTCCCTGCCTCTCTCCTCCCCTTCAACCCTCTCCCAAGGTCCCCATGCTTCCAATTTACTCAGGAGATCTTCTCTTTTTCTATTTCCCATGTAGATTAGATCCATGTATGTCTCTCTTAGGGTCCTCATTGTTGTCTAGGTTTTCTGGGATTGTGATTTGTGGGCTGGTTTTCTTTGCTTTATGTTTAATAACCACTTATGAGTAAGTACATGTGATAATTGCCTTTCTAGGTCTGGGTTACCTCACTCAAAGTGGTGTTTTCCAGCTCCATCCATTTGTGAGCTTAGGCAATTTCTTAGTTGAGGTTCCCTCCCCACAGAAGACTATCTTGTATCAAGTTGACACAAAACTAGCCAATGCAGGTGCAGTCTGGGTAACAGTTTAGATGGTAAGGTTCTTGCCTCATAAGCTCAAGACCCAGGCTCAGTTCTGAGATTCCACGTGTCAAAAGCCTGGCAAGGTGGCATGTGCACCACTGAGGATGTGGAAACGGGCAGAATGCTGGGAAGACAGTTTAGTTTGTTTGGTAAGTTCCAAGCCGGTGAGAGGCCCTGCCTCAATATATATATATATATATGATTCCCAAGATGAACAAGGAGAATTGTCCTCTAGCTTATGAGCTTGTATAGGGTAGGAGAGAGTTCTATTCATTATTTACCTCTATACCATCCCAAGTCTCTCTCTCTCTCTCTCTCACTCTCTCTCTCTCTCTCTCTCTCTCACACACACACACGCACACACACACACACACACACACACACACCTGCACACAATTAGGCATAACCTTCTTGACTTAAGAGTTGCTTCAGCATAGCTATCTGGTGATTCTAAGTCATCTTGCTTGTTGATCTGTTGTTATTTTTAGTGCCTGATTTTATATATTGTCAGCTCATCTACCAGAATTATTCATCCTAACATATCAGACTCATTGTTCATACTTGGTATCCTCCACATGATCTCTTACCTTTGTATCAAGGATTGGCCTAGGATTTTCTGCAGACTGTTCGTGGAGATATTCTCCCTTGCAAGCTATTTCAAGCTCTGAGTTTCTTATCTGGCACTTAGCCATTTAGATCACTGTATGGGGTAAGATAGGAATAGGGAATACAGGAGAATGTTCACACACTCCTGGTGGGCTTCCTCTATGCCAAGGCCTGGCTGGGATCAGTTATGGGTATAAATATGACAAAGACCATTTCCTAGCTTATACCAGCTCCTAACTTGGTTATGAAGAGCTGCCTATAGAAATAAATATTCCTAGTGCTGTGAGAAAACCCATGTATAGCAAATGAGGGACACAGGGTGGGTGTCCAGCTGTGTTAACGTCATGGGGATGGGCGTGGTTTTCTAGTTATGTCACTGCAGATCAAGCAAGTGAGAAAATGTTTTGGTGTCTTTTGGATGGAAAACTTTGATATTTGGAGTCCGTGATGCCAAGGTCCACCAGGCTACCCTAGAATCTCATTCCAAACTCAGAGAAGGGAATTTCCCAGTGTCTGCTGTAGTGGAAACTAAATGCACTCTGCCAGTAGGACACGCTGTCGTTGACCTGACTGAAATGAGAAGAAATGACTCCCGATATGACCTTTCTTCTATGTCGAGTTGTCCTTTAGGCTTGGATATTTTGGCTCAGAAGCAAACTTGACAAGTGAAAGGATTGATCTAGAACCCTAGAAGACAGTTTCTTCCACCAAATATTTATTCCACATGTGAGTCGATGTCTACGCTGTAGTCAGGAGTCTAGCCCTCGGCGATGACGCAGGGGATGGTTTAGGCATGCGATATGGTAGATGCTTGGCACCCACCAGCTGATGGTGGAGTTGGATTATTTGACGACAGAGCAGCGAAGGACAAGGGGGAGGGATGAAGCCGCGGTGGTAAGCCTGTTTCCCACCCTATTCAGAGGGTGCTAAATGCCTGGCTCACCGAGAGGGTGTTTCTCCGGACACATTTTCCATGGTGACGTTAGTTCAATATCCCTGTGGGAAGCAGGCAGTGAGAAGAATGGAAAAGAACAATGTTTTCCAGCCGGCCCATTAGAGAATGGAAAACCTGACGTGGGTGAGCAAAGGTCTCTTTTCTCTTGGAAAGAGTTAGAGAGGTTATTGACTCTTGACTGCGTGGGGCTTTTATTAATATCAGAGTACCAGAGTATTTAGGATTTGGAGTTGTCCGTATCAATCTCCCTTAGTGTGTGAGTTCATCTCAGGATGGTACTGTTGAGAAACAAAAGCCATGGGGAAACTCTCCCAGTATGATTCCATTCATATATGTATGTAGTTCATGGATGCAGACATGTACAACTGTCAATTGCCAAGGAAATACATTTTAGGTACTTCTCTTGTTGCTGAGAGAAAGCAACTTAAGGAGGTAAGGGTTTATGATGCTTCACAGTTTGAGGTAGAATTTGTCATGGCGGGAGGCTGATGCATTCATTGTACTCACATTCAGGAAAGAGGGGCAATGGTGGCCGGGATGGTCAGTTAGAATTTTCTTTTTGTATACAGGTGTGTCTGGAGGCTCTTCTAGTGAATCCAGATTCTGACACATCAACACCATCAGCCATCAGGAAATCTGAACACAAAGTGTGCTTCTGTTGCCTTTCTCCAGAGCAGAATGTCTCACACACCTCATGTCTCAAGTCACAGGCAACCTGCTTGTAGCTGATGTTTGTGTATCTGTCTGTTCATGCACTGGAAGCAGTTAAGGCCAATATCTCTTCCAGTTACTTAGACTGTCACTGCCTAACACATGCCCTAGCAAGAAGGAGGACGTCAGTCAGCAGCTGCTGAGTAAATGAATATTGTTCTCTGTATTCTGTCTTTCATCTTAGGAAACGCATAAGGGTGAGACGAACGATCCTTTGCAAGAGAACCATCAAGCAAGCTGTAAATAGCAACAACTTTCCCCGATGCATGATGGGTTCCTTTGTGTTTTTACCACTCAGGTGGTTTTCACTCAGTTCATTTGGGTGATGGACAGTTTGCAGCAAATGTAGAGACTGTGACTCTGTTCTGTCACCTCCCCTTCAATGCATTGGAACCAGTCATAGATCAAGTCCCTACCATGTACCCAGCTCAATATTCATCACTTCCAATCCTCAGAAGTCAGATGCGGTCACAGCCATTTGGTTGGTCGAACAATGGAGACTTAGAGGTTGCATTAACCTTTCCAAGGTAATCGACTATCAAAGGGATAGACAGAGCAGGGTTCAGTTCAAGGCAGTCTGAATTGAGAATGCTTCCTCTACCTGTAATTCTTGCTTGGAACTGTTTTGTCATATGCAATTTTGCTATATTAAAGTTAAAACCTTCCTTTTAATTCCTTTTTAATTAAATTAAATTAAATTTAAGAATAGGAGAGATGATGTGGGATGCCCATTTATATGCTGTGAATATGTATTATTATCATTGGTTAATCAAGAAGCTGATTTGGCTAATAGCCAGGCAGAATAGAACCAGGTGGGAAATCCAAGCAGAGCCACAGGGAGAAAGAAGGCAGAGTCAGGGAGACACCAGCAACTGTTAGGGAAGCAAGATGTGAGGTGGTAAGCATGAGCCCTGTGATAAAATATAGAGTAATAGAAATGGGTTAATTTAAGTTTTAAGAGCTAGTTAATAATAAGCCTGAGCTAATAGGCCAAACAGTATATACTTAAAAAAATGTGTAGATGTCTATTTCTTCTGCTATGGAACAGGATGAGATGGGTAAGTAAATAGGAAAATTAGCTTTAAGACACCTGAGAGAATGAGATGCAATGAGAGAACCTTTTATCAACAGAATATGTTGCTAGCAGGAGAAATGTTTGACAGCACTGCTGCTGATAGGATGCCATCAGGATAATTTCTCCACACATCCAACATGCCAACTGTGTTCTAAGCATCATCCTATGAATCTCCAAACTTCCCGAGAAGGTGAATATGATCATCATACACAGATGCAGACACACCTGGCAGTCTTGCACTTTGGTACTGGTCCAACAAAAATTAAAATGTAGTCCTTAAAAATACTACTACTTAAACATTCATAGTAGCTTTTTTGTCAAGGAGAAAAATGGAGAACAGCCCAGCTGTTAAAACTGGCATGCTCACATGGTGGACTGCTGTGGCCAACAAAACAGAAGTCACTTGTGATGTGGACAATTACAACAATGTGGATGTATCACAGTCTTACACTAACTGAAAAAGCACGTACTTGCACCCAAAACCACATACAATGTCATTTCATTGACTAGAAGAAAACTGGTATTATTGAAAAAAAGTATTAGAGCAGTGGTTACTTTTGGGTTGTGTGACTAATTCCTTCTGTCCTCTCCATAAAGTGTGTGTTTACAAATGCATCATAAAGTGTGTGTTTACAAATGCATCATAAAGTGTGTGTTTACAAATGCATCTATGATTCCCATTCACAGAAAGAATTTCAACACAGCACAGATAGTGAAGGTCATGTGTTTGGGGAATGCTAAGAAGAATGTATCCTGAAAGGTGTGTTTTGGAAAGATTCAAGGAAGGAGATGACAATGATGATTAGCCTCCAGCCCGAGGCAAGGAATATGGTGGGAACAGGTACATCATAGGCAAAGACAAGGGCTCAGCTCTGAGTCAAGGTGAGATGAAGGGTTCAGAGTGTGTTCTTAGATTACTGGGAGCTAAGGGTGTCTTTGGAGGAACAAAACCAGAACTGTGCTGTACAAAGGTTGTCTTTATGTTATCCATGTATATAAATGAAGCAAGTGGAAGGAATGAAAGGAACCCAAGGAAGCTGTGGCATCAGCCAGTTCTACTGGCGCTTGACACACCCTTGGCAGTCAAGCAGCCATAGGAGAATCAAGACACGACAGAAGCAAGGGGAGATTGTGCATTTAGATCTCAAGGTGCTTGGAAGAATGGCTGATATATGAGTTTATTCTTGGCAACGCTTATAAAGTGGGCTGTGGGAAGAAGGTCAATGGGTTAGGGTCTGCATGAGGGGTACACAAAAGTGATTATTAAGTCTGTTGTAAGAAGAAAGGGGACTTACTAGAGGCTGTCTCAGGATAGATGAGACTCAGCTGTACAGATGTGTGGGGGTTATGTGAAGAAAAGCATCACCGAGAATCCCGTGGGAACCCAAGGGTCAAGTCTTATGACTCTGACTCTCGATGCTACCTCATGCATCCAGAGTGACAGTTGGCCTTTGTCATCTTGTTCCAAGTAAACACAGAGGCAGATGGTAACAGGGACAACACAGGATTTAGAGTAATTGAGAGGATATTTGCATTTCCTAACCTTGTAACTGGGAAGCGGCTCCTAACTACGTTGACACCCATTATCTGGTCAAGCAGCCTGGGTTAATGGTCAGCAAGGTATATTCTGGGGTTCAGCAGTACAGCCTTGTGTATGACTTTGTATAGCTGATTGAACTTACTGTCTCAGTATCTTTATATGCACTACAGGATAGCAACCCCTTTGGAATTTCAAGGGTTAGTAAGAGAGGCTTGGGGATAGAGTTCAGACCATAAAATGCTTGCTGCCCAAGTAAGAGGACCTGAGTTAGATCCCCAGCATTCATGTAAATAAAAACTACACCGAGCAGCATACCTATGTAATTTCAGTGCTGGGGAGGCAGAAAAAGGAGGATTCCTGGGGCTTTATGGCCAGCCAGTCTGGTTAAATCAGTGTTCTTCGAGTCCAATGAGATACCATCAGTCAAGAAATAAAATAGGTCCGATAAGATGGCATTCATCTTTTATGCCAACCCTTTGGAAGCAGAAGTAGGCAGGTCTCTGTGAGTTTGAAGTCAACCTGGTTGATATAGTGAGTTCCAGGCTACCTAAGGAGACATAGTGAGATTCTTTTTCTAAAGTGCAACAAAAGATATAAAATAATTGAGGAAAATACTTCATGTGCTTATATGTGTGTGTGTGCACACACAGATATGAACACAGATGAATAAGGAATCATAATAATAAAAACATAATGCTTAGGTTTTGACCGAAGGCCTACCCCATGAAATGAAACCTATCCCTGGCACCATTAACAGGGCCAAGAACCCAGGGCTAGATATGTTGTAGGCCCTAGGGGAGAGCCTAATGCTCTTATTCTGCTGAGTGGACATGGCATTAGCACAACTCCTAGTGACTGAACTTTCTTTTATAGAACAGGAACCAGGAAGATACATCTAAACCCCCTGACAATGCTTCACAATTGTGTTCCATTAGCTGCTCTCACATCACATAATCAGAAAAGGAGTTTAAAAATGGTCCTCTTATATTACATCACTGTAATTTCAGTAAGGTTTTATAGCTGTCAGTCTCCTCTTAGTGTGGATTATTTTATACCTAAAATCTCTGGTGAAAGAGTTGGTTCCCAAGCTGGAGAGATGTCTCAGTGGCTAAGAGCATGTACTGCTCTTCCGGAAGACCAGAGTCTGGTTCCTGTCACCACACTGGGTGGTTCACACTGTCTGCAACCTCAGCTCTAAAGGATCCAACAACCTCTTCTGGCCTCAAAGGCAACTGTACTTACGTGCACAAACCCATACACAGACATACGAACATAAACATAATTTAAAAAATAATCTTTAAAAATTTGGTTCCCAGTTGCATTCAAGAAGTCTGCAGAAACCCATTGGAACGGAATATGAAAAAGCATAGTTACCTTTCGGTAATAAAAAAATGTCATAATTTTAATATTTGTATCACACAAGAATGATGGCAGGGTTTTGTGGTGTTGTTGTTCTGTTTTGTTTTTGTTTTTTTCGAGACTGGGTTTTCTGCACCCCAGGCTGGCCTTGAACTTTCCGTGTAGCTAAAGATTTAAATCCTGATTCTTCTGCTACCAACTTCCGTGTGGTGGGGAAAGGTATGTGCCGCCATTTTAGTTAATTCTTGGGGCTGGAAAGCAGGGCCTCATGCAGACAGAGCAGAAACTCTGCCAACTGAGCTACATTCCCAGCAGGATGGAAGCTTCTCCATCTATTTTATCAAGAGTAGTTGGAGGCCAGACCTGATCCCGCATAACCTTGCATATTTCCCTTTACTCCACAGGGCAATGTTCTGTTAATCAAATCCCTTTAAAAATAAAACAGAAAGGCACTGTTTAAACCTAGTTTTTCTTATTATATCTGAGGTCATTTCCCTATCAACTCGTGTAGACATATCTAGGGATTTTTTCAGTTGCCAAGAATTGTGTTTTATAGACGTATCAACAATTTGTCGATAGATGATCACTTAACTTTTCTGTTCGTGTTAAATAGCTCCAGGTAACCATTGCTGGACCCAGGCAAGATCGTACTATCTCAGGCAAAGGGTTTTCACTGTGGCATTACCACAATGAGCAGGTTGTTCGGCTTTGCCATAAATACAGCATGCAGCTTGAGGCTAAGCAATATATCATAGACAGTAAAGAGCATTTTGCATGCATGTTCCTGAAATAAAAAGCCAGAGAGAACACATAATAACTTAGGCTTCAGCAGGTCATTTTTAGCACGCTTTGAGGTGCTCTTCCAAACCTGTATCCTACTCCGTGGGGTCGCACAGAACAAGCCCAGTCCTTTTTTATAGGGCAGCAGCACTTCAGAGATTTGAAGACATCATCTGTGAAGCTGTGGAGTCTTTTTTTTTTCTTCTTTTTAACTGCATGGTTCCTGTCTCTTCGGTGACTCTCTGTGGTCTGGCTTGAGTTCCACCCTTGGGACCACATGCTTCTTGGGTTTACTTTTGTCTCAGTTTCTCTTGAACTGTGGCTAACCCAAAGGAAGCTCTGGAGCAGGAATATTACTCCCATCCCCAGAATATGATCGTTTGGGTAAAGTGGTCTAGGCTCACGATAACTTTTCTGGCTGGCTATGCCCTGTGCCAACCACTAATGCAGTCTCTGAAAGAACTGTGTCTCTGTCCTCAGTGTTATTTAGGCTCCCTCTCTTTTGGTTGTAAACTGATTTTAGAAGTCATGCATACATCCTCAATCTGATGTCCCCTTGTTAGAGTCTGAACATCCTGCGGAATTTTTCATTCTTTTTGTTAACCAAAATATGTGTTTCCCTCCTAACTTTCTAGTCCCAAACAATGCAGAATTGATTATGGCTCTTGTACGAGATCCCAATGGCCTTTGTTTTTGATGCTGATCTTAGGCTGCCTGTGGGAGTGGTGACCAGGCCACCAAGGCCTCACTCATAGCATCTGTTCACACCAGTTCCTGGAGAAATAAAAGCGTCAGGTCATTTTCTATAATTTTGCTATATTTTTCCATCCCTCTTGGTGTACAGTTCATTCGTTTCTTTAGTTTATCTGACTCAGCAAACATACAAGCTTCATGAGGACAAACATTAGCCATAATATTTCCTGCGGTGTCCCTGGCATCTCCAGTAGCATCTCCCTGTCTCTCTCTCTCCAGTAGCCTCCCTCCTTCTCCCTCCCCGACAGTAACCATTTGCCAGTGAATAAACAAATTGCCTTCCAGAATCTCTGCCATACCCACTGTGCTTCCTCGACCTCCCTAAGGGGAAGAGGTTCTTTTGATTCAGTTCCATCATATAAGGAAGAATCTTCCCTTGCCTCAGCTACTCCTAATCAAGATAAAATCTTAAGACGTAATGAAATGAGCACATCCTAAAAAGTATCCCAGCAGCTCACTTTTCCATCCTCAAGAATTTCTCTTAGTTCGTTTTTTTTTTTTTTTTTTGGTCTGGATAATGAGTCACTTTTAACAATTAGATAGACCTGAAAACCAGCAAGAAGACGTACAGTTTATAGAAAACTAAGCGCTTCCAGTGAAGTTCAGAATAGAGATAGATGCAGTTTGAGTTCCAGCTGTTTCATATTGATTGTGGAATTAATTAACTGTCACATAGTTTGTTCAAGTCCCAGTTTCCTCATCTATGAAACGGGACATTAATACTGATGTACTACGTGAATGGAAAGGTTTAATGACAGAATGTAGGCAAAGTCTGAATTGCTAAATTTTAGTTTCTGTCCCATTTTCCTGACATATCCCAATGGAAAACCTACTCAAATCCTCTACAATTTCTCATTTAATATAGAAGCAAATTTTGGTTCAAAAGAAAGGTATAAATAAATTATCATATAGGATCAGATATGATATTATGGTAATCACTTTGGCAAAGCCAGGAAATATTCACTCAGATTCTTGCTATACCCTGAGTGAAAACACCCCAGAAAATTTCCCCACTATCATAAGGTGACTGGTCAAAAAAAAAAATTCTCATGATCTCATTGTGCCAAAAGGTTTCAGGAAAAAGAGATGTTCAGGTCTGAAATCAATGAGCCCCACATCAAAGAGAGGGAAGCGGGGCCAGGAGACTTCCCTCCCAGTGCTGGCACCGACTCTGCTGTCCACACCCTTGCAGGTGGTGTTCATTTTGGTTATTTGCTGGGTTCTGTATGCTGTATCCCTTCTTATCTCTAACACTGCAGGTGTCACCGAACTGGGATGGAAGCAAACAGCCTGTCCAACAGAGTGCTGGAACGATGGTTGGCACACACACTGTGGCTACTCACATGTCACCCAGTCCCTCAGGAAGCAATAAAGAAATGAAGTAAGTCTGTTTCTACTGGATGTGGAGGAAAGCGGAGCATTGTGGACCAGGAATTAAGAGCAGAACTGGAAGGCAGAGAGGGGATGGGCTTAGATGAAACCAAAAGCGCATTCTGAGAAGTGAATAAGAAAATTGCATGCATGGAATGAGCAGAGCGTCTGTAATATGGGAGGTCTGGGAGCTGAGGGAAGCCTGGGCAGCTATGGCAGATAGGAGGATGACATAGAGGGAGCAACAAGAGCCATACTGGCTGGGCAGCTCCCAGGCAAGAGTATCCTGTGGAGTTAATAGATTAGGGAGATGAGCCTGTGGTTCAGATCATGGGCAATGCTGAGAGGAGAACATTGTATTCATTATCCTTAAGAAAACAGTGAGAGAGAAACAAGGTCAGGTGAGTGGCAGCGACTTCTGCACCTCTTCTATGTCCTTTGAGCTGAGTGCCCAGCAGAACACGGCAGCCCCGAGCCCTTTCTACTCGGCTCACAGTCATCTCAGTTTGCCCAGAACTTGGAGATTCCAAAAGGTCAGGACTTTCAGTGCTTAAAGCCAGGGGTATCCTAGGGAGGGGGGGAAAGATAGTGACTCCATAATCAGCCTGTCCCCTGTGGTGTCATCTACCAGAGTAAGACTTTCTGGGCCTCCTGTTCAGAACTACCTTGGTTAGTCTGTGGCCAGTGGTGACTCTAAGAATTTCACGTCACTTAAGTGACACATCCCGCTGCCTATAGAGTGATCAGTAATTTATTTTTGCCACCTCAACATGACAATTCTTTAACACACAGTGAAGAAGACACGCAAGCCTAATCCAAAGGAATCTGGTATCATATATACTTCACAAATCTTTTACTTTCATGTGCCCACAGAGACCAGAAGAGAGCATCAGATTCCCTGAAACCGGAGTTATAGATGGTTTTGAGCCGCTAAGTGGTTGATGGGAATCGAATCTGGGTCCTCAGGAAGAGCATGCAGTAATGAGTCGTCTCTCTAGTCCCTAACAATTACTTATTAAGAAACCACATTAAGGGATGGAGAGATGTACTGTTCTTGCTGGAAAACTGAGTAGGAGTCTCTGCACCTAAGTCAGGGAGCTCACAATTGCCTTTAACTCCAACTCCAGGGGATTATCCAAAACCTCTGGCCTCCAAGGGTATCTGAGCACACACACACACACACACACACACACACACACGCGCGCGTGCACGCGTGCACATGCATGCACACATTCACATACACTCTGTACCTTTATTTATTTATATTTATTTATTTATTTATTATGTATACAATACTCTGTTGGCGTGTATGCCTGAAGGCCAGAAGTGGGCACCAGACCTCATTACAGATGGTTGTGAGCCACCATGTGGTTGCTGGGAATTGAACTCAGGACCTTTGGAAGAGCAGGCAACGCTCTTAACCGCTGAGCCATCTCTCCAGCCCCACTCTGTACCTTTAATAGAGAAAAAAACTGCTTATTCAGAGAGCTCTTGAATGATGAGTACAGTTAAATTGACAGGTTTTAGAGCATGCTAGGGGTGGTGAGACAGGTTCCAAATAATGAAAAAGCAAACAATCATATCAAGGCTAAAGTAAATCAACTGGAGAATGAGCAGGGAAGGCTGACTGCTTGGATGGAAAGTCCCTAGGTGATGTTTTCCTCTTGGTGGGGAGGAAAGGATTTTCCAAGGAAGTGGCATTTAATTTGAAGTAAGCACAACAGAGTAGCTAGCCAAGCGGAGATGGGGCACGGAGCACAAGGGACAGGACATGCCTGCCAGCATGGAGCTAGGAGTAGTCCACGAATAAACCAAATAAATAAAGCCAAGCAATGTGGGGTAGAGGGAACATGGGTTAGAGTCAAATGTTGGGTGCACTCAAGCTCTCAGGAGGCTGAGGTGGGGGCTTTGGGGTGCTACATACTCTGTGTCAGGGTGTGCGAAGACCAGATGAAGACGGGCAGAGAAGGGAATGCTGAGTGAAGGGTACAGAGTACCAGGGTCGCCCACGAGCCACAAGGGCTAGATAAGGTATAGACCTGGGTCTTTTTCAGAACTTCCATAGGAGCCTGCTTCTGGAGGTATCCAGCTTCAGACTCCTGGCCCCAGAGCGCTGAAAGAATCCTTTAAAACACTCTTAATCCAGGTTTGTTGTTAAGTCGGCTATGGCAGACACAGGAGTCCAACAGAGAAGGGAAGGAGTCAAATCTTGACCTGTCAATGTTCAGGCCTAGTGCCATTTGCTGTGAAGAAGACTTGAGGAAGAGCATGGTCGAGGCAAAGGGGAAGAAATCCATGTGAAGTGGAACAGGCCCAGCTTGCACACCCAGGTGGGGCAAGGGGAAGGGATCATAGACCAGCGACATCACTAAGGAGAGACTGACAGAGGGACCTGGGGCTCCTGCTTCCACCTTCTTTCCTGGTTGGTGCTACAGATGCTGGGCTGGATCCTCTCAGAACTCATGTGCTATGCTGCCAGCAACATCTGAGCACTCAAAATTGTCATTTGAGTATATAACCAGGCACCAAGTACCTTAACGAACCCTTTCCTCTCATCCCAGGACTTTCTTGCTTTCCATTCAAGAACCCCTGCCATCTTACCAGAAAGGATCACCTTTCTGGAATACAGTATTTATGAGCATGTCAAAGTATCTTTTTTGTTTGTTTGTTTGAATCACTTGGTGTATTTGCAACGTCTCACTTTTTTTTTAGTAATTTTTATTTATTTATTAAAGATTTCTGTCTCTTTCCCGCCACCGCCTCCCGTTTCCCTCCCCCTTCCCCAATCAAGTCTCCCTCCCTCATCAGCCCAAAGAGCAATCAGAGTTGCCTGCCCTGTGGGAAGTCCAAGGACCACCCACCTCCATCCAGGTCTAGTAAGGTGAGCATCCAAACTGCCTAGGCTCCCACAAAGCCGGTAAGTGCAGTAGGACCAAAAACCCATTGCCATTGTTCTTGAGTTCTCAGTAGTCCTCATTGCCAAGGTATCTTAGGGTAAAACATCTTTTAGATTGAGGAATCTATTGGCAAACTTTTGGAATCATTAAGGCATTCTCTCCACGTGAGAACCTGGGTGCCGGGATAAAAATCAGAGAATCTGCTCGGTTCTTCTGCAAGAGTGGTTTGCAGATTGCCTAGGATGCGTTGACAGATTGTTTAGGTTTTGGTTTCTGTGTATAGAAAGCATCTAGGAAGTGGTAAATAATCGCCACGTGGACATCCACTTAAGCTGTTTTCAGGACTTAAAAATCCCTCCTTACAGCCCTTCTTGTCCCACCCATCTGAGCCTCCCATGCTCCAGGATGCTGCTTTAGGATCTTGTTTTCTGGGGTTGGAGCAGTTAAGGGCATGGACTGAGCTTCCAGAGGACCTGAGTTCGGTTCCCAGCACCGACATCCGGTGACTCACTTCAAATTGCCTGTAATTTCAGCTGTGAGGACTCCAACTCCTCTTAGCTCCGCAGACAACTGCACTTATGTGAAACAAACCCGCACAAGGCACACACACACACACGATTAAAAATCTTTTTAAAAGATCCCCATTTCTATATGCACCCTTCTTTTTAATGGTATTCAGGACAGGATGGAGGAATCTGGAAGAGTAGGCCGTCCCTATGCGTATCGCCTTCCTCCCACAGTTATTGCTAGAGCTCTCTGCACGTGCCCTACTCTGAGTACTGTAGTTTCCTGCATCTTCTTTCTGCATTCTGAGCATCCTGATCTATGCTCTCTTCCCTACTACCTTTCGGTGAGCAGGACCACACACAGACATCACATGATCCATGAGTGCAGAGAGACGAACAGAGTGTGCTCACACACTTGTGAGTCTGAGGTGGCTTTCTCTTCTCAAATACTTGCTTTCACAGTGAGCTGCAGGTACCCCAGAGATAAATCACTCTGGCAGCTGGGCCTTGTTTTCAGCCCAGCTGCTTGCTTTCTTCTTCTAAACCCTCAGTTTTTCTTGATCCTTCTTTTTCTAGTCTATGTGTATTTATTTATGTTTCTGAGATTAGGCCTCAGACTGGCAGCAAACTTGCTGTGTAGCTGAGCAGAAACTGGAACTTACCTTCCCGCCTCTTCCTCTTCTGTGCTGGGATTACAGGCACAACCCCCCACTCGAATCATGAGACCCTAGGGATTCACCCAGGATTTTGTGTACAGCAGGCAAACGCTGTACCAAGTGAGTTAGATGCCCAGCTAGAAATTTCCTGCTGTTCAGCCCGACCATCAAAATTCTACCTCTGCTTACAGCTGGGTTTTCCTGGATTGTAATCCAGTTGTGTCTAGGCCACAGTTCTCTGTCTTGTCCTGACTCTTCTGTTACCTTCACTAAAATGCTTTCAGCCTTAGTCTGTTCTCAATGACTACCCTTGCTATAGCTTGTTCTTGGATCAGTCTAGGCTTTTAAAAATACATATTTTCATTTATGTGTGTGTGTGTGTGTGTGTGTGTGTGTGTGTGTGAATGCATGCCATAAGTACGTATGTGTCCTTGCAGTCCATAAATGTAAATTGGATCTCCTGGAGCTTGACTGCGAGGTGGTTGAGGCTGCCTAATATGGGAACTAAGAACCAAAATTGGACCCTGGAGAAGAGCGGCGAGTGCACCTAACTGCCGAGCCATCTCCTCAATGTCATCTTGCCCCTGAGAACGGGACACCTTTCACTCTATTGACAGAAATGGGTTATAAAGAAATAAAGACAAAAGAAGAAAAGTAATAAGGCAATGAAGTAGTAAAGAAAACCTAAATTCTAGAACTGTAGGGCCTTTCTAGAGAGGCAGAAGTTTAGGAAATACATACATACCCATGACATACTGTTATGTTTTATGAGAACTTGGCTTTTGAGTATAGAGCAGGGATCTGTGCTTTGCAGGTCGTTTCCTGAAACAGTTGGAGTTGGGGGAGGCTCCATCCACAGTAAAGCATCATGGGCCTCATGGTGTCACGGCAAACCACACACACACACACACACACACACACACACACACACAAATGTTCTCGAAGAGGTGAACAACTCTTTCCAAGTCACGCAGGGGAATCAAGTGTGTCACGTCTCCAGTCCACTTTATAGAGCCCTGTGTGCCTCACGCAGAAGATTTCCCTGTTAGAATTGAAAATACTTCACTATGACAACCACAGAGCATCAGAGCTCTGCCACCCTCAGTAACCTTTAATTCTTACCTTTCCCAAAGTGAGCATCTCTGCCCTGATGGTGCTTAGGGACATTTCGGTGTGCTATCTAGACACAATGTCATTAATGATTTCTGTAGGAAGGAAACATCATTTTTCATATTCCAGATTTTTGTTTGACTTGGGAAAGGTTGCCATTGGAGTCAAGATGTCTTTTTTTTTTTTTTAAATTTTCCTTCCACTGCTTACTCGTCATCTTTATCTATACTTTTGCTTTTAAATGAAGCTGAAAGCAAGCATTGGGGGAGGGGACAAAACTTTCTTTAGAACCCTCTCTATGAGGCATGCTTTAGAATCCCTCTGTTATCCCCTGTTCTGTTTCTTTTTTTTCCATGATTAAATATTTACATGCGGCAAGGGACATTCACTTTTTGGTTAAGGAGATATAAGATTTGCTTTTATACAATATTTACATGACTAAAACTATAAGATAATAATAAAAAATTAATACCAGGCATTGGAAGCTACAGACTCTGTCTCTGGAGATCCCAGGGTAAAAAGCAATTTGGTCCCCATTCCCTGAAAATTACAGGCAGATGAAGACAGAGAGGATGTGGGTGCTTTTCTTTTTCTCTCATCTTGATATGTGTGGCTGGTCTTGAGCCACACGTATTTACCATTATAAGCACTTCCAGACCACTGGGAAGCGGATGGGATACCCACTCTAATGAGTTTGTCTCATTAAGCTCAGGTCTGTTCTGCCGAACTACATGGCCTTTGTGTAGCACCTTCCCACTCTTAGCTGAGGCTTCCCGGAATTATTTCCACCAAACATGTGAATGACTTAATTCTCCCTCATGCTGATTAACTACCAGAGAATGAAGGAGTCAGTGGGAAGCTCAGCAAGGCTGGGATACATCCAGGCGTGTCAGATTCAGGCCATGCCTGCAGCTGGCAGGCTGCACCCAAGCCTTCCTCCTTCTTTCCAGATAACAGGTCTCGTGACAGATACTGGCCAGAGTCTGTGCACCAAATGCTTCCGCGGCTTTTGTTGGACTATGGCTGCATGCCTCTTGAAAGCTTGCAGCCTGTGCAATTGGGAAGGGGAAGGGTTGCTCCGGGTGAGACAGGATTGGTCGGGTAGTCTCTAGGAACCCGCTACCCTTCCATTGTCTCTTCGGCTTTCACTTCTTCAAATCAAATGTGGAAAAAAAGATACTGGGCTCTGTAGAACATCTGGGTAGCATATTGGCCAAAGGGATCTGTTTCTCTTTTCCTCTTACAGTACGGAAGCCATCCTCCGTTCCAGAGAAGATGATTAATGATCTCACACATAAGCCAAAAGACTATGAGTTTTTACATTGCCCTCTTTCTCCCTCTCTCCCTCTCTTTATTCTTACCTGTAGACAGATAATGTCTCCCTGTGCAGTTGGCTCAACACATTTAAAATTCCAGGAACCTCCCAGCCTGTGAATTGTGCTGATGGCTTTCCCTTTTGGTGCACAGAGGAATTTCTGAAACCCAAGAATCTGCCTTTGTCCTCTTCATTTCACCCCTATTTCTGTTCAGCAAAGGCAAACCACAGACCAGACAGGAAGGCACGTTCACAAGTGTGTGGTGACCTGCCGGACTGGGTTGACTCATGATTGAGGTCAGGGTCACCTCCAGTGGCCACCTGCCTCCCGACACCACAAAGAGAAAAGATTTGGCTGTCAGTCCCCATTTCCACCCTTCCTGAGTTTGCCTAGAGCCTTTCAGTTTCCTCTTGAGTCTGATTCCACATCTAGATGTAGGGTCTGGGGCCTTGGGGTTGTAGTCTCAGGACACCAGCAGGGCGTCCTCTTTGCTTTAACACCATCTCCCTATTCCTGACTCCTACTTCCATATTATTTTTGATAATCTGACTGTCTCAGTCTGTTTATCCCCACCCCTGTGGCGTGTGTGTGTGTGTGTGTGTGTGTGTGTGTGTGTGTGTGTGTGTGAAGTACATTCTGAGGACAGGGGTCAACATCTGGCTTCTGATACCTTCTTTGATCACTTTCTACCCCCCTTTTTTTGAGACAGGTTCTCCCAATGAGCCTGAATCTCACCCGTTGAAT
Source organism: Microtus pennsylvanicus (assembly GCF_037038515.1). NCBI lineage: Eukaryota > Metazoa > Chordata > Mammalia > Rodentia > Cricetidae > Microtus > Microtus pennsylvanicus. Next base: position 131,292,568 of record NC_134581.1, read on the forward strand.
TAGACTGGAGGGCCATGGTCTCCAGGGATCTTTCTGACTTTGTCCTTCCCACCCCTGTTCCCCATGCAGAGATTGCTGGTGTGCATTGCCACCACATCTGGCTCTTTTACATGGGTACTGGGGTCTGAACTTAGGTCCTTATGCTTCTGAGGCAAACACTTAACTGACTATGGCATCTACTTGGCTCCATAGGTTTTTAAACAGTATTTTGTATCTCAGTCCTGAGTACAGGACATCCCCACTGTCACGACCTGGGCCTACGGGGACATAATCTCTTTCAGGTTTGTGTCTCCATAGTAATATCTATGTGCCCTCTACGAACTCATTACACTGCACCATCTCCTCATCCTCTCTTCCCCAGGCAAGGTTTGCTAAGGGGGCCATAAATTCTTCTGGAACTAAATAGGTCAGCAGAGAAATATAGCCTCAGCCACCATCCCTCTTTTGAGGATGTGGCTGTCATTGTACACCATCACAACAGGGGGCAGAAAAACCAGCAGTGTAAACAGGCATCTAATGTCCCCACGGAGAATGTGTGCTGTCACCAGTCTTCTGGTGCATAATTAATTAAAAAAAACAACAACCTGTGTTCTCCTGGGCCCATACTTGCAGCGGTTCAATTTTCCGCATCCAGAATAGTTATAAATGGTACACACATGCATACATTTTAACAGCATTAAATGCATGGTGGTTTGGATCCTGGAACACAGAAAGGACATGGGTGAAAAACCTAATGAAATTGGAAGAAAGTATCATAATTTATCTTTGAGTTATGGGAAATGTACTATGGTAAAATGATATTGTTAGTTAGCATCAGGGGAAACTGAGCAAGGAATGAAGGGCTATTTGTACTCTCCCACTCTTCCGTAAACTGAGAATAACTCTAAAACAAGTGTTGGTTAAAATGCTTGTCTAAGAGGATTCTTCTCTGCATTTTTATTGGTCAAAGAAAAAGTTGAAAACAACAGGATACCCAATCATTTCTTAAGTGATTTTGATGCCTCACTGATGAGATAGCAAATCAACTTAATGGTGTTCTTTGAGTTCTATTAAAGAGCAAGCTATTTACCATATTTTAAATAGGCTAGAAGCTTATAAAACATTATATTATTAAAATATGTGCTCATCGAAAGTTAGCAGAATGTTCTGAGATAATAGGATTATTGGGGAGTTTTAAACTTGTGCATACTGCCACTTGCTAACATGCAACTGTACACAAGCAAGTTAATGGTACTAAACCTATTTCCTTGTCCAAAAATGAGAAATGAAAGGTCAAAATTTATAATATGTTGGGCTCACCTATTTTTGTATAAGCATGTAAGTAGAGAAATACATATAAAACCTTGAGTATGTATGTGTTTGCCAGGTTTTTTTTCCTATATGGACCTTGTGTTCATCTGACAATCCATTCTTCATTTTAATTTTTAGTTGTTAAAGTGTTAGTCAGATTGCCCTGACACAGGCTTGATAGTGACAGATTGAGCTCTGAGAATCAGGCTCAGATGTCCACAGATAAACTATTAGCATTGAGTAAGGTGAAATCTCTCCAAGAGATCTCGGTGACTCACACACTTATACTAGTCCTGACCACAGCTAAACTTGACATTCACAAGCACCATTTAGAATGTGTCCATCAGGAAGGAGTTGGCACAGGATGGATTTGGTGAAAAGAGAGTTCCAGGGACCAATTTCGGTGCCATCTCAGCAGCTGCACAGATGGCATCCTATTAAATGGACCTCAGTTTCCCTTTTGCTCCGGTGGGTCTGTCTCAGACGGGAACAAGGAGCATCACCATGTTAACCTGTCTGGTATCACTAAACATGAGGTCACCTGGTCAGTTCCCCAGCTCTAATTAGGGCCCACAACAGAGGCTCAACTGTCTTGGCTCTGCCTGCCGCCTGTTCAGATCTGGTCAGGTTGACACAAGCGTCCATCACCCTGACAATGGGCTTCCTTATTGGAAGTGAGCAGAGTTGACAACTCCCTTGATGAATGTCTGTATGTGTTACTAGAGTGAGTCAATGGTCTGGGTCCAGAAAAATCTGTAACTGTGGCCAGGAAGACTTCACGAGCCTAAGAATGGAAGGGACAGACTGTAGACCCTGCTTAGTTGCTCAAGATAACGACTCCCTTCAGGACTTCCTGGGCCTTTTCTTTCTCCTGATTGCTCAAGTGGCATTTCCTCTAGTATGTGTGGCATACTCATTTTGCTTTATGGTAAATACCCTGTCCATTCATACCGTATTGGGATGGCACAATTGGTCTCCTTGACAGTGGCAGCCGAGTCCAGCAAACCAAGTGAGTCTTTTAGGAGCCCGTCAAAGCACTCTGATGTGCAACCCTGTGAGCTACCCCCCAGGGCTGACTCGGCCTTCAGAGTGCTGGTGATCCCTGGTGTCTACTCTTCATTAGGTCTTGTGGTGGCTGGCAAAGTGGAAATAGGAGTCAGCAGATTTGGTGTCAAAGCTTGTGGGCTAATTATCTGGGCGGCCTTGCATGAGTCAGCTTTGGGACCTCACTGACCATAAAACTAAGGATAACAGTACTTACCACACAGTGGGGCTATGAATTTAGTCACTAAGACCTTTCCTATACAAGGTATTGTTACTCCTCATGAATCATAATTCAAACACGTGTCCGTGTGCTGGGAAATTGCTGAAATTCAAAAAAGCTAGAGTTGATTGTGTTTGACAAAGTGGGAATCTGATCTAACTGGCTAGTGTGTAGTGTGTAGAAATGCATTATTTTTTCAAGATTTATTTTAACTGTGTATTTATGTATGTATATGGTTGTGGGTATGTCCTCCTGAGTGGAGGTCCCTGTGGAGGTCATAGAGAGAATTGGTTTCCCCGGAGTTGGAGTTACAGGTGGTCATGAGCCTGGGTGCTGTGGACTAAACTCGGTTCTCCACAAGTGCAGGAGGTCCTCTCACCTGCTGAGCCATCACTCCAGCCCCACTCCGAGTTTGAAAGCGCTGACGAGCTGTGGCGCATTCCAGCCTTGTAACTGGGTATCTAACTGGAGTCAAGACTCCAATTCCTTGTTTCTACGCTAAATGATCGCTGTGTACCCAAATGGGATTTCTACACGTGCTTTAAAGGTACGATTTCACAATTTTTCTTTTGCCGCTGCAATTCTAAAGCCTTGACTCAAGCCCCTTCAACCAAAGACCCACTGGAATTCTAGGAAGATGTTTTCCCTCTGAATTTGCAGCAATGTTGAGTCCCTTCTCTTTCCTGTGTCTTTCTGAGTAAATTGAGTTTGCTTGCCACCATTGCATGGTCTTGTGAGGTGGGGCAGGAGAAAGGTCTTCACTGGGTGTCTTCTGGTGCATCTTTTTATGTCCTATGCCTCCAGTTCCTACGAACAAAGCAAGAGAAAAGTGAAAATGGAACACTAAAGTTGGACACGTCTGTAAACTAAAACCCTGTTCTCGTCATTGAATTCTTACTTCCCCCCACAAAACACTAGCATTAAATATTTGAAGAGGTTTCCAGGACTGGGAAGGTATAGGGCAAGTGGCCACTGTCCTGCTGGGCCCTTGGGGTTTGGCCATGTCCATTCACAGACCCATCAATGCTGGTAGAAGCAACAATCCCTTTTCTTAAAGAGCCCTCCTACTTCTTACAAGGAGGAATTTGACTCTCTGCTTGCCCTTGTTTTCACCCTTTCCCACGGTGGGGATTCTAGAATAAGCTTGCCTTCTTCAGCTGTGATGCATCCCTCAGGCTTCTCAGTCAGCTGTTCTGTTCTGTATCAGTTTTTTTTCACTGCCTCCATTCTCTCTACTATTCTCCGCCTGAAGTGTTTTCCAAACTCGCCAACATTTTGGCTAATATGCAGATATATGGGACTTGATGGACATCTGTCTCAGGGTCTGTCACTGACATTTCAGTGAGGACTGCTGATGTGGATGGAGCACTCTTTCTGTGCCAGGCATTATTCTAAGAAATTTATGTAATTACTGTGACTATGCTAACAAGAGGATCCATGCATTGCCTCCTTGCTTAGAGAGAGGGAGACAGGGATACAGAGAGTTGTGATGTCCTATGGGACTTGAACATGGACTTCTGTTTTACTGTATTGCCCCACGTGAAAATGGCTGACTGACTGAAAAAACAATTAATAAATGGGACCTCCTGAAACTGGAAAGCTTCTATAAAGTAAAAGACATGGTCAACAAGACAAAACGACAACCTATAGAAGGGAAAAGATCTTCACCAACCCCACATCAGACAGATATCCAAAATATACAAAGAACTCAAGAAATTGGTCATCAAAAGAACAAATAATCCAATAAAAAAATGGAGTACAGACCTAAACAGAAAACTCTCAACAGAGTAGTCTGAAATGGCTGAAAGACATTTAAGGAAATGCTCAACATCCCTAGTCGTCAGAGAAATGCAAATCAAAACAACTCTGAGATTTCATCTTACAACTGTAAGAATGGCCAAGATCAAAAACACTGATGACAACTTGTGCTGGAGAGATTGTGGGGAAAAGGGAACACTTTTGCATTGCTGCTGGGAATGCGAGCTGGTACAATACCTTTGGATGTCAGTGTGACGATTTCTCAGAAAATTAGGAAACAACCTTCCTCAAGACCCAGAAATACTACTTTTGGGTATATACCCAAAGGATGCTCAATCATACCACAAGGACATGTGCTCAGCTATGTTCATAGCAGCATTATTTACCATAGCCAGATCCTGAAAACAACCTAAATGCCCCTCTACCAAAGAATGAATAAGCAAAATGTGGTCCATTTATACAATAAAGTACTACACAGCAGTAAAAAATAATGACATCTTGAAATTTGCAGGCAAATGGATGGAGCTAGAAAACATCTTTTTGAGTGAGGTAACCCAGACTCAGAAAGACAATTATCATATGTACTCACTAATAAGTGGTTTTTAAACACAAACAAACAAACAACAGCCTACAAATCACAATCCCAGAGAACCTAGACAACAATGAGGACCCTAAGAAAGACATACATGGATTTACATGGGAAGTAGAAAAAGAAAAGCTCTCATGACTAAATTGGGAACATGGCGACCATGGGAGAGGGTTGAGGGGGAGGGGAGAGGCAGGGAGGGGAGCAGAGAAAAATGTAGAGCTCAATAAAAAAATCAATAAAAAAAAGAAAGAAAATGGCTGCCTGCTTTTGGACGGATGTGCACAGGAGAACTTCGATATTGTTCTTCCATTAGAAGGTACCATTATTGTCATACACAAAGTTATCCTCTTCTGAACAAGAACAAGGTACTTCTTTCTTGAACTTGTTCCCCAGCCCCTCCCAAAACATGTCTTATAAGGGTTTGGATGATGCCGTTTCTGACTTTCTTAGTAGCAATTTATAGCAAGAGCAATTTTAAAAGTCTGGCCCAGTTCTGGGTCACAATATAAAATAACATCTCTAATGTAGATTTTCCAGGGCAAGATGAAAGTAGGTGTCTTAGGAAGATACTCTTGTTATAATCTTTCAAAATATTTAAAAGAAAACCTGCATATATGTCTATGTACCATGTGCATGCAGTACCTGCAGAGGTCAGAGAAAGCATAGATTTCCTAAAACCAGAGAAATATATGGTTGTTAGCTGCCTTGTGGGTGCTGGGAACTGAACCGAGGTCCTCTTTAAGACCAACAAGTGCTCTTAACCAGTGAGACAAACCCCTTAGCTCCATAATCTTGATAGTTGTTTCTATATCATAGGGATATTTTAAAGAAAATGTGTCCTATTGTTCTGGTCAGATTTGCTTCAGATCTGGTCTACAGTTTTCTTAATCTTATTCAGAACAGAGGGCACTTGCAACTGTTCGAGGCTAGTATTTTCTGCTTTTAAAATGTCTTTCTTTTGTTACTATTGTTTTTTGTTTTCATTGTACATAGTCATTGTATATGGTACTATGACGTATAAAGGGCATTGTTGTAAGGTATATAATGTACATTGAGCATATTGCATATGGTACTATGACATATAAGGGCATTTTCATAAGGTATATAATGTAAATTGAACATATTGCATATGGTACTATGATATATAAGGGCTTTTTTGTAATATATATAATATAAATTGAGCATATTATATACGGTACTATGATATATAAGGGCATTGTTATAAGGTATAGAACGTAAATTGAGCATATTGCCCTTACGTTTCACACTCTTCCCTTCTCTCTCCTGCTACTCCTGTTAGACAGTTTGACCTCTATTTCATGTTATAAATACATATGTGATTTATTTATCTATATAAAAATACAGGAACCAAATATGGCAAAAATTGTCATATTTGTCTGAGATAGGCTTAATTTGTTTAATGTGATTATTTCCACTGGCTTCCATGGCCCTGCAAATCACCAACTTCATTCCTTATGGCTGAAAACAATCCCATTGTGCGTCTATACTGCATGTAGCTCAGTCTCTTAAAACCTGGGCAGATAGTTTGTCATACAGATGGAAAGCTGTGACTTCTAGAGGTTTTCAAGGACAGCCAGATGTTTTAGCAAGCATCCTTGCTTCTGCCCCCAAGTCCCACTTTGCCTCTTGGCTATCACAGACTCTATTTGGTCCCCACTTCTCCTTCTCCATCAGATTTCTTGCTGAAAGCCAGGTTGTTTAAAAAGGCTAGTGTAAAAAGACCTTTTTGTTTGAGGTCTTCTATTCTTTCCTGGATAGTCTTTCACCTCCCATTTCTTGCTGTGGGCAATCACTGCCTTTTGGGCCCTGCACTCAGTCCATTTAGCTTTTCTGGTAGTTATTTATGTATAGACACATTTGTCTTACCTGCACAACAGCCCTTTGCCTTGGTTTGTGCAGGTGTGGTGTGTGCTCTAATGCCCCCGGACTTAAAAAAATGAAATAACCAGAAATAACTTAAACAAAAGCTCATTTCTAGGAGAGATTGCTGTTAAAAGTGTCTTGGCAGTGTTAAAAAGAGAGTCTCTCCTTTGTGGGAAAGTCTGCCTCAAGAGTAAAGTTGGAGGCTTCATCAGCTAGGAACTGTCTACAATCTAGAAAGACAGATCAAAGATGAGTCTTTGTGGAAAATCATTCTGTTTTGTAGGTAGCAGGGGTTAGGTCTCTAAGCCTGGTTGAGGGAAATTCTGCCTCCATTCCTTAATTTTCTAATCCCCCAAGTGTCTCATTCGTTTAGGTGAAGTAAAGAAAACTCCCCTGGTTTGATATGCTTCACATAGCGGAGAATATTTTACATTATGTATTCTGCTTCAGCCAGGTTGGAAACAGGCCTTTTTGAACACCTGCCATTAACACAGATCATCAACCAACTGTTCATGGGGGACTTTCTTTCAGGTGGAGACACCCCATGAAGCAGCTGCTGAGACGAGTCTATCTATCTTTGGTGAAAGTGCTAGACAGGTATGGGTTCCAAGGCCCGTCATGGTAGAGCCTCTGTGTCCAGCCCCAGCGTACATGGTATGAGCCTTCTTGCTAAGTTCATTAGAGGGACAAAGATATTGTTATTTATTTGAATATTTGGGTAATATGGTTTGAGGATTGCTCCTAGCGGTATAGACTCCAGACCGGATCTCTAGCCCTATTCATTGGTCCCATATATAGTTTCAATAACGCCTTATTTTCTACTTAGATTACGTGGCAGAGTTTTCATTAGATTTTTAGTAAGACCGCTGAGTAAAGGGTGAAGCAAGTCTATGAAAAAAAGATGCCAAATACGATTCTATAGCTTCCATAGAATTTCAGCAAAAATTTCAAAGTGGCAACACCCTTAACTGACACTGCTTAACAACCCATTGGGCAACTTTTTCCAGACCTATTCCGAAAATGTGAACTCATTCTCCTAGCATTAGCCAAATACCAACTTCAAAGCTGCATGTGAGCGGAAGGCTGAACCTCTCTTTCTTGAGAGAAAGTCATCCTCTTCCCCCCGGTTCTTTTTATCTCATCATGATCCAGGTGAAAATACCTTCTGAGTAAATATTGCATGATGCTATGAAGCTGGGTGGCTTGTTTCTCCTGTGGACTTCATTGTTACCAGAGCAGGCCCTCAGTTTGCTTCTTATTTGCAATGACACTCTTGCATCTCCTCCACTGGACTACTCATGAGTGGAAATGGGTGTGTTGATACTCATCACAAAGCCACGTGACTGACAATACCATGTGCTCGTTCCTCTGGCCTTGACTCCTCTTCTCACCATTTTTATGCAGCTCTACATTAAAGAATAATCCTCTGTAAGGGTCATGTTAAATTTTACTGTAAATTTTACTTTTTTTGGGGGGGGGGAATCTAGAACAGGAGGAAATTTAAAAAAAAAACACTCTTTTTGTCTTCCTGTTGCCTCTGTTCATCTCCCAGTAATCATGAACCCTGAGCATTCTGCTCAAGTCAGCCAAGACTTTCTTCTTTTTAAAATTATTTTTTTCCTTTGAAATTATAGTATAAATGTCTACTTCCTCCCTGTCAATCCTTCTCTATATCCCTTCTTGTTAGTTTTCAAATTTTTTGCCTCTTTTTTTTCATTTATATACATATACACATGTGTAATATTTCCTCTGAGCTTGCTCTGATTTCCAGGACCCTGGATCAGCGGCTGTCAGGTGGTGGTCGTGTCTTTCCTAGAAAACACCCATTGTGTTCAGATTCAGAGTTTGTATCAGTAGCTGCCAGCATCTCGGCAGCCCAGAGAGATGATGAATGCTTGTGCTTGTCTGGCATTCAGTAATCCTATCCCTTGTTTCCCCATCCAGGCTGGCAGAGACAAGGACGGGGCATTTGTTTTACAAATTCATTGGGGTAGAGCCAGAGAAAACATCTATTGGAGGTTCCATTTAGGGCTAACTCATTAGAATTTAAAGCAGTCTGTAAGAAAATTATCTCAATTAGCACAGCTCATTAGAGTCTAATTGGAGTCTAAACTCTTCCTTTCACCTGGGTGTCACAGTGGGACTCCCGAGGATGGGTTGCTGGGGGCGGATGTCTGCACGGGTGTATATGTGTGGACATGCCAAAAAGCTAATTTTCCCACAGCAGGGTGGGGGTAATCCAGAGGAAACGCACCAAGAGTCAGACTGGTTTGACAAAAGCAGCATATAATTGCAAAGGGCAATGAGACCCAAGTTTAAAAGTGTCTCTCCTATCACAGCCAAAAGATGTTGCTGATGTTCGTCTATTCTTAGAGTGGTCCAGGGGAAGGTCATTGGAGACCAGCCACTACTTCCTTCTTCCAGGATGGTCTTACGTCACTCTAGGGTGATTTATTAAGTATTAAGCCAACAATCTGTCTGGTCCTCGTCCCCGTGAATACCTACCGTGAGCCTGCAGTAGTGCCTAGATATTTTTGCTCTGAGGAAGGTGTTTGTAGTTTCCGGCCGGAACTCTTCCCATTAATTCTTTGCAATTCCATGTTCTCTATTTTTTTTACTAACTTTGATCCAATGTAATCTTAAAATATGTTGACTTACACTGTGAAATTTCACCTCTAGACTCAAAACATTGGCTTTTTTCTTTATGTATTTGGATCCCAGGAGTTTATAAAAGTAGAAGAATAGCGCAACTCCATTGGCAAAGGCGTGGACTGATGTCCAGTGGCCCTGTTTCTAGTAACGAGGGTGCATCCTGCTTCCTTGGACATTTCACTCCCAACTTACATCTCTTGGTTTCTGAATATTCAGCAGCTATGAATCCAGCTTGTCTTTGGATAACCTTTCAAAAATGTCTGTGAATCTCCTTAATCTGCCTTTCTCTGGGCAACAGATGCCTTCACTCTCCAACAATCCTTTTTGTTAATTAGTTAAATATTTTTTTCAAAACCAATCTTTTCTCATTTTTCATACCAATCCCAGTTCCCACTTCCTCCCCTCTTCCCTCCCACTCTCTTCACCTTCCCCTCCTCCCAACCCCCATCCACTCCTCAGAGAGGGTAAGGCTTCCTGTGAGGAAGCCCTTCCCACTATATCTAGGCTGAGCAAGGTATCCCTTCAAAGGGAATGGGTTCCAGAAAGCCAGTTTAAGCAGTAAGGTTAAATCCTGGTCCCATTGCCAGTGGCCCCACAGTCTGCCCCAGTCATGCAACAGTAACCCACATTCTTCAGAGGGCCTAGTTTGGTTCTATGCAGGTTTCCTGCCGTCAGGTAGGAGTCAGTGAGCTCCCATTAGCTCAGGTAAACCGTTTCAGTGGGTATACCATTATGGTTTTGACCCCTCTGATCATATCATCACTCTTTCCTCTCTTCGACTAGACTTTGAGATATCAGCCCAGTGTTTCACTGTGGCTCTCTGCTTCCATTAGTTGCTGGCTGAAGGTTCTATGATGACAATTAAGATAGTCATCAATCTGACTACAGGGCAAGGCCAGTTCAGGCATTCTCCCCGCTATTGCTTAGGGTCTTAGCTGAGGTCATCCTTGTGGATTCCTGGGAATTTCCCTAGTGCCAAGTTTCTTGCTAGCCCCATAATTGCTCCCTCAATCAAGGCATCTCTTTCCTTGCTCTCCCTCTCTGTCATTTCCCCATCTTGACCATCCTATTCTTTCATGTTCTCCTGCCCCCCTCCCTTCTTCCCTCCTCCTCCTCTTCCATCCTCCCTTCTCCCTGAACCCCCATGCTTCCAATTTCCTCAGGAAATCTAATGTTTCCCCTTCCCAGGGGGATCCTTGTATGTTTCTCTTAGGGTTCTCCTTGTTACATAACTAGTCTGAGGTTGTAGAATAAAGGCTCATTATCCTTTGTTTTATATCTAATATCCACTTATGAGTGAGTACATACTTTGTTTTTCTGGGTCTGGATTACCTCATTCAGGATGGTTTTTTTCTAGTTCTATCCATTTGCATGCAAATTTCAAGATGTCATTGTTTTTTATCGCTGTGTAGTAAGTACTCCTTTATGTAAATGTGCCATGTTTTCTTTAGCCACTTCTTCGGTTGAGGGGCATCTAGGTTTTTTCTAGGTTCTGGCTATTATGAATAATGCTGCCATGAACATAGCTGAGCAACTGTCCTTGTAGTATGATTGAGAATCCTTTGGGTATATGCCCAAGAATGGTATTATTGTATCTTTAGGTAGGTTGAGTCCCAATTTTCTGTGAAACCGCCACACTGATTTCTAAAGTCGCTGTACAAGCTTGCATTCCCACCAGCAATGGAGGAGTGTTCCCCTTACTCCACACCCTCTCCAGCATAAGCTGTCATTGTGTTTTTGATCTTAGCCACTCTGACTGGTATAAGGTGGTATCCCAGAGTCGTTTTGATTTGCACTCCCCTGATGGCTAAGGAAGTCTCAATAGTTCTTTAATAGTGCCATTTTGAGATTTTTCTTACCCTTTCTACTTCCAACGAAACACTTGAAACAGAACAGTTCATCTACTGCCACCCTTAACACTGGCAGAACCAAATTTACCCCGAGTCTTCACACTCACATGGATCTTAGCCAATTGTTCTATTTTTTGCTTTTCCCTCGGTCATCTTGGACCTTTTCTTCATAATAGAAACCATTTCACTTGGTGTCTCATGGCCTGGCCTTTTCCACATACGAGGTCTATGAGGTGTGTCTGTGCTATGGTATTGGTATCTATACCATTGGTGTCTGTACTATGGTATTGGTATCTATACTACTATACTATTGCTATATATATACAGGTATCTGTACTATGGCTCACTCGTTGCAGCACTTTGCACTGACACTGTTTTGCTTCTTTGTCTTAGATTTCCATGATCTTCATAAGTAACTCACTCAAGAGTGAAGAATTATAGTCTGCAATGAGCTTTACCTTAGGTTATGAGTCACTCTTATTTTCTTCCTTTACAGAATGTTTGATTTTATTCAGAAAACCTGATTTGTGGTCCTTCTTTTTTTTTTGGAGAATATCTTTTTTTTTTGTTGACAGTTCATATATGTATACAACGTATATTCATTCTACCCACTCCCACTTTCCTTACAACCTCTCTGTACTCTTCAACATCCCCCAAACCTTCATGTTCTCTGCTTTTTAACATACCGAGGTGAATTAGGGCTGCCTGCTGAAGCGCTGAATGAACTTGTTGGCTTGATTTTGTTTAGGTCTTGGGCAGCTGCAATGACTTAATGACTATAGTAGCCATGTCATACCCAGAGGACAGCATTCCACATCAATCCTCTTCATTTCCTAGATCTTTCATTCCTCCCACCCCTTCTTCTCCTATGTGACTTGAGCCTTGAGGGGCTCGATAAAGATGTCTATTTCGCGTCTAAGCTAGCCGGCAGCTAGGAACCAACAAGCGGTCAAGTGTCCTCCTCTGCATACCAACAATTTGTTTCTCTTTCATTTGCTTCTCTTGTCTTATTGCTATAGTTAAGACATTCTTTACCAATGACTTAACATTTAGTTACTTCCTTAAGATTTCCTAATATTGTCCTGTAGGCATCTGAATTTCTCTGAGGACTGATTTCATTATATTCCACAGATTTTGGTATGTTGTATTTTCATTTTCATTTGATCCCAGGAATTTTTAGTTTCCTTATTGATTTCTTCATGGACCCAGTCACTCAACAATACGCTGTTTAATTTTCTTGAGTTTGTTGATGTTGATCTATAGTCTTATTCCATTGTGAATCAGATAGGTTGCAAGAAATTGCTTCACTTTTTCTGTATTTGCTGAAACTGTTTTGTGCACGAGTTTATGTTCTATTTTGGAGGAAACCCTATTAGCTGCTGAGAAGAATGTACATTCTGCAGTGTTTTGATGGAATGTTCTGTAGGTGTTTGTTAAGTCCATGTAATCAATTTTGTTGCTTAATTTACACATTTCCTAGTCATTTATGTTTGTTAAGAAGAACTGCCTGCTAGTGAGAGCAGGATATTGAAGTCATAAGCTACAACTGTGCTAGCATTAATCTGTGGCTTTATATCTAACAATGTTTGTTTTGTGAAACTGAGTATACCTGTGTTTGGGGTATATATGTTTAGAATCATAAGGTCCTCCTGAAGGACTGTTACTTAATCTGTGTGATGTAATTATATTTATGTTTTCTCATTAGTTTTAAGTCTGCATTGCCAAATATGAGGACAGCATCACTTATTTACTTATGATCCGTTTGCTTGGAGCATTTCCCCCACTCTTTCGCTCTAAGGTAGTTCTGACTTTTGTGATGTATTTTTTGGCAGGAGCAAGTAGATGGTGCTTCCTACTCCTTTTATCCAATCTACTACTCTGGATCTTTTTGTTGAAGAATTGAGACCATTAATACTCTTAGTTATTAATGAAAGTTGTATTTTTATTTCTGACATTTTGCTGACTTTGTGGTGTTATTTCTCCCTCTTGCACTCTTGTTTTATTATTATTCTAATATGATTTTTGTCTTTCTTGGTTATATTTATTTTTCTCTTCATTCTAAAGAATTTCTTCAGATACTTTCTGTAGAGTTGGCTTAATGGTCATAAATATCTGTAGCTTGCTTTTATGCTAGAAAGATTCCATCTTTCCTCCAATCGTGACAGATAGCTTTTTTGGGTATAAAAGTCTGGGTTGGCAGCTGTTTTTCAGAACTGCTCAGGCCCCCTGGCTTTTAAAGCTTCAGCTGAATAACCCCATGTTATTCTGATGGACCTGCCTGTCTGTGTGACTCAGTGCTTTTCTCTTGCTGCTGTCAATACACCTGCCTTGTTCTAGGTCTTTCATATTTTAATTATAATATGACAATGGTCTGTTCTTTCTGGTTCTGTCTGTTTGTTGTTCTAATGTTCCTATTGTCTGGGCTGACATCTCTTATTTTAACTCTGGGAAATTTTTCCTTAGGGTTCTTTAAAAAATGTTTTCTATGCCTTTGGAATTGGAATAGGTTATTCTCCTTCTATTCATAGGTTTTTATCTTTTTGGAGTGCCCTGTGTGTATTAGAGTTTATGTAATACCTTATTGTTTTATCTTTGTTCTTGTATATTGGTCCAGTTCATCCACCTTGTTTTAAAGCTCATATATTCAGTCATTTTCTGATTTATTCTATTGCTGAGACTTTCACGGACCTTTTTAATGGACTTATACACCTTTTGTTTCCAGCACTTCAGATCAGCTCTTTTTTTTTTTTTTGTTTCTCTTTGTTGAAGTCATCCTTCACATCTCGTTTCACCTTTTTTTTTTTTGATTTAGCTGTTTGTGTTTTCAATCAGGAACTTGTTTTCTTTAATTTTTCTGAGTATGCTTCTAATGCTGGTTCTCTGTCTTGGAATTTCTTCAAACTGATTCTCACTATGTGCTGTTACAGTAGGATTTATATATTTTGGAGAAGTTACTGTGTGTGTGTGTGTGTGTGTGTGTGTGTGTATGCACCTCCAGAAGCCCACACAGATGTCCATTGATTGATAAGAAGGTCACCAGTTAGAGTCAAGGAGAGTGAAATCATAGTATTTCCCCTGCAATTACTCTAGGCCTACTTTTCTTTTACAGACACACATGTAAAAGTTTTGTATATGCACATGCTTGCACAGAGAGAGAAAGAGAGAGAGAGAGAGAGAGAGAGAGAGAGAGAGAGAGAGAGAGAGAGAAGAGAAGAGAAGAGAAGAGAAGAGAAGAGAAGAGAAGAGAAGAGAAGAGGGGGGGATGAAAATTGAGCAGTCTTTGTATAGAATTTCTATAAGTAAATCCAAACCACCCAGAATTCCAGGACTGGACATGAAGCACAGTGGTAGGAGAGCATGGAGACACGCATGTAGGGCAATATGCATTCTTTGTGGACTTTCTTTGAGCATGCTCTATTCTTCCTGAAGCTACTCTGTTTCCTTCCTTTCTGGGTGCTGTCTGACTTAAAGTCTTCCTTTTCCAATTACACCTTCAAATTCTTCTTTCTCCATACCATCCCTTCACCCAGACATATGAAGTTCCCTACTCCCCTTTGTTACTGTAGACATTTCCTCACTGGTGTTTCTTCCACATGACGCTCCTCTGAAGTGACATGACTTGACTAAGGTCAGAGGTGAGAAGATGACAGATTGTGCTAGGTAGGCTTTTTGTAATCTTCAAATCAGGGGCTGGGAGATACGGTTCAGTGACTCAGCATTTGCTTACAGTGCACAGGCCCCAGATTTGATCCTCAATGCTGCTGTTAGGGGTGGGAACCAAGTGAGAATCCAAATACAAATCAAAACAAACCTGCGGAATGGCAGCAGTGTCACAAAACAAGGACAGCCTTCTGCTGGAATTGCACTGGCTCTCTGGTCCAGTTTCTTATTTCTCTAGCTGGAGTAATTTTGGTCAGATCATTTGAAAAGACTCCTTACTTCTTTCCCCACATCCCAGACATTGTCCATCTTTCACCAGGTTCCCACCCATCCCTGTGAGCTCAGTTCTTCCCTTTGGACAGAGCTCCCTAAATCTTTTCGGAGATGCTATGGCTCCATTGCTCTTCCATTGGTTGGAACTGTGCGGTTCACCATAGAGCTTCTGCCTGGAAGCTTTATGCTGTAAGTTTTATAGCCACTTTTCACAGTGTGCTTCCACAGCAAAGCCTTCTTTGACCAGCAGACTAGTTTAAGCTTGCATGGAAGTCACTCCCACTTTCATAAATGCTGCCTCACTCAGAATTATGTTCTATCTTTACTATTTCTATGTTTGTTAAAATCTTTGTTCCTCACTAAACTATTATACAAATGGCTGAAATTTACCAAGGTCTGTTATAACTCAGTGAATCTAACAATTTTTTTAAAGTTTCATAGTAACCCTAAAGGTAGATATTGCTATTGTCCTTCCCATTTTGAAGTTGAGGAAAGTGTGACATAGAGCAATTAATGCCCTTATTCAAGGTCACATGGCTTCTGCAGAACAGAGCTGATAATTAGATCCATACTCTTTATACTATCTGTCACAGGAGCTGTGGCTCCATTTGCTACCATAGTGTCCTCCACACCAAACTTCTGGCTTAAAACAGGGATCAGTAAATACGTATTGACTCATGGAAGTTGACTAATTTATCTTAATTAAGACGTCTTCGCTCCTCGTTGCAGAAATAAAGGAAGATACGCAGTACACGCAGTGTTATTAGTGGCTAGAACTTTGTCTTCCACACACTTGATAACCTCATGGGCAAGCGCCAGGAACACCAGGAGACCTGGCAGCAGGAATTTTGGCTTGCCATTTAGTAGCTGTGGCCTGTTCTGTCCACTTTCTGCCTGGCATCAGTGGAAAACAGCCCTGCAACTCTTCCAATGAAAGCCAACGCCAGAATCATGGGAAGGGATAGCGGGGGTGGTTGTGCAGTGGACATTCTCCGTTTCAGATGTGGTTAAGGGCAGCGTTCCCTCTTGGTCTGTCCTAAACTTTCACCCTCTGATGAGTAAAGAGATGACTCATCAGCAATCTATTTTCACTAGTAAATCAATTCCAACCCAAGCCAGTTTCCATTGCCATTGAGGGCAAACCACAGTCATGTTGAGTTTGTTAATACTTAAAGCTCGAGTTGGGTAGTTTGGAGATGATAAAGGCAGTCCTTTGGAAAAATACACACTTGATTTATGGCATGTTGCTGAGGGTAAGGACAAGGGGTTCTCATCATACCAAAATTTATTGCATCAACTCTACATGTTATGGGGCAGTTGCCGTAGATACAGAGCAGACTAAGAGAAAGTTGCTTCTTGGGGTGTGTTATATCTACCATGTTATTAGGCTGACTGTGCCAAGTCAATGCAGTTAACTGTGTTAAAATCCAGAAGACCCTTAAACACATACTGAGCTCTCCACAGAAGGATCTAGGAGACTGGTAAGAGGCAGTGGTAGGATTTGCAGGTGAGGCAGTAGAGTCAACAGAGGTTGGAAGGACATGATTGGGAGGCATAGGAAGCTGTTGGAACATTGGGTCTGCATGTGGAAAGACATGAGACTACAGAAAAATGAGACATAGAACCCATGAGAGGAGAGACCACACTTCAGTTGCTTCGGTCATTTTCACGTCTCAAGTTGAATTTCAGTGTTAGAGAGGCAGACTGAAGGCAGAGATAGGCACTTCAATCTATGTGACTCCTTTTTCAAAGGGCTTGACCAACAGTCCTGCCTTCTAAGGGTTTACTCCATAAGTACTTCTTTTATATTGTCCTTTAAACCTTCTTATACCGGTCCTTCAGTCAATGTCTAAGTTGAGAATGAATTAACCATGACCAAATCCCTATTGCTCTAGGGCTATTCAATGCTGAAAAGATGTATAGGACTAAAGATGATAGACAGGCATTGTGTGCCATGCTTCCATAATGTTTTTGCAATAAATAATACACCAAGCCTTTAAGAGGTTAAGTAGCTTGATGAAGGTCTTGCCAATAAGGAACTTGGATTGAAGTTTTGAAATTTCCTTGATTTGCAGTTTCATAGTCTGTTATATGAAGGTATCATGGATATACCACAGAAGAGCTGAAGATGAATTAAGACAACATGTGTTGGGGCTTGAGAGATGCCTCAGCAGTTAAGCATGATGCTCTTACAGAAGACTTAGATTTAGTTCTCAGCATGTACATAATGGCTCACAACAATCTATAACTACAGTTTCAGGGGATCCAATAACCTCTTTTGGATCTACACACACCAGGTATATATTCAGATAGAATACTGTACATTCAAGTAAAGCATATATCATCATAAAATGAAAAAAAAAATCTTTAAAAAGGTTACCCACACAGTGACTCACATCTAGTTCCTGTTAGTATTTTGTTTTGTGTTGGTGTTGGGGATTGAACCCGGTGACTTGTGCGTGCCAGCCAAGCACTCTGCCCATTGTACTAGCTTCATGTCCTACTGTTACTTTTTTTCTTTTCTGCAGAGTTAGTGCTAATCAGAGCTGGGAGTAGGTTTGGGGAGATCTAAGGTCCCCCAGGGTCATCTTCATTCTGCATCTCCACACTCACTCTGTGTAAGATGATAGCACATGCTTTGGTTTGACCTCTCAGTAGAAAAACTACAGGCAGAAGGAGGTGAGAGAATGAAGTGGCATCAGAACGGTGTTGGACAACTGATTAGAGAGTCAACAACCAGGTTGAGTCTGTGGCAACCCTCAGTTTCTTAACACTCGCTAAAAGCTCTTCCAGGATCAAGTCCAATTCTAGTGACATCTAGCATCTGGGGACATTTGGATTCAGTTCTTGATGGCCTGCATGGCTTTGTATTCTGATTCCACAGTAGTGGCCAAACCCAGAAGGGCTTTGGGCTTGGCTGATTTGGGTTCCAATAATTGTGTGCTTTTTGGTCATGGGCTTTTCATGGGTGTGTGTGTGTGTTCTTCAGTTTCAGTTTCCTCCACTGTAAGTTCAAATAGTGGATGCATAAATGTGGGGTTTGTAAAAGTGATATGAGGATAAAATTGCGTGTAGGACTTAGCATCCTGTTATTCCAATAATGGAAAGCTCTCAAGGCACGGTAGCGTTTATTATAAGGAGGTTCTGTATCTTTCAAAAGAAGCGTGTTGCTGCCTCTTTGATAATAAACAGTTCATGTTCTAAGTAGACCTTCATAATTTCCTTGTCAGAAGACAGAGCTCCAGTCCTGCTCTTTCTGGAACACTGTATAGGGATGCATAGGGAGCCAGAAGAAGTTCAGGGAGATCTGCTGCCAGGATGAATTTCCTCCTAAACAAACCCACAGTGTGCAAGTCTGGCATTACCCGTGGTCAATCATTTATTTCTTTGTATTAGACTTGGAAAGAGTGATATACATACATATGTACATACATGCGAACCTGCATACATGTATGCATACGTGTGTGTAGGAATTCCTTCCAAAGATACAGAAACAATTAAAAACGCAAAAGGAACACATATTGTAAGTTATCTTTTTCTCTACTTTTTTCTAAGTACAGCCTTTGCTTCATTTCCTAGTTCTTCTTAGTTTTTTTGTAATCTTAAATTTCCATTTTTCTACTATTCCTTAGTACTTTCATCTTTTCCTTTTTTCTTTTAAGGTTTTAGTTTTTTGAAGCCAGACAACTAGTTTGGTCAGGCAATCAAATAGCTGTTATTTCATCTATATGTAGAGGGGGAAGAAAAAAACAAAACAAAAAGAATAAAAAACAATAAATAAATAGCAGAAGAAATGAAAAAGAATGAACAAAACCCCACCATACTGCCACCAACCACAACCATCAAATCTAAACACTGCATCCAAGTTTTATCTCAGGTACCAGCAAGACCAGCTTGAAAGGACTGATTATGCCATCTAGTTTAGATTGGCAGTGGGGGATAAAACCATTCTTCCATTGTTCATAAAGTCACTTAAACCAATCCCTCATTTATTCACCCCCACTCAATGCTTACAGAAGAAAGTCATTTCCAGTTATTGTTTTTTCTTTAGTCTGGGAGGGGTTGTCATTTTCTGTCTTTGTTTATAATCAGATCACATTAGACTACAGTTTCATTTCTTATTGAAAACTATCATGTTTATCACATTAGAGAAGACACATGTAAACCCCTTTCAATGACAATACAACCCTCTGCTGGAATCCTACCGCAAAAATATTTTTCCCCCAAGAAGTGATACTGTAGCAGTACACAGAAACATTTGAGCCCAGGGGCAAAATACAGATAATAACTTTGATTTATCTTGAGACATCCTAATTTTTTCATGAATGATTAAAGGTTATCTTCTGTGAAACATTTAAATCATCTTGACTTGGCTGGTTTTAAAAAGAAGGGTTTTAGTGAATACTAAAGAATTTTAAAGAATTTTGGTGTTTCCTGTTCTTATTGCTAAATCTATTTATAGATTTTGTTTCTGCTCATATTGGTTTTAAAAATGATCTCCAAAAATTTCATGGTGAATGCTATTTTTGTGTATCTGTTGTGTTTTTTTTCCAGTCTGCATGACAGAGAAGAAATTCAGGGGACTGAGAGTGTACCTTAATGTAGACCGCTTTCCCAGCACATGTAAGATCCTCGATTTGACTTCTTGCAATGCAAATGAAATAAAAGAAAAATTTAATGCAGTATCATCCATTCTGATAAACAGTCACAAGAATCCTGTAGGTTTCAGGGACTAGGCAATGAGTGAAGAAGAAGCTGAGCAAAGACGGTGGAGGAAGGCAGGAGCTATGCAAGATAGCTTGCTTGAAGCTTAATAATACCACTGAGTGAAAACTTCTCTTTAATATTTGTGATAGAAAGGTTCCTGGACTATAAAATCCCTATGTAATGCATCACTATAGCCCATAACTCTTGTTTTTTCTCAGTAATAATCATATGAGATAAAGCCCCACTGTTGTTCTTTGGAGGAAAAAGTACTGAAGTTTATCGAGACTGAAAGTGGCGTAAGTACAGGTCCCAGCTAGCTTATGGTAGGGGCAAGAGCCACCCACAACTGCTTATAAATTCTGTGTTTTCTTTCTCGTACCAAACTGCACCCATCTGTGAAAACACACACACACACACACACACACACACACACACACACACACACACACACATGCACACGCACACGCATGCACACACACCAAATCAATTATGGTCTAATTTTTGTGTTTTAATATGGAAAAAATAACATTTGTGTTTCCTTGCCAAGCCTACTGCAGGTTCCCATAATGCATGAGAACTTAGAATCCCCTAGAATAAAGGACCTGTGAAATACAAGGTATTATTGTTGTCACCGTTGGCCAAGACAAATGAGAAGTGGTGAACAGAATATCCTTTGTTTCCTTGGAACACTTTAACTGAGCTAATTGCTTAATTTTATTTCCCTTAGCTATGGAATGATTACTCCAACACAGTGTGATACAGTCAGATCTTAACACAAATCTCACGAGATCAAACACCCTCCCCACACTGGAGAGGATGGATGATGGTGTGCAGATTGGACTAGGCTACATTTGCTTCCCATAGCGACACACACCATGCCTGGGTTTAGAGATCATGAAGTGCTAGTTGAGTTAGTTTTGACTAAATTTCTTTTCCAAGTCGAGGAAGGGAGAAAGAAGATGATTTCGGTTCCTATAGCAGAGAATACTATTTTAAAGTAGATGAGTAGTTAGCTGGTATTTTACCATTCGACACTCCTCACAGATTGGTGATGGCCTAGTTGTCAGCATAACAGAAGCAAAGAGGTGTCGTGAAAGTGGTGAATCTCTCTTTTATCTACTGACCTTGGGGTTGCTAAAGAAGGAGTGAACACGTGTATTTAATCCATCGTCTTGATTCCACAGTGAAGATGGGGCGGCCACTTAAAACTGTGTGATCTAGAACAATTTACTTCACCCCCAGAAACTTCAGTTTCCTTATCAGTGATAGAGAGGAAACATAACTCATGAAGCGTACAGTCGAACACAATGTCTATCTTGAATAATCTAACAGCAAGTTCCCTGGCAATGAGACCTTGGCAAAGCTTTCACCACCCGTTTGAATGGGCCGAGAAGTCCTTTCTCAACCACTGGCCTTCAGATTCCTCTAGCAGGGCTTGGTCTCAGCCACAGTGCTGGCTCACTTCTTAGGAATCTGGCTGAGGCTCAGAGTCCCACATATACTCCTTTCATTTCATCCCAAGTCTCTGGAATGGTCCACATTGAGCAAGTGCTGAGGAATCCTCCAAGGAAGGAGGCACGCTGCATTACTGCCCTTCAGTGTTTGAAGAGGCATCACCTGGTCCTCAGCAGCACAGCATCTTGGGCCTCTTGCTCTAAGGTGACCTTGGTGGAGTGTTTGCGGTACTATCACTACTACCTATGGGACTCCATGGTAACTAGCACGTGTACAAAAGTGAGCAAGGCTAGTAAGGCTGGAGTCAGGGTCCTGATGAGTCCGCCTTTGTGCAGCTGACTTCTTTTGTACAATTGGGGTATGGCTGACATACAATAAAGATATCTGTACATATTTAACTTATGAGATAATTATACATTCATGAAACTGCTCCATGAATAATGTCATACACATAGCTATCACCACTGAGAGTCTTCTTTTTCTGTGAAATGATATCACTTAAGACAAGATAAACCTCTTGGTAAAATTTCAAGTATGTTATACAGTATAGTTAACTATATGCATACCAGGCTTTAGTTGCCTTGTGTAGCTGAAACGGTGCGCCAGGCCTTGGACAAACCGCCTTCTCATTTCCTACCTTCCCAGCTACAGGAAACGATGGTTTTGCTTTCTGCTGCTGCAGATCTGATTCCCATGGGCTCCTGCCAGAGATGGAATCTTTTAGCCGACTTAGCCCAACCATCATGTCTTCTGTGTTCATTCATGCTGTACTGAATGGCAGGAGGACCTCTTTCTCTTTAATAGATTGAGAATTTTATTATGAAAAGATGATAAATTTCAATGTCTTTATGCACCTTTTGAACAAGAGGATCGTTTTTCATCCTTCGTTCTGCAGGCCCAAATATATCACTTCCCTCAATTTGCAATTGTTGAAATGCCCTCTCCACTTGATCACGGCATATAATTGGTTCTTTTTTTTTTTTTGGCAAAACGCTATTAAATTTGGTTTGCTAGTATTTTATCAAACATTTCTGCACTCTGCTCTCCAAGAATATTGGATAAATATTTTCTTTATTTGTAGTGTCTTGCCTCAGCTTTTGTATTGAAATGACAAATAAACTTCTGAACATCAGTGAAAACGTATTTTATAGTCTTCTAAAACTTGTGAGAGTTTGAAAGATTGAGTATTAGTTCCTTAAGCGTTTGGTAGCATCAGTGTTCTCTAGGAAGCCATTTGGTTCTAAGGCAATGGTTCTCAACCTTCCAAACTTTGCACCCCTTTAGTACAATTCCTCATGCTGTGGTAACCCCTATGGTAAAATTGCTTTTGCTGCTATGTCATAACTGTAATTTTGCTCCTGTTACAAACTGTAATGTAAATATCTTGTATTTCTGATGATCATAGGTCTTTTGTCACCAAAAATGGTTGCAACCCACAGGTTGAGAACCATAGCTCTAGGCTTTACTGACCTGTGAGCTTTTAAAATAGATAGGTCTTTTTATTTCCTTGATTGTTAAAGGGTTGTCAGGCTTTCTAACCTTGTCTGGGCAGTCTTAGTGGGCTGTGTGTGTCCAGAGTTTTCTATTTCACTGGATTGTCCACTCTGCTAAGATGTAATTATCCATAGCCATTTCTTATGATCATTTTATCATAAAGTATCAGTTGTAATTCTCCTCTTGCATTTCTGATTTTACTTGATGTTTGTCTCTCTTTCCCTTACTTCCTCCTTCTACATTTTTGTTTGTCTATATTTTTTATTGTTTCACTGATCAGTGAATTTATATAAATTATAAAGTTGATATTAATAATAGCCCTGAATTATCAGGTCAGAAAGTCCATAAAGGAAAGCTAGAAGAAGAACCTGGTTGAAGGCAGCTGATAGGTCTACTGAGCCAGGATTCTAAGGGCCAAGATTAGGTAGAGTGGTTCTGCTTGAGATACTGGAATACTGAGGATTTAGAAATCCAAAGGTTGATAATCCATTCTTAGAAACAATTATTGTGTGCCTAACTGTAGTAAAGTAAGGGCAGTGATAGATAACTTAGTGGCCTAGAATACAGAAATAAGAATTTGTTTTGTTGAGGGTATTTGCTATAATATACATCCTCTTTTTTATATAGACTTAGCCAGTACAATCTCCAGCTTCTGTATTGCATAAAATATTTTGTTTCTTTTCACATTATTATATTCACAACAGAAATTTATTGCTACTCATTATCATTTATTCATTTTTACTCATTATTATTACTCAATACCTGTCATTATACCATAGTTCTCTAGATACTGAAAAGCAAGGTGTAAATGGGTATAAATATTTGATATTCACATGTTTATAAAATTCAGTGACATACGCAGGCAAGCCTGAGGACAGTCTTGAACTTGTGTTAAACATACTTAGAAGCCAATGACACTAAACTTGGTGTTGATTGTATTTCAGTGTGGTTTTACATTTGAACACATTCTGATTTAGATGGGGAACCAGAAGTCCTTTCGATGTTGGTGCTTTTCCCTTGCCCCCACTCCTCTCTAGCAGGGGTCTCCCTCAGTCTCCCCATTTTCTTTGTTACCATGCCTGGAAAAACCCTGAGGTGAGAGGGCAGATTATAGGGGTCAGTTAGCTCTTTCTATCTACTCTGGAATTGAACTCATGTCATTAGACTTGGCAACAAATTCTTATTTCCTGCTAAGCCATTTCTCTTGTCCAAATCAGAGCCTTTTTGACAAGCCAATCTTGTAATACTGACACTTCCTTTGAACAAAACTTTGGGGCATTATTACAAATTAAGGTGGCTTAACCCCTTAGAGTCTTCAGAAAATACACTGTGAAAGAGAACAAACAGCTTGGAAGGAAATATTCACAACGCGGTCTAGAAATACAGTCACAATTTAGGGCTCACAGCATTTAAATACTTTGCTAAGCTGCAGCAGGAACAACTTGGACAACATCTGAACAAAGAGTGAGAAACCCTGAACTGAATCCAGATACTGTTTGTGGTCATTAGATTTTGTTTTTTTAACTTGACCCAAGCTAGGGCCATCTAGGGAGAAGAAATACCAGTTTTCAACAGAAGGCCACCATCAAGTTGTCTGTAGGCAAGTTGGTGGGGCATTGTCTTGATTGATGATTTAATAATTAGTAATTAATAAATAATGTGGGGTGGCCTAGGCCATTGTGGGGATGGGGGTCCACCCCTGGGTGGCTGATCATGGGTTGTATAGAAAACGCAGACTGAGAAAGTGTGGGGGAACGAGCCAGTAAGCAGCACCCCCTCAGTGGTCTGTGCTCCAGTTACTACCTCCATGTCCTTGCCTGGAGTCTCTTTCCTGACTTCATTTTCACGAGGGACTGTAAGATGTGAGATGAAATGACTTTTCCCCACCAAGTTGCATTTGGTCATGGAGTTAATCACAGGAAAAGGAAACAAATTAGGGTTGTGACTACTCCTCACCCACTCTGGAGTCTTTGATTAAGTTTTCTCTCTCTGAATATGAGAACTGTCGCCTATAACACAGGGACCTAGATTATTTCAGTTATTTCAAACACATTTTTGCATCATGCATTTCTTTACTTAACTAAACTTGGTTGGCACCATAAAGAAATGAAATATTAAAGCAGCCCTGCTCTGTTGGAGGTCTGGGTGGCTGTGCGGTTCAAAGCTTCACCTGTAGGTATCACCTCCTTTCACCTGGGGTTGTTGCTTTAATGTTCCTAGAATAAATGACATCCGAGAGGTTTTTTCCTCTCTTCGTGTCTGACTCTATGAAAAGGCAGCAGCTTAGGAGATGTCAACAAGCACACAGAACGCACACTGAGCTGCCTTTTATAGAATTATTTTTTGGCAAAACAAACACTGAAGCTTATGATTCCTTACTATATCAGCCTACAGAAGGCTGATTCTTTGGGTAATGCTGTGAATGGCAGACTTCAAAGAGGTCAGGAGGTGTGTTTACAAAGAGAAATCCATTTCCTTTCTTCTATACACGTTTAGACACAAATGCTTCTAAGAGAAACTTATAGAGCATAAGTGGTTTTGAGATTCTGGTAAGTTCTTACACCATATACACCTTTCACAATGAAAAATTTCCACATGAGTCTACTGACCCCTGCCCATGTGTGTGACATCAGCGAATCCTTTGATATATCAGATATTGTTACCTAGTAGGCTCGAGGATGGGATGATTCTAGCTGGATTCTGAGTTTGCCAACTTCTTGGTGAATTGCAAATCTGCAGTTCCTGGTTCAAGGTTAGCTCTCCAAAATCTCTGTTGAATGGGCAGAAGAAAGTCATAACAGCCACGTCACTGAAAAGGCCTAGAGACCACTTAAGCTAAGATCTTAAGGAGAAAGCACATCCATGGATACAGAAGCTTACAAACTTGGCTGGTTATTGTACTTACCCACACGTGATTATGTAAACATAGGCCCAGGGAGCTGTTTCGGGAGCTGAGATCATAACGCCATAAAATGAGAGTGGAGTCCTTAGGGATTAGGCGATGGCCACAGAGAAAAGAGTATCGGAAAATTAGACCCTTGAGCGTGATCCTAAAGATAAATTGATAATAAGATCATTTTAGATAATGTAAGTACGTAATTTATAAAATGTAAGCACGTTTCTGCCTCCTTGGTTGTGACAATAAAAATTCTCTAGTTCATAACTGACTCACCCATTGCCCACTTGGTTGGAAGTTTTAGTTTCATACAGATAAAACCAGGAAGAAAATCTATTGACAGAACCCCAGTTCTTTCCTTTTCAAAACATGACTTAATGCTCACAGAGTTGAATCGTCTTCTCATCTTGAGTTTGTGATTTCAAGCTACTCAGAGCAGAGTTGCAACCTGAATTAGGGATGGTTACTAAGCGCTCATGTGGTATTGTAAAGCTTACAGGGAGCCAAGACAGCATGTTTCTTGTGCATCCGGTAAAGATACGGTTTCTGAAATGTTCCTTGATTAAAACTGTATGGGTTATTTTTCCTGTCGCTCTGATTATCCACCTGACAAAAGCAACATAAGGAAGGGCTTTATTCTGGCTCAGCACTTCAGGGAAACATTTTGTCATAGCTGGGCAGGCAACATGGCTGGGCACATGGTGTCTACAGCAGGAAGTGAGGAGGAGATGAATACGGTTGTTCACACTCTCTTGTCCCTGCCAGCCCCTTTTTTTTATTCAGTTTGGGAACACAGACCATAAGATGGCAACACCCACATTCATAGTAGGGCATCCCTTCTCTGTTAAACTTTGGAAATGCCTTCAGCAGACACGCAGCTGAGGTGTGCTTCCTAGGTGATCCTAAAGCCAGTCAAATCTGCGGTGAACTGAAAGCTCCCAAGAACAAGTGAATTTTGCTTACAGGACACGGGAGCATCAGTGTTGGATTCTTCTGAGCTCTTTCTAAGAGCATGGGTAATATGTCTCCAGGCGTACGTGTCACTTACACCTGCTCCACTTGACTGTAATATTCAATTTCTGCCGATTTATATCAAAGTTACTCAGTGGACTAAATGAAGAAACAATCAAGTGTTCAATTGTAATGTTTAGTGGAATTATTTGATGTAAAAGATTTTTTTTAAAAAATGAACTCCACACGTTTATAAGGAGATTGTAGTAAACACAATACCTTTCTCCACATGTCCCAGTGTTCTAGTTATTGGAATTGTACAATGGTGTAATACAGTGAGGTCTTCGAAACGATGAGTAGGACTGTGCCCTTGGACGCTTTCGTTCTTAGAATTCTTATTTGTGGTTTCTTTGATGACTCTTACCATCTCTGAGTTTAGCACCTGTCACCTTATCCCCAATTTTCTCTGATCTCTATCAACTTTATGCTTTTGTGTAGTGGAGAGGATAGGGGCAATTCATAAAACTGATTTATAAAATAAACATTATATTTCTAGAAATCTGAATAAGACTTGTAGAAAGTCCTGGGGAGTAGAACTTCCGTCAGGTGTGTACTAAATTAGTGAAATTTGAGAGTGTATTCATTTGTTCTATTCCTTTATGTCTGTTTATTTCCAGGCTTTAAAAGTGTGGTATTCCCACTTATAATGACTGGATGACCCTTTCCTTTGGCTTGTCTTAGAATACTGATATAAACTTGACTGTGAAAGACCGTTGACCTGTATTGCTCACTTACCATGTCTACAGAATGCCTGACATTTCAAAATAGCCTGTTCCTACTCAGATAATGGCACTACATGGTTACAAGTGAACTGGGTAAGGAAAAAGGACTTAATGAAGTCTTTGATTACAAATACAAACCTTATAATATAAATAAATGGCACAATACATAGTCATTGCAGCAGGAGGTGGAAAACTGACATACCACTAAATGATGGAACAGAGTATCTGTCTTTTAGTTGTGTTTCTACCACACCCTGGATCTTATAAAGCTGTGCTGCCTCATGATGTAGGGTTTCCCTCTGTATGCTGTGATTACCATTAATGAATAAGTAAACTGCGTTGGACCTACAGCAGGGCAGAGCTTATCTAGGCGGGGAAAAATAAACTGAATGCTGGGTAGAAGAAGGCAGAGCCAGAGAGAAGCCATGTAGTCCCACTGGAGACAGATGCCAGAACTTTAGCCAGTAAGCCACAGCCAAGTAGCGATAGACAGATTAATAGAAATGGATTAAATTAATATGTAAGAGTTTGTCAGTAAGAAGCTAGAGTTAATGGGCCAAGCAGTGATTAAATTAATACAGTTTCTGTGTGATTATTTCAGGGCTAAGTGGCCAGGACAAACAAACAAGCGACTCTCCTCTGACAGCCTCATCTCAGAATATCAGACTTTTATACTGTATCAAGTCTCTACCCTGAGAAGTCATGAGAAATGTTTGAAACTACATTTTATCTAGAAATGAATCTCCTTTGGGGTGCTCCTTGTAAGACTCCTAACTTATCTGAAAAGCATTTATTTTCATGCCCAAGGCTCTTTCTATGAAATGTATAGATTCATTCTAGTCTTCTAGATTGACTGCCAGACTGGGAATAAACAATCTCTAGAAATCTCAGATTAAAATCCCTCGAGGCAGACCAGGAGGGATGGCTCAGTGGCTCAGAGTCCTTGTTCCTCTTACAGAGGTCCTGAGTTCAGCACCCACAACCCACATGGCTTACAAGCATGCAATACTTTAGTTCCAAGGGACTCTGATGGTACCAGACATGCATGTGGCATACATATACACATATAGGCAAAACACTCATATCCAGAAAATAAAATAAGGAAATTTTAAGATAAAAATACCTCCTGAAGCAACATAATAACAAAGAATGGAACCCTAAAATTTCATGAAAATCCAGGCTACTCACCAATCTATTGGTGTTTATTTGCAGACACCTGGTTACTGTTGGTTTCTACCTAACTTGCATATCTTAATTTGGATATGAGCTATATTTACTGGAAGACAAGGGAACATGCTAGGGCACATGAGAAACACATAGTATGGAAGCATTTCAAGCAATACGGTGTCTAAAACTTTTCTCCATCTCATGGTTCTGCAGTCATTCAAGTTAAGGCTAGCTAGCTTATCTTTAAGAGTTTGTGTGGCAAGCAATATTTTAACCTATGTATCACGAGGAGAAAAGTCAGGTCATCACACAGATAAGTATATCTGCATTATTGCTTCATTTTTATGACTGCCTGTTCCCCCAGTTTTGATTTTGCTGCACTTTCAGATCATCCCCCTTCTGCTGCAGGATATGCGGAATTTTTCTGTTTTTTTTTTCTCCCTCCTGATGTGGAGTCAGTTACCTCCTCTACCAAAGCCCTGGAATGCTTTGGTAGAGTTAGCTGAACTCCGGGTAAGGACTTACAGTGAATACCGCCTATACTGTGTCCTTGAAATTGGGGACTGTCAACAAAACAGATAAGTCAATCTGAAGGCTTCTCTAGGGGAGCCACACGGAGTGCTTCTCGCTGTCGACAGCACATCCTGTTCACAGCTTCAGCCCCTGGAAAGGCTTTTATTCAGCAGCAAGCCCAGACTTTGAGACACGGCAATGGAGGCCTTTGTTGGCAAAGGCTCTGCCTGTACGCACAGAGGGCTCATTCTTCCACGAAAGGCCAGGCAGCCTGCTGATGAGCCGAGCCCGTTTACACTGATGTTGCTCTCAGGAGGCAAGGCTAGCAAGCATGGATCGGTGTGGCATAATGAAGTCATTTATCTCTTGGGCAGCTTTGTGTCCCTCCAGTCCTCCCCAGTACCGGCCACCTTCAGCACGCCTCCTGTACCATGGCTTTGGAGAGGCAATTCTTAACGGACTGAAATATCTCATACACTCCTCTAAGATAAATTTCTGAATCTACAACAGAGGCTCTTACGATGGGCTGTCTCCAGCGTCCCTTGAGGGAAATGCTTGCTTTGCGGAGAAAGCAATGTCAACGCGCACCCCTGCACACACCCACCGTTCCCTTTGATCTCAGTGTGTTTACCTGTGGCTTATGGGTACCACGACAAGCTAGGTATGGAACACCGGGCTTTGAAATAGGTCTGGTTCTCCAATAGGCTCTCTTTGAAGTCAGATCCATTATGTATTGTTTATTGCTCTTTCAAGCATGCCCACATGAATTTCTAAGGCTGGGGCTCATCTTTACTTACTCAAAAGAACTCCAGTTTCTTGCCATATCGGCCATCCTTTGATATATATACATTTAAAGACGAGCGAAATAGTACCTCTGGAGTCCATTTTGTCCACTTTCAACGTATTTTAACAATATACATTGAGGGCAATTTTACATTCTCTCCCCACCATTACTATCTTCCCAAGCACAATTATATGTCAAGTGAACGACTCAGAACTTCTTATGCCCTGTAATAAATCATCAGAGTAAATGGGTAAAAAGAATTTGTCATTGTTCAGTGTGTATACAGAGTTATGTGGCATCTAACCTCAAATTTCTTTTAGATCATATATAAATACATAATAAAATAATAATACTCATTAGTCAACACCAAATATAAGTTCCAGATGTCTGAACATCAAAGTATTTATAGGCCTATAGCAACTGCCCCGAGACAGGCTCTGCTCCCCGGGAATGGGACTGCAAGACAGGGCTGCGAAACCCTCTCGAGTTCTCTGAAACAAAAGCTATTCTTGTTTATACATAAATTATGAATGACTTTTTTTTTCTTCCCAAAGGCTGACTCATTGGCCAGTACATGTGCCTGCAAATCCGGTTTCACAGGCGAATGGGAACTGACTAGACTAACAAGAATTCTACAACAAATCATTCTTTCCCATTTTGTCTGGCGGTTCAGCCACTGCTCCTGTTAAGGCACAGCGGAGTTTGCTTCTTTGGCTACTTGCCTTGCCACAGACCCATACCACTTAGTTGCCAAGCAGGACTTTGGTGCCCTGAGCGTATGGCAGAGCTGCGCCCTTGAACTAGGCTGTGGAAGAAGGGACTCCACAGCTCCCTCAAGCGGTGGGATTGAGTGCTAGCGGGTGGGTACCTGGAAGGAAGCCACCCCACCCCCACCCCAAACTGAGGCCAATTCTAGAATTCTTCCCCTTCCCAGCCTTAAACTGAGGAGCCTTGAAGCAGCAGGGAGTGTAGGACAGGGCCCTGGGGCTCGGAGTGTGACTGGACCGCTTAGTCATTGCCTGATCTTTAGCAAATACGCTGACTTTCCTCTTAGAATTTCTCATCCGTAAAACAAAGTCACACAGAAGAATCACCTTTCTGGTCTGGTCCAGCATCAAGGAACTATGATTTGGTTTTGCTCCAACTACACAGGAAGAAGAAAATGTATTCCAAGTTCATCAATATCACTCAGCTACCATGGTCAATATTGCTAACGAGTGGTGTGATTAATCACGTCCTGAGAGAGAATTTCACCAGCAACTGAGATCTCCCCAAACGAGAAACTAATTCTTCCCTACAGGAAGGAGCAAGAGTGAGAGATGACAGATAAGTTCTGGGGATCTGAGATCAAAAGTTAGGTTTATATAGCTTGTTGGCAATATTTTTTAAAAAAGCCATCTCTGTTGTCTCTTCCTGCCTTGTCTCCCTGGTACAGGAAGGAGAGAAAGAAGGGCCCTGCTCACGAGCAGTGATTCAAATCCTCCAGCAACCGAGTCTGAGGATGTCAAGCACTGCAAACATGAGCTAGTCACCCTCATTTTCTATCCTAAATGCTTTCTGTTGTTTTCTATAACCATGGAGAAAGTATCCTCCGCAGAGAAGTGTTTGTTTCTCGAAGCATCCAAGAGGGAAATCAGTATTTGAATCTGAGTTCCAAGGAGCTTTGGGGGGAAGCCATTTTGAGTGGAGACAATCAAACTGTTTTCTTCTTTGGCTTGGAAGGAATTTGTTTCTATCAGTACACTTGTCTATGCTAAGAATCTTGAGATGCTGGGGGAGATGGCTCAGTGGGAAAGAGCCCTTCCAGGCAAGTTGTTGAATTCTCACTCACCCTGTGAAAGAGCCAGGTCTGGCGACACATGTCCATCTATAATCCCAACAAGGGGACAGAGGCAAGAAGATCCCAGGAGCTTGCTGGCTGCTCGGCCTAGCCAAAAAGACTGACTTCTGATTTCCAGTTCAGTGGGAGATGCTGTCTCCAGGCAAGCAGGCAGCGAGTGATAGAGGAAGACAGCCAGTGTCTTTCTCTAGCCTTCACATGTGTGCACAGTCATAGGCACATCTATACACTCGTGTGCACACTGCATAAAACTCCTCCCCCCCCGCCGGAAGTCTTGACATTCCGCTCATAAATTTTGACCAATACAAAAGATGAAAATAGTGACCATGGATTAGTTTTTCATTATTAAACAATGGGGAGCACCCACCATCAACGTCAGATGAAGGCAGCATAGACTACAGATGCTTTAAACCTTGAAGCCCGATATTGCACAATTAACAATAAACTCATTATTACTTGATGCATTTGCTCAAACAAAAACCACATGTGACTGGGAATTTGAAAACTGAACAGACATTGGCAAATGTTTCCCAAATATAATACACCAGCTTGACAGCTAATGCATCAGCAATGTTTACTTCAGCAAATGTTTCCAATTTGGAGGAAGGGAAAATGGAGTGTCTAATAATAACCTCTTACATCTGAATGCAGCCCGGCGCATGGTTCTTTTAAAAGCACTTCCCATGTATACATCCGCTCAGCTGATCGCTCAAGCCACCCTGGGAGGTGGGTGGGATGTATATTATATTATTGTCCGACAATTTGTAGCTCCCCAGCTTGTCACGCTGTCTTGTGTCTCGTCATTTCACACTCTTTCTGAGCCCCAGAGTGCCCCATTCTCCCTTTCCCGCTCCATTTTTCATGGAGATAATTCCCAATCAGCTTTCAAAAGATCAACGCAGCCGTTGCTTCCTTTCAAATA
The DNA here is from genome assembly GCF_037038515.1 of Microtus pennsylvanicus. Classification (NCBI taxonomy): domain Eukaryota; kingdom Metazoa; phylum Chordata; class Mammalia; order Rodentia; family Cricetidae; genus Microtus; species Microtus pennsylvanicus. Next base: position 131,325,299 of record NC_134581.1, read on the forward strand.
ACCGGGAAGCTTCTAGTCTGGTGTGGATATTTCCCTTCTGTATTTCCCCTCTGGCCTGTGCCACATGGCCAGGGAGTGAGTTGCTCTGAACCCATCTCTCTGTTTGCTTTTCTGTCTGTCATTAGTCTATGCTATAGTCTGACAGCGTGGCTTCATCTTATTTAACATCTGCAGAGACCTCCATTGTCCCTGTCACATTGTCTAAATGTTGCAAGAATGAGGGCTCCTCATTTGAGAGAAGCCAAACTGATGTTTACAAAGTCACATGTCTTGTTCAAGGCTACATGGCTAGTGAGGGCTAAGGGTTGAGCTGTGTTTCTGGTTTTCTAGTCCAATAATCTCTGTACAGTTTAACACTATGTTCAACTCATGTCCATTGAAATGCATGAGAAGACTGTGGGTAGAACACAATAGCTTCCTGTGGTATTTCTGTGGTTTATACAAGAAGCCGATGGAAATACATTCTTTCTTCACTTATTATTTCTATTTTTACCTATTTTCTTTTCTGCGTATGAGTGTCGATGTGCAGATGCCACAGTGTGCACGCAGAGGACTAAGGATAGCTTGTTCTCTGTTCTCTCCTTCTAGTGCGTGGGTTTTAGGAATTAGACTTGGGTCACCGGGTATAGTGGCAAGTGTCTTTACTCATAGAGCTATCTTGCCCGCTCATATTTATTATCTTTTAATTTGCTGTTTACTTCCTATTTTATTTCAACAAATGTGTGAGCTATCTTTCACCTTAAGTTAAAGTTTATGTAAAACAAGGCTAAAAGACAGAACAATGCATGGATAATAGAAAGGAAAAATGAGAAAATATTGTAGGAGAAATTCTTGACCAAGAGCAATGATGACAGTTGATCTTTTAACTTGGTCTGGAGAGTGCTGGGGTTCGGTCAAGCAGAGGAAGCAGGATGCTCTATTATTCTTAATATTCTAGAAAGAGAAGGGCATGGGGGATTTTTGCCTCTAGCTTTAAGCACTAAGAGGAATTCATTGCACACATTATGGTTTGAATGCATGAAAACTATAATGAAATATACCTTCACATGATGCTCATAACAGAGGAATTCACTCATGGAACATTTACCAAACATCTCCCACATGTCAGAAACTGTGCCTATGCCTGGGACAAAGGTTAAAAGGTCACCATGTATGGAAATACACATGTTGTTATTTTGGAGCAGTAATTATATAACACACATGAGTGTGGGACCTAAGAGATAGAAGGCTCCCTAACTAGTGCTTCCCCACTTCTCTTTTCTGTGTGTGTGTCTAGAGGCCAGCCATCAATGTCTCTCCATCTTATATCTCGAGACAGGGTTTCTTATCTACCCTAGAGTTGGTCAGTTAGCCAGATTGTCTAGACATTAGGTTCCCGGGACATTCTTGTCTCTAGCTCTTACAGCCAGCACTGAGATTATACATTACATATATTCCCCATTGCATGCATGCATCCATGCATCTATCTATCTATCTATCTATCTATCTATCTATCTATCTATCTATCTATCTATCTATCTATCTATCTATCTATCTTCTCTCTCTCTCTCTCTCTCTCTCTCTCTCTCCATCTATCTCTTTATCTGTCTTTGTAACACAGCTGCTGGGAACTTTGAACACAGTTACTTTTACTGACTGATCCATCTTCCAGTCCCTTAAGTGTCTTATAGTAACCCCCAAATAATGGGGGTGTCATTGCATTAAATTAATGTTATTGTGAAAGTGTCTGTCTATATCCAGAAGCAATAAACTCAGAATATGAGAATATGAGCATAGGTTGTGTTTTGGAATTCATCCTTTCTACTTAGGACTTTTTTAGAAAAAAAATTAGCCAGTAAAATATAAACATTTATGGATATGCCATTGTTTGATAATAGAATAACCACCATCTTTTTGACTTTTGCTTGTGTTTCTGTCAATTCTTCCATTTAATTTTTGGATGTGCTCTATAATTGCAGCTGGAAATAACATATGGATGTTCATACATGAGACAGCTCTTCACTAAAGATGAAGGAAAAGAACCTAACAATAAATTGTCTGGCCTCAGAAAATATGGCCAAGTGAAAAGTCCACTTTTTGTTCCTGTAATTTGTAACACACTCAGAAAATCTCCACGCTGGCTCAGAACCAGCGGACAGTCCCTCCAGCACTGGCCTCATAATGGGGAGCCTATTTTTCTTTTATTACTGGTCACTGGAAAAGCCTAGTAACTATTTTGCACTGACAGTCGCTCCAGGATGGAGAGCTTGTTTTTCCTGGATTTTCGTATATTTTTAGGCGGTCATCTTGGGCAGTCTGGCTTTGTATCAAAAGTCTTTTCAATTGAAAAGGTTCTCCCTTGGGCTATTGGTAGAAAAATATGCTCTCTGTATCTTGGTGTCTATTTTGGGGGGTCACGGCTGGGTTCCAGTTCTCCGTCTTCTTACAAGGCAGCCCCTCTTTCATCTCTTCATCCCCACAGCATGCCTGGGAAAAGGAAGGAAGGGACAGAACCCTAGAGCTGTGACGCTTTTCTAAATGACTGTCTCAAAAGTGGCCCAAACCTGGCAACAGCGGGACACTGATTTCGCTTTTTCAGACCAAGGAAGGGTGTGTACAAATGCTGACGAGAAGGGAGAGCCTCCGCGACTCTGGACAGCCGAGGTCTGGAGGTCTGAACATTGAGGACTGATAGTGTGTAGGATTTTGGGAAGTTTTCACTTGTAGTTAACACTGACTTGAGTGTAATTTCATTTGTGTAATTCTGGAACATGTTTGTGCTCTTTGCCCCATTACTCCCCAGAGGCAGGTGCTCACAGAGACAGAGACATATATTTGGTTTTTCGAGACAGGGTTTCTCTGTGGTTTTGGAGCCTGTCCTGGAACTAGCTCTTGTAGACCAGGCTGGTCTCGAACTCACAGAGATCCGCCTGCCTCTGCCTCCCGAGTGCTGGGATTAAAGGCGTGCGCCACCACCGCCTGGCCAGAGACCTATATTAAGATACCTTTCAAACCCTTTCTGAGGAAAAAGAAAGCTAAGCATGCCCAGAAGTTTTCCTGTTCATGATCTTAACCTTTCCAACGTGTAACCCACAACCTTGAGTAGAGTATTCCCACGAACGTGGTCACCATCTTTCCATCTTGATCATGACCTTAAACTGAGCATGCTCAGTGAATATGAATTTATAAAATGAAGGTGCACTAGAATGTGACTGCCTCTGAAAATGATTTTTTTTTCATGTAGATGTGTACTGGCTTCCTGGGTTTAAGAAGGAAACTTCTGGAATCATTCCAGTGCTCTCCTTACCAGATGCATGACTCAACATTTGTCCACTCTGTTTTCACAGCGTGATGAAACCACTTGTATTTGGTGAGACCCTTGGTTCATGTTTAGTGATAAAGAGCAAAGACCATTAAATCATGATGGAGAGTCAAGCTTGGACTTTCTTTATTTTAGGACATCGTTTCTCAGTTTGGAAAGTACTGGGCAAGGATCCTGCTGTCCTACTTGTATATCCTGTGGACAAGATAGGAAAAGGAATGAACTTGTCACTGTCAGTCACTAGTATCATGGGGACAAGTTAATATGCCACCAACATGATCTCATCTCCGAGTGGGACAGGGAAGAATGCTTATCTCCATTTCCTAGTGACACATTTCAAAGGGCAGATACCCTGCAAGTGTCCCACAGTTGCGGTGGTAGGGCAGGGATGCTCTGAAGTTAATACGATGCGAAAGCCTGGTGGCCACGGACTTCTGCTTCCTTAGCATTCCACCGCCTTCCACAATACAGCTTTAAGAAAATAAGAGGTAGCAATTGTCTTAGTTAGGGTTTCTATTGCTTCAATGAAACGCCATGACAAATATGTTGGAGAGGAAAGGGTTAATTCAGCTTACACTTCCGCATTGCTCTTCATCGCTGAAGGAAGTCACGACTGGGACTCAAACAGGGCCGGATCCTGGAGGCAGGCGTTGATGCAGAGGCCATGGAGGGGTGCTGCTTCGTGGCTTGCTTCCCCTGGCTTGCTCAGACTGCTTTCTCATAGAACCCGGGACAACCAGCCCAGGGATGGCACCACCTACCGTGGACTGGGCCCTCTCCCATTGACCACTAATTGAGAAAATGCTTTGCAGCTGAAGCTCATGGAAGCATTTCCTCAACTGAGGTTCCTTTCTCACTGATGACTCAGGCTGACACAAAACCAGCCAGTACAGTGGTGTACTTCCATAACAGGCTTCCTTGAAGGATTTTCTTCCCCACAGGAAAAGGTTCCAAGTAGAACAGAGGCTGAGGGCAACGTACATCTTAGGAAAAAAAATTCAGAGGCAGAAAAGAATAGAAAGTGTTGATGGACAGCAAAATTTCTCTCTAATGAAGCCAGAGATGGCAGAGAAAAGCACGTAATGACATTTGCTGGCACTCCAGATACAGGGAACTTACTTGATTCTCAAGCTCTCCTGCTTAGTTAAAAAGGACAGGATAAGGAGTATGATGACATCCACAGAGTTTCACTTTTGGAAAGGACGTATGTAAGGGTCAAACCTTTGGGTGTTCTGGATAGTTTTAGGGAGTGGCTCCTTTTCAGGGAGGGTACCACACAGCCATATGGAATTTTGGAGCCTAAAGTTAGTTAGGGGTTCAGAGAATTTAACTGGTACACTCTATAGAAAATCAGTTCTACAGAGACGTACGTTGGCTTCTGGTTTTTCACTCTGTGATTGTGTTCTTTGTTGAAATTAGCACAAGGGAAAGTTCTAGGGTATTCTGAGGTATGAGTCAGCATGTATGTGTTTTGGGGTCTTGTTAAAAGATGGCTGCTTTGGCATGGCCACTGGCTACTAGAATGGACTAGGGTTTCAGAGTTGGGGTTGGGTGTGATGGAGTTCTGCTAGGAGTTGGATCACAGAAAGCTCTGACGAGATCCAGGGAAAGGACCAAGGTGTCCAGGACAGTAAGGCAGCTGATTTAGCACTATTTAGCATCTGACAGAAATGATTGACATTTAAGAATTAATATCTATAAACTTCCAGTGATCCATGTTCTACATACAGAGAGTAAGAGGGATTAAACAAGGGGTGAGCTAAAATCTGGAATTCTGTTTTGGTTTTTAGGAATATTGAAATCTAGTAATTGAAAGATAATATGGTTGAATAATTAAAAACACAAGTTATGGAGTCAGATCAATGGGACCTGTGAGTTCATATTGCTATTGTAACAAAATGCTACAGTCTCAGTGGCTCACAAGAGTACAGATGTATTCTCTTACACTTCTGGAGGTGATAAGTCTAAAGGTTTTCAGTAGAGTTGTGATCTTTCTGGAAGTTTCCAGGGAGACTCTATTTCTTGTCCTTTTGCTTGTTAGAGGGTACCTGTCTTTATTCCTTGACTCCCAACATGTACCCTACATACTTTCAACTTGTTTCCGACATCGTGTTTTTTACTGCTGACTTTGACTTCCTTATAAGAGACCCTGTGATTGACTCCATCTACTTACCCCAGGACACTCCTCCCCTCTTGAGATCTTCACTTTAATCACAGCTGCAAAGTTCCTTTGGGCGTACACAGGAGTATATCCAGAGGTTCTCGAGGTCAGGTTGAGAATAACTTTGGGAACCCCCTCTTGTGTCTTCTGGACTTGGTTCCTATCCTTGGTCTTCCCCTACGTGATTGTTTAGTTTGCTGTGAGGTGACTTACTCCCTCTGTGGCATCTGAAATTTGAGGATAATAGCAGTGCTTTTTCAGATAGAGAAGGCAAGTGACTTATTTCCAAAGTGGTCCTAAAATCAGCCTACAGCCCATGCCCAGTGTCAGGTCAGTCACTTTCTGTGACTCTGTTTGACAGCTTCTGGTGAGGCTGCTTTCTGAGAGTCTCTGCTTGCATCAGAGTGAGTGTCCTTGTGAGGCTGCCTTAAGAAGATAGATGCCTAGTTTGGTCCTATGCCCTCTGAACATGGTGTCTGTTATACAGCTGGGGCAAACTGTGGGACCACTGGCAGCGAGACCAGGATTTATCCCTACTGCTTGTACTATTTTGAAACCTATTCTTTTTGGAGGGATATCTGCTTAGCCTCTTGGGGAGGGCCTTGGTCCTGCCTCAAAGCAATGTGCTAAACTTTGTTGACTCCCCATAGGAATCCATACCCTCTCTGAGGAGTGGATAGGAGTGGGGTGAGGGTAGAGGTGGATAGAAAGGGAGGAGGAAAGGGAGTGGGAACTGGGATTGGTATATAAATAAAAAAAATAGAAAAATAGAAAACAAATAGACTTCTAAGGGATAATATTAAAATAAATTAAAATAAAGACAGGCACCCTTTGACCCCTCTGAACCTGCTATTACTGTATGGTGAGTAGCCTGTTTTCCTGTCCACTCCTTGACCATGGTTGAGAGCCTCTCAAGTTTCTCTTGAAGTTGCAGCCTCTTGTCAACTTCTGGGGGAAAAAAGAAGACTGCTAGAGAAGCTTTATGGAATGATAGTGGTGTTTGGTGGCTCAGGCCTAAGACTTCAGCTACAAGGGCTGCCAAGGCAGAAAGACTGTCAGTTCAAAGCCTGCCTGTGCTGTAAGTAAGGTTCAAGGCCAGTTTGAACAGCTTAGTGGGGCCCTGAGTTAAAATAAAGTATAAAGACAATACCTGGGGATATAACTCAGCTGTAAAGCCCTTAGCTAACAGATAGGAGGTCCCAATTCAACCCCAGAACAACCCTAAAAATTGATCAATCAATTAATAATCAATCAGTCAATTGAAATGATAGGAAATAGTTGCCCACTATTCTAGAACCTACCATTATTCCATAAACCAACTGTACCAGTTGTTTGTTTCTGTCAACACCCCTGTAAGAGTTTTCTAAACTAGAATTTCACCCTGTTCTTACTATTCTTTCTAGCTCAGGGTGCCTGAGCAGGCTGCTGGTCCCTACCTTGTCTGTGGCATTGACACCTTCTAGTCTGTCTGTACCTCTAGTTCCTGTGGATTTTCCTCTGGGGTTGAGACTGGTTCTCACATCCTCCTAAATCTTTGCACTTCCCTCCCAGAATGTGCTCCCTTTGGTTGTGATTTCCAAGTCCCACCTTCATATCAGACTCTGTTCCTGTAATCGAGTAAATTAGATATAAACTTGTGGGCATCTGATGTGGATTCTTATCAGGAAAGAAGAAAGAAATGTTTGTCGATGACGGTGGAATCAATGACCCTTTCCAACTTGGGGGAGTCTCTGAATTCAGTGGAAACACAGTAAGAAAAACTAAGACGGTCTTCTATTCTGACTTCAGAACGACTGCCTTTCCCCGCAGGGTTCTAACAATGTATTCCATTTCTGTACAGTTCGTGTTTGCCTTAAAAAACCCGACTTGTGGACATTTCTGACCTGTAAAACCATTTGCAGATAAATAAGATGCATTCTTGGACACCAAAATTCAATCTGTTTAAACCACAGATCCCCCCTCTAGCATTAAAATCATTTTTAAAATTCCAGTTTGTGGCTCTACTTTGGCAGCCGCCATCGATCCTAAACTAGGTTGTGCTATTTTGAAAAACAGAAAAAGTATTCTACCCAGATCTATTTTTCCTCGTCGGCTGCCTTGGCCACAAAAGACTAAGTTTGTCTCTGTAATTACAACGAGAGTTCAGTTATAGAGCACTTTTTACAGGGAACCTCAAAAGATGCCTGGGTATTTTAATGAGTATCTAAAACATTTTCCTGCTTCTTGCAGTAGTCCTATGTTCAAATAAAGAAACCTTTTCAAATGAACCGCACATCATGTCTATACTATGGAAGCATGAGAGCTCCTCAACATTAGGCGATGGAAGGGAGAGACACAGATTCTCAGCTCCAAGTGGGCCTTTTTTTCTGACCGAGTGGAAAGAACGCTGAACTCAAAGTGTGGAAAATGGAACGCTAGCTCTTAGTTGCCAATTACTAAATTAAGACTTAAATTCTTCATGTTGTGAACTTTCGTCTGTAAGCTATGTAAATGAGCCCTCTACCTCATAAGCTCGTGATGTGACTCAAGGGAAATAATCTTTAAAAAAAAATGTACTAAAGATACAAAAGGCTTTACAAAGTATGAAATGCCTACACAACATTCTCTAGGAAACATAGGTCTGCATGGGCACTGAATGCCAGTGTGTGTGTGTGTGTGTGTGTGTGTGTAGGCCAGATGTTGACATGGGGTGTCTTCATCAATTGCTCTTCACGTTCTTTCCTGATACTGGGTCTCTGAACCCGAAGTACACCGATTCAACCAGGCTACTTGGCCAGAGAGCCCCCAGCAATCTTCTGGTCCCTGTCTTGCCAGCACTGGGATTACAAGTGGTTCCTCCAGCTCTTTTTAAAGTGGGTTTCCTCGGGTCTCCAGGCTTGTGCAGCAAGCCCTTTGCCAATGGAGTCAGCTGCTCAGTACCCAAATGCTTGTTCTGTTAAGCAGCCAACTGTGTGACTTGCCCTCTGTTAATTCACCTCTCTGAACCTCCCATTCCTCATTTGTCGGTATGAAACCGTTCTGCGTGACGACAAGAATGAAGAGGGAACACACAGCGAGCGTTCAAGAATAGTATCTCTCATTGCTTTTCTCCACTGAATGGGGCATTCATGTCAGTATATCCAAGCTATAAATACACTGTGCTGTCGACCAGGCTCTCTCGGAACATTTGACTCAATAGCCTTTCTCCTTCCTTTATGAAAAATTGATACTGTGGGCAGACTTGTGGCTGTCCATGTCATTAAGTTCAGAAATAAATGTCCTCAACCACAAACTCCTGTCTCATCTCCAAGGCAACTCAGGTTTTCAGTGTTGAGTGTGCTCTTGCCTGCAAGGAGCATCTCCATCTCAAAGGGCAGGGCTCACGCGAGTGAACTCTGAGACCTGGGTGACTTTCGGTCTGTTGTGTCTAGGGATTTTGTTCATGGCAGTGTTACTTGCACCCAGGAGTCCAGATGAAGCAATGCCAGGGAGGGGATCAAATGGGCATGGAGAGACAGGACAGAACATGAGGATGGTTATAAACCAGAGTGCATGTGCCCAGCTAGGGGACAGCCACGCTTGGCACAGCTGATGCTTGCTGGGCAGGAATGTCAACCCAGTTTTTTTCTTGTTCTGTTTGTTTGGCTCCCCAAATGTCTCAAATCTGAATTTTAGGTGATATTTATCGGTGTCGAACGTTGACTGCAGAAGAGGCAAACCTCACCTTCACTCTGTATGTTTAGAGTTGTCAGTGGCCCATCAATGTGTCCCCTCTGCCTTGCAGTGCCTGCTGTGGATGCTCAGTGCCATCTCCTTTAGCTGTGTGAACTTGGCACACTTGGGATCAGTCCTCTTTGCAGGGCAAATGAATGCTGCCCCCGTCTCCGTGCACCTGCATAGGTGTGCACACCTGCACGTTTGTGCCCGTGTGTGCAGGAAAGAGAACAACCTCAGCTGCCCTCCTCAGGTTCTTATCTTTTGAGACATTGTCTCTCACTGTCCTGGAACTTATCAAAGATACTGACAAGCTTCAGGAACTTTCCTGTCTCTACCTCTTCAGGGTTAAAACTACAAGTGGGGTTCTTCATACATGACTTTTTTTTTTAAATATGCATCGTAGAAATTGAGCTTAGGCCCTCCCACTTATAATGTGAGCACTTTATTGGCTGAGCAATCTCCTCAGCCCAATTCTGAAAACTTTTTTTTAATGAAAAAATAATCCTTTTTGATTCTTATCTCTTGACCACAATTGTACTTTTCTCACCATGATTCCCACAGGACCAGAGGATTTTTAAAGAATGGTTTAGATAACTCATCTCTATATCCACATACCCACCTTGCCAACTTTCAGAATGAGATAGCGAGCTCTTGTCCAGGTGTGACATCTATCAGCATCAAACCCTTCGGACTTGAGGAGATATGTACCGTCAATCATTTGAAGATTGAGAATTCAGCTGGAAGTGGCTCTCGGGGCATCAGTATGGGAAAAGAGTTTTTTGGCTCCCCCTCACCCAACCCTTTAGTTTGGGTAGTTAGCAGGGAGGTTTATTCCTCTGAATAAGAGGAAAAAGGAAATAAAATAGGTGGTCAGTCAATTCATTATTTGAAATATCACGTTGGACTCTAGGGAGTAATCTATTCAATAGTGTTTTTTTACAACACACTCTGAGGTCTGAGGGTTGTCCCAGAGAGGGGAGCTTTGAAATCAGGCTCCAGGCCTCAAAAAAAAAAAGTAAGAGCAATGACTAGAAGAAATGATGAGAAAATTATTCCAGCAACTGAAGAATAGGCTACCAATATTATTTTGACTTTGAGCTGGAGATGGTCCAGAGTCTCCATTGCTGAAAACCCCACTGCGAGAGTCAAGCCAGCCTAGTTCCGCATCCTCGAGCTCCTTGCCTGCAGCCACCATGGTCAGTAGCAGCTCTACTTCAAACTCATGCCCGGACTTAGCTCTTTTCATGGTTCTGGAGGGCATTTTCTTTGCTTGTTCAGAGATAAAGTATCCTGAAATGCTTTTAAAAAGTAAGTTTGCGTCATTTGATACCTTTGTGTGTGTATTTGTGAGTGAGCGCACGTGTGTGTGGTCTATATGGCGATATGTGTATTTGCATGTGTGAGTGTGTGTGAGTGCGTAAACGTGCATGTGAGATCCAGAGATTGACATTTAGTCCGTGTGTTGTTGCCATCGGGTGTCAACATAGTCAGCTGTGGCCAATGACAAGCTATCAATGGAACATAACCGAGGAAGAAGTTGACAGAAAGTTCTCTTTAAAGTGCCTGGCAAGAAATAACACTCAATAGTTCATTCCCATCCTTTCCATTAGTGAACCCCAACTCCCACCTTCATAACTAGTATTTTTAATTCTTCCAACTCAGACCTCTAAAACCTAACCGAGACCCTGGGACAGTAATTTTATCAAGCAGTGATTAAATGTGAAACACAATTCGGTCAGCCACGTGTTCCAGGTAACACCAGAGGCATTTCCCTCAGTCCAGTGTGTTCTTCACCCCTTTAAGTTTGTACGCTTTCGACCTTTTCTTAGTTTTGGTTTGTAAAACACTCAGCATTCTGTCGTTTCACTAGGTGGCGCTAGACATAACTCAGCATTCGGCTAGTGCCAGCTCAGAAACCAGAGAGAGGCTCCTTGGAGGAAAACATTTCTTCTTAGGGCCAGAAGTTGTCATCAAGTTCAGACTGGGACTTCACTCTTTGCCTAGCTCGCCTTTGTCCGTGGCGTCGGGAGGAGCCGCGCACCAGGACAGACCAGCATTCTGAGCTAAGCCCTAATTCTGCACGGGAGGACGTTGCTTTCAATGAAGAGCCTCCGCTTTGTGCCCTCCCGCAGGCTTCTGTACGAAAACATTAGCCCTCTGCTGAGGCCACTCCATATTCCTTGTTCCTGTCACGTCAGTATTCTTTGTATGATACTCTGATTTATGACCTCTGAATAGGTGAGTTATTTTTTGACTACTCAGATAGATATGAATTCTAGAAGCCTGAGTTTAAGGCTTCTAGAGGACTATACCACAAGTCCTCATGTGGTATAGGGCCCCGATAGATTTACTCAGTTTTTATAGCGCTCCTCTTCTTTCTCCTCTGCACACCCTATAGTCATATAAAGACAAGGACTCATTCATAAGAGGATAAAAACCTTATCAATCTGTGCTTCACCACCTATAAAACACTCCTGAGTCTCTGACTGTTACCCGACCTCGGCCTACCGAGTGACAGGGCTTTACATTTGAACTAATGAGTCCACATTAATCGCAACATGAAGAAAAAGATATTAGTCATTACTGAAAATATCTTCCCCACAACACTGCCACCTCCATGACACAGCCGTTTTCCTTACAAATTGATCCTTTATAAAGGTCCAGGTAATCAGCAGACACCTGCTCCTTTGGTGGCAAGGCTATGCACACTTATATGCTACACAATTGTTCTTTCATAATATTGGAAGGAAGAGGATTCATTCCCACAGTGATCATTGAGTGAGGCTAGGTCTGTCTGGGGTCTGCTAGACAATACAAGCAAAGGTGATGGGGTTTTTGTCTGGCTTAGATGATCAATAGATACCCACCGCAGCAAGGCATTTTTCTTTCCTGCTGGTCCACCCAGCTACGGTTTGCCAATTTTGTTATCTTTACAGTAACCCCTTGCATTTTACTAATTTATTTTCTAATTTTATATTCTCCTTTTCATTTATCTGTGCTCATTTCTCCTTGCTTTGGGTGGCAATGGCTGACATTTTCTCTCTTCCTCGAATGGGAGGTGACAGTTACCACCTTGAAAACTTGGTCAGTATAGGTTATTTCAGCTGCGACTTTCCTGCTAAGCAAGGCTCACGGTACATCATGTAAGCTTTGATAAGGTGAATATTTTTAATAGTGAGGTATTTTCTAGGTGTATATTTTGTTTTCTTCTTTAATCCTTGCATGTTGTTTAATTTCCTCATATTTGTGAATTTTCCAAATTTTCCTCTCTTACAGACTTCTGAGATTATTCTGTTGGATTGAGAAAATATGCGTTGATGATTTCAGCACTTTTAAATTTATTTTTGTATTTGTTTTATGATAAAAATATGCCTTATTTTTTTTAAGATTTTGAGGAAAATTTATATTTTAAAAAACATTTATTTCTTCTTATTTTGTGTGTGTATGTGCACCATGTGCTTTCCTGGTGTACACAGATGTCAGCAGAGGAAATTAGACTCCTTGGGATTGATGTCCCAGGTCGTTGCGAGCCACTGTGTGGGTGCTAGGAAACAAATGGAGGCTTCTGCAGGAGCAGCAAGCACTGTTGCCTCCTGAGTCATCTTTCCAGCCAGAACAATGTGATTTTGTTCATGTCAATTACATTCTATTAATTTCTATATTTCCACTTCTTTCTTCTGACTTAGTCTATGCATTATTGAGAATAAGATAGTGATGGCTTCTGTATTACCTTCAAATTGCCTATTTTCCTTTTTAGTTCTGTCAGGTTTTGTTTTATTTAATTTCAGCTTTATTGTTATTTTTAATATTTTTTAATTTTTAATTTTTTTTGTTTTTTTTTGAGACAGGGTTTCTCAGTAGCTTTGGAGTTAGCCTGGAGGTAGCTCTTGAGGACCAGACTGGCCTTGAACTCACAGATATCTGCCCGCCTCTGCCTCCCAAGTGCTGGGATTAAAGGCATGTACCACCACTGCCTGACAACGTTTATAATTACAGTATCTTAATAGAACTGATGGATTGATGCTTATGTCATTACAACATCTTTTTGTTTTTAACAACAATTTTGATTATTTTACTTGTTATTAGTAAAGCTAACCTAGATTTTTACTAGTGTTTACATAATATACATTTGTTTTCTTTAAAATTATTTAAAAATAATTTGAACCTACAGACTGTGTTTCTCTTGACCAAAATAACTAGATCATTGAAAACTTTGTTCTTGCGGTTTTCAGCTTTTAATTAGAGTATCGCTATAATTGAGGGTAAATTAAGACCTACCTTTGCAATCTATTTGTTTTCTGAGTGTCTGTTTTCTCTATTGTTCTTCTGTTACTCTGTTACTGGATTTTTGGTGATAAATAAATTTTTCTGAGTGTACCAGTTAAATTCTCTTGTTATGTATATGTGTCCATATAATTGTACATTCGCATGTTACACATGTGTAATTTTAAAGCTATTTTGCTTATGGGACTTTGGAATTCTGATCAACAGCATCATCATTTATGATAGATACTTGATTCTCATGCTATAGAAAAGCTGAATTCCTACACTCTTCTACTCTCTTCCACAGCTCCTTCGCGCTGCCTCTACACATCATACAAACTGCTTTTTATACATCGAACACCCAGAGCCAAGGTATGAGTGTGAAATGTCTCCCAAAGTCTCGCACGTTCGAATATTTGATTCTCAGCTGTTGATGCTGTTCTGGGGGGTTCTGAGGGGGTGGCTACAGGGGAGGTAGGCCTCTGGAGAGAACTGGCCTTGCTTTGGGCCTTGACTCTAGTTACTGGTCGGCTGAAGTACATGCAAGCAGCCGCTGTACCTCACCTAGCTTCATGCTCTCTCCCCCAGGCGGCCTCTTGGACTAGGAGCCAGAATACATCTTTCCTGCCTAAGTAGCTTTGTGTCGGGTATTTGGTCAGTGGTATGAGAAAAATGACTAACATACCCATTAACACAAACTTATAATTATTGCTCTATGTAATCATTTTTAAAATAAGACAGGATAAAAGGATGCAAAAGATGAAGAGTTAGCTTAAGATTTTCTTATGCATATTTATTTGGGTACTTTCCTATGTGAGTCTTATTTAATTTATTACTTTGATTACTTATGTAATTTGATTACTTAATGTTTTTAAGTTCTGGCCTGAGGGACTCTCTTTAGAATTGCTTGTACAGCACATATATTATCAAATAGAGAATCTTAGTTTTAGTTTACCTGAGGATCTTATGCTTGTCTTTGAAGGATCATTTTGATAAATATAGAAACTTTTAGCTGACAGGTTCTTTTTCTTTTAACACATTATCCTACTAGCTATGGGTTTTGATGAGAAAACAAGTATTAGCTAATTTTTGTGATATGCTTATGCTTTCTGTGTGTGATGTGTTGTATGTGTGTAATGTGTTCTCTGTGTGTATGATGTGCTGTGTGTGTGATGTGCTCAATATGTATGTGTGTGATGTGCTGTGTTGTGTAATATGCTCTCTATATGTGTATGTATGCATGTGATGTGTTATGTGTGTATGTGTGTGCGTGTATGTATGTGTGTGTGATGTTTTGTGTGTGTGATGTGCTATGTGTGTAATGTGCTCTCTATATATGTATGTATTTGTGTGTGATGTGTTCTCTCTCTCTCTCTCTCTTTGTGTGTGTGTGTGATATGCTATTGGGGGACACACATGTGCCATGACATTTATGTAGTGTGGACTCTAGCTGATAACTTTGTAGAGCTGATGCTTTCCTTCCACCTTTACATGGTTCTGCAAATCTAACTCAGCATCTTGCTAGCCTTTGACCATTCTTCTTATCAACAATACTTTTTATGATTTCAGGATTCTCTTTCTACCATTTGGCTTATGTA
This sequence comes from Microtus pennsylvanicus, assembly GCF_037038515.1. NCBI lineage: Eukaryota > Metazoa > Chordata > Mammalia > Rodentia > Cricetidae > Microtus > Microtus pennsylvanicus. Next base: position 131,340,318 of record NC_134581.1, read on the forward strand.
GTTTGAATGGAATGTGGCCAGTTCAGAAATGTTTGACTTTTTCTGGGCTTGTTGGATTTTTGAAAATGTAGATTTGTGTTTTCTACCAAATTCTGTAGCCTTTTGCTCACTGTGTCTCATTCCTTTTCATTGAAGGCTCCCGTATATATGTGGTTTTTGGTGCGCGATGAGTCTGTCCATCTTCTTCATTCCGTTTTCTTTCTGATCTCAAGCTAGATACTTCTGCTTGGCCTGTCTCAATCTTCCATTCTTTATATTGCTCAAATCTGCCACCAACCCAATCAGGCTCCTTTTCATTTCCATTGTTTTTCTTTCCAACTCCAGAATCAACACTTGGCTTGTTAAAAATGTTTGATTTTCTTTATTGAGTACGGTATTTGGTGACACACTGTTGTCATTGTTCCCTTTACTTCTTTAGTGATGATTTCTCTAATAAGTCACCTTATCTAAGCCCAATGCCTAGGCTTCCTCAAGGACAGGGCCTAGTGATTTTTGTTTTGTTTTGTTTCTTGTGTATAGGAAACTCTTATTTCTTAGCTGAATAAATCTGAGTCCCCAAAGTACCTAAAAGTGACCATTCTGGACAGCAAATTCTTCCATTCCCAGTTAGTCATGATGGTTGCCTGTCGCAGTAGTCGCTACCTATTGAATAACTTTCCCAAACCAATTCCTTCCTCTGTGGAATGGCTTCCCTAAAAATACCAGTCTTTGTGAGGAAGTCAGCATTCTTTGTCACGTGCAGTCGCTGAGATCTCTGCTCAGTTAGCTTACTGAACAGCGAGTGACTGCTCAGTGATTCCCTTTGCCTCTCAGAGCTAAAGTCTGCCACTCTTTTCTCAGAGGCTGTTTACCACAGTTAACCAAGAGGTTTAAAAAGCAGTCTTATAATAGGGAAGCACCTTTAGCCAATGGCTTTTGAGAGGCTGGATCAGGTGAGGAGTGGCTTTGGGTACCAAAAGGCTAGCTGGACTGCTCTCCCTGCTAGCCACACCTGGATGATAGGTTCTGTTCCTGCTTCCTCGCTGTGATCCGTGAGTTCCCTTTTAATAAAGAACACCTTATCATACCCTATTCGATGCTAGTGTGGGATTATTTGATTCACATTCCCCTCACCTGACACATTCCTTTTCAGTCTTAATTTTTACTTCCTACCTGTGCAGAGTCACATGACACGCCGAGACATTAGCTTTGTCTCTGGTTTTCTTGGAACATCATGTCGCTATAGAGCATGGTGGTTCTAGATTCCCACAAATCTTTCAAAGACCATATGGGCATCTCATCTTCCTTTACCATGTCTGAGTAGTTCGTTGTCTGCCATTGCTATTCATCCCTCAGGCAGCTGCAGAGGTAACTAATTGCTTATAATTAATTCTTCCCTAATGCTGTTAGGGTTTTGCAGCAGGTAAACACCTTGTTAGATGAAGTAAAGGAACTTTATAAGTGAGGTCTTCCAGAGAGCCAGCAGACAAACCAAGAACAGCAGGCTTAGGGATTGAGGCTCAGAGGAGAACAGACTGTTTTCTTTTCTTTGTCAGTGGATACCATCCTGAAGGCTCTCACGGAAACCACTGGACCAGAGGAAAAGGAATCGACTGAAGGCAAGTTCAAAATCTAAGGAGTTCATTTGTGGGCTAATATGCTTCTATGCAGTCACTTAGACTGCTGCAACTTCTCACTGATTTCAGTTGATTCTAGTCAGTTTCCTCATTTTTATGGAGGAGGAAAAATTTAAAGGTCCTGTTTTCACCACTTTTACAATTAGGTGGAATTGGTCACCCAATTCCAGATACACTGATTCTCACTAAAAACCAAATATAAGCACTATGAAGCAAAGCAAGCTTGAGTAAGCAATCCAGGCCAGAAGAAACTAGGGAAACCTGGCAAGTGAAACATGCTCCCATGGACTGGCTATTGAAATAACAGCATCACCAACAATAGCATCACCACCAACAAACATCATCTACAGCAGCATCATCAACAACAGCATCATCAACAATATCATCACCAACAATAGCATCACCACCAACAAACAACATCATCAACAACAACAGCATCTCTGGGAACAGGAAGGCGGAGAAAACAGTTCAGGGGGACCAGCAGGACAGAGAATACTTCCAGCAACTTGGAAGAATGGCCAGACACACAGTCCTGTGAGTGTTCTTCAAGTCTCATGTGTCTACACAAGAGTGCTGTGAAGATTCATATCTGCACATTACTGTAGCTTAGTTAAGGCTTTGTTTTATTGAAAAATGATTACTACTGACTTTTCTTTTGGATGCCTTGCCTTTGCTAACTATGGGCTCCACACTCCCAGGTTAGAACATATTCCAGATTTAATTATCAATGCCTCTGAAGTATCAGGAAAAAAAAAGTTCTTGAATGTAAAATTAGCTTTTGCTTTGCAACAGGTACTACTCGGTGTCTGTGTGAGTGATGCATAATTATAATATTAATTATTAAAAGGTGTGTGTGTGTGTGTGTGTAGGTTATATGCAAACGCTGCACCATGATATATAAAGGACTTGGGCACTCAGACTTTTTTTTTATCTTTAGAACAGTAGAGGCTGGGTAACAGTGGGATTCAATTCAAAGATACTTATTAATTTGAAGAAATTGAATCTAGTCAGAAAACTTGCCTAAACTAGCATGTTTTAAAATACCCACTCTCTTCTCTTTTCCTTTCTTCCCACCCTCCCTTCTCTCTTGTTCTCTCTCTCTCTCTTTCTTTGACTCACTCCCCTTTCTTGGTGTTGGCATTCTAACATCTAACTGATAGCCCAATGTTTTGTTAGCTGTTGGTGAGTCAGAAGACCTTTAAGTCCGGAGCCAGGAATATTTTTATGAGACCTATAAATATGTAAGAAACCCCAGAGTCCTCAGCTTTTCCTCTCTCGGTGGTGAGATGCTGTCCTGTAGGCTACTGTTGGGTGAAAGAGACAGACCCGCCATCGCACTCCTTGCTCCTATCCATGATCTTGAACTAGGGGCAGTGTTAGTCCTGATTCTCAGTGGGGTATTTACTGTTTGTGCATGGCTGAAAAGTTCTTGATGGGGTTCCCTACTCCTAATTTATAGACACCTTCCTGTCTAAGTTCCTCTTTAACTCACAGCAATGCTGAGAATGGGAGCTGGCTGGGGGAACAGCAAATCCCGGATTCAGTAGCCACTACTAGGCCATGGATTGGGATGTTGGACAAGGAGTCCTTGTGAACGTCTCCTCTGCCTGGGCCCAGCTGGTAATGCTTTTTTTTCTAAATGACAACAAGAGAATGAGAAACCAGCAGGCAAAACTGAGGATTGCCCTTTCCTGTCCTTAAATGGCACACCACTTACATGCCCATGCAGAAGCAATGCCACTTGTTTGTGTAAGGACAGAACCTCTCACCAAATTTGGAGCTCGTCAACCAGCTAGATAGAACCTGGCCTCAGCCATCTTACTGTCTCTGCCTCCCCAGAGCTGGGATTACAGGCACTTCACATCATGGCCTGATTGTATGTAGAGCTGGGGATCTGAACTCAAGTCTTCATGCTTGCTTGACTGATACTTTTTTGACTATCTTCTCAGTTCCAAGGTTGTTCTTTTTATAAACAACTATCTTTCAGGAACTAAACCAGGGCCATGACACCAACTTCCACTCTTGGGAGGTAGTGCCCATCCATTCCTGAGAGCTCCCATGATTGAATCCCTTCTGTGAAGTTTTTATCTTTTCGTGATCCCAGAACTCACCCCTCTGTCCTCACCGGAGAGCAAGCTATCAGCTAAAGATAACGTTTAGGGGACAAGCCATATCCAAACCATGGGAAAAGAAAGTCATTTTTATTTGTTTTATTTGGCAAAAATCACATTGTTTTTGGAACGAGTATTCATATTTTCAAAATGGAAATAATCTCATTAAAATTGCGTGGTAAACAACCTACAAGGTAGCCAGGCAAATGTAAAAACAAACACACGAACAGAACAATACAAAAACAAAACCCCAAGGAGAGCGTTAAAGGTTTTATTTCTATCCAGATAGTTAAAGAACTAGAGGAGAGGGATAATTAGCGGTATGTGTCAAACCAAAACAGTGCTTATGTTATCTGGATGCTTCGTCCTGAGGGATTCGGGCTACGCCTTACACTCCCTACAGTCTATGAACCATGGATCCTTCTCCACGGCACGGTGGGATTCTAAGGGGGCAGTTTACCAAACCTGTTCCCTTAATTAGGGGCCAAGGCAGGTTAGTAATACGGTCTTCCTCTGTTTCCTGTTTGTTTCCCCGGTACAATGCCAGGTCCCCCCACCCCCCACAATAACCATTTGGCAGCACGTGGAAAGAGGCGTGCCGACAAAGCCCTTGTGGAGTTTATGGTGCCAGCTGCTTCCTTGGCATCCAGTGAAGTTTCGCCAGTTTTTGTTTGGGACTTTCTAAGAGCCCATGCTAATTTCTTTCAGATCATAAAAGGGTGAGTGAGGTGTGTCCCCATGTGCAGGCCCTGATGTTTGCTCAGTGGAAAATCATGAGAAACAGCTCAGCTGCCCCGGTCGGAAGTCTGAGGAATTCGTGTGGAGCTCTTTACGAAGCGGTCTCACGCCCAGGGCTCTGCTGGAGTCTCTTGGCAAGCCAAGGAAGTCAATGCACTATGCCAGCAGATTACAGGCCTGGGTACGTTGACCAGCCCAGAGCAACGTAGCCAGCTGTTATTGGATCCTTAACTGAAGCCCATCCGATTTCTAAACCTTAACAGACAGAAGCCAGTGAGGTGGGTCAGCAGGTCTGCCCGGAAGTCGGGTGTTTGTTGCTTCTGAACCTGCACTAACACCTCATCGCACACATGCCACCCTTGGCATCCAGGTTTAAGTACAGTGACATGTATTAACCTTCACAGTTTTGTGTTTTCGAGCATGTCATGGAGTTGGGATCATATTGTATCTTCTAGGAGCTGTGTGGTTTTTGTTTGTTTTCATTTATATTTAGGCTCCAATTTTATTTAATTTCTGTGAAGGGTATAAAAGCCTATTAAAATTTTCTTTCATGTGACCTTACAAGGGACTGTTCTTTTCTTCTATTATTTGTTAATAAGACCATCTTTGCTCCGTGGGATTATGGCCTTTGTTTCTTCGCCAAAGATCACTTGACTGTATTTATGCGGACCCATTTCTGGACTCTTCATTTTGACCCATTAATAGATCAAACTCTTACTGAATAGCACATGGTCTTGGTTTTTGTAGATTTACATTAAATTTTGAGGTCAAGAAGTTACAGTCTCTAACTTTGTTATTTTTATTTACTGCTGAGTTATCTATTCTTGTTTTCCCTTTTCTTTATAAATCTTAGAACTAGCTTTACAATGCTCAAAATATAACCTTATAGAATTTTCATTGTGATGCAATTAATTTATTGATCAAGTTGAAAACTGACATAATAACATAATATTGAGTCTTATATCCATGAATATAGAATATCTTTACATTTTGTTATTTTCTTGGTATCCTTTATCAAAGTCTTGTGGCTTTGATAAAATAGACCTGGTACATATTACATTATGTTTATAAATATTTCATTTTGCAGAGTAGTAATATGAATGGCAACATATTTTAAATTTTAAATTCCATTCATTTTTGATATGATTAAGTTTTATATGCTCTAATTTTGCTTCAGTCACTTATTCCTTCTAGGATTCATCTTGCCAAGCTTTTTATTGATTTTACTCATTCATTCATCTGGGGTTTTCTGTATGAATGTTTGTGTCACTTTTGAACAAAGTCAGTTTTATTTAATTTACTTTTACCCAGCCTGAATATATATTATTTACTTTTATTTAATTAATAGTATTAGGTATGGATTCCAGTACAATTCTGACAAGCAAATCTGACTGAAGACACTTATAACTTATTCCTAATGTTAGTGAGAAGACTTTAGAATCTCAGGATCAATTACAATGCTGTCTGTGGGTTTGTGTGGATGTTATATGTCAAGTTAAGGAAGCTTTCTTTATGTCCAACTGATCTCAATTTCTTTTCTTCTCCTTTTTTTTATATTTTATTTTTTTTATTGAGAAAAGGAAAAAAAAGTTTCCCCCTCCTCCCAGCTTCCCATTTCCCTCCCCCTCCTCCCACCCTTTCCCCCTCCCCCCACTCCTCTCCCCCTCCCACTCCAGTCCAAAGAGCAGTCAGGGTTCCCTGCCCTGTGGAAAGTCCAAGGTCCTCCCCCCTCCGTCCATGTCTAGGAAGGTGAACATCCAAACTGGCTAGGCTCCCACACAGCCAGAACATGAAGTAGGATCAAAACCCTGTGCCATTGTCCTTGGCTTCTCATCAGCCCTCATTGTTCGCCATGTTCAGAGAGTCCGGTTTTACCCAATGCTTTTTCAGTCATAGTCCAGCTGGCCTTGGTGAGCTCCCAATAGATCAGCCCCACTGTCTTAGTGGGTGGGTGCACCCCTCGTGGTCCTGACTTCCTTGCTCATCTTCTTCCTCCTTCTGCTCCTCATTGGGACCTTGGGAGCTCAGTCCAGTGCTCCAGTGTGGCTCTCTGTCTCTATCTCCATCCATCACCAAATGAAGGTTCTATGGTGATATGCAAGATATTCGTCAGTATTGCTATAGGATAGGGTCGTTTCAGGTTCCCTATCCTCATCTGCCCAAGGAACTAACTGAGGACATCGCCTTGGGCTCCTGGGAGCCACTCTAGGTTCAAGTCTCTTGCCAGCCCTAAGGTGGCTCCCTTAACTAAGAATTGTGCTTCCGTGCTCCCCTATCCAGCCTTCCTTTATCCCAATCATCCTGTTTCCCCAAGTTCCCCCCATCCTCCCCTTCTCACTTTTCTCTCCCCATCTCCCCTTACCCCCAAGACCTCAATATCAGTCCGAACACACTGAACCTGATAGAAGAGAAAGTGGGAAGTACTCTACAACAGATGGGCACAGGAGATCGCTTCCTAGGTATAACCCCAGCAGCACAGACATTAAGGGCAACATTGAATAAGTGGGACCTACTAAAACTGAGAAGCTTCTGTAAAGCAAAGGACACTGTCACTAAGACAAAAAGGCAACCTACTGACTGGGAGAAGATCTTCACCAACCCCGCAACAGACAAAGGTCTGATCTCCAAAATATATAGAGAACTCAAGAAACTAGACTTTAAAATGCTAATTAACCCCATTAAAAAATGGGGCACTGAACTGAACAGAGAATTCTCAACAGAAGTTCAAATGGCTAAAAGACACTTAAGGTCATGCTCAACCTCCTTAGCAATCAGGGAAATGCAAACCAAAACAACTTTGAGATATCATCTTACACCTGTCAGAATGGCTAAAATCAAAAACACCAATGATAGCCTTTGCTGGAGAGGCTGTGGAGGAAGGGGTACACTCATCCATTGCTGGTGGGAATGCAATCTTGTGCAACCACTTTGGAAATCAGTGTTTCGGTTTCTCAGGAAATTCGGGATCAACCTACCCCTGGATCCAGCAATACCATTCTTGGGAATATACCCAAGAGATGCCCTATCATATGACAAGAGCATTTGTTCAACTATGTTCATAGCAGTATTATTTGTAATAGCCAGAACCTGGAAACAACCTAGATGCCCTTCAATGGAAGAATGGATGAAGAAAGTGTGGAATATCTACATATTAGAGTACTATGCTGCGGTAAAAAACAATGACTTCTCGAATTTTGCATGCAAATGGATGGAAATAGAAAACACTATCCTGAGTGAGGTAACCCAGACCCAAAAAGATGAATATGGGATGTACTCACTCATAATTGGTTTCTAGCCATAAATAAGGGTCACGGAGTCTACAATTGGTGAACCTAAAGAAGCTAAATAAGAAGGTGAACCCAAGGAAAAACATATAGTTATCCTCCTTTTTTTTTTTAAGGAATGGTTGTTGGATTTTTGTCAATGCTTTTCCTGCACCTAGATAACATGTTTATCTTAGCTAAATGGTAAATTGCATGAATTGATTATAAAGCTTTGAACCATTATTCCATAAACTACATTTAGTCATGGTGGTTACACACCTAAATGGCCAAGAAGCCATTGCCAAGGTACACCTGTAGGTTATCTCAAGAGCGAGTCAGCTGTGGAATCCCGTTTGCCTTGGTCTCTTTCACAACTCCCTGATGCTTAACCCACGAAGCCCTGCACCCTTTGAGATCTTGCCAGCCAGAAGGTTGTCACCAGGTCCTCAGATGCAACCTCTATTTCCTTAAAGGGGAATTATCAACTAAAATCCACCTCTTTTCACAATCAATTAACCTACAATAGTTCATGGTATTGTGTTTGTTAACAGCGGAAGAGTGACAGAAGACAGAACATTGATGTCTGAGAAGGGCAATCATTAATACAAAACACCTGCAATATGGCAGTTGCTTTAGAATAGGAAAATAGGGAGGGGCGGTGACAGTTCCGAAGGAAATTGTGATTCTGGTGAGGACTTGAAAGTAGACAAAGCAAAGGTTTAAAATTTCTTATAGATCTCATCCCTTGCCCAGAAACTTTCTTCCACTTGCAAAGGAAAAATTAGTTTTCTTCAATGGAGCCTTCAATAGGTAGGTATATTAACCACACTCAAGGGAGGCTCCATGCCTAGCAGTGGATAGTCAACACAAAATGAACTCAATGGTATTTTGTAGACTTTCTGTCTCATGTTGCTTTGCTTGGGCACCTTTTTATTTTACTGGTCTTTTGCTCATATATTTTAGTTTTTAAGTTTGTATTTTTGTGGGCTTTTTTGTGAGTGTGTGTGTGTGTGTGTGTGTGTGTGTCTATGTGTGTGTGTGAGACTAGGCATGTTTTTTCTTTCCTATTTCTCTTTTATATTCTGGTTGGTTTGTTTTCTAATGAAAGAGAGGGATAAAAGTCATGAAGTTCCGTGGGTGGGAAAAGTGTGGAGGATCTGGGAGGAGTTGGGGAAAGGGAAATGAGAATTAAAAAACCTTTTAAAAGAATGCCTTCCTGGTTGAGACCAGAATGCCAATGGAAAATGAGCAATGAAATGGAAATGAGGAACATATATTACTAGAGATGGCAGAAAACATCGCCTTTGTTGCTTAGGAGTAATATGGTTCCATTGTGTCTGTGTCTTAGAGCTTTACAGAACATGAAATTTAGGATGGTGAACCTTCACAGAAGATACCTCTAAGCAGCAAATCATTCAAGCTGCTGCATGGCTACACTGGGTATTCCACAGGGGCAAATGGAAACGGCAGAAAGACTTGGAAAATTTAAGACTGAGGAGATAGATAGTTTGGTGGGTTAAGTTCTTGGTGTATAAGTACGGAGACCTGAGCTTTGTGAGCAAAACCCATGTGAAATGCTAAATACAGTAGCATGCTTTTGTAATCCCAGAGCTGGGGAAGCAGAGACAGGCAGATATCTCAGGCTAATTGGCCATCTAGTCTAGCCTAGTTGGTGTGTCCTGAGTCTTGGTGAGAGATATTGTCTCAAAAAAATAAGGCCAATGGCATCTAAAAGCTGGTTCTCAAGGTTGGCCTCTTGTCTCTACACACATGTACACATGTATAACAACCCATTTCCCAACACACATCTGGATACATGTGAACACAATGTATGTGAATCACAGCATTGGCTAGCATTACATGATAGCCGTAAGGGAGTAGTAGTGGCACACAGAAGTTGGAGGTAACCAGTAACTCTCTAGTTGGACTTAAGACCTGTTCAAGAAGTGGGAAACCAGGGCTAGTGTACTGGAAACCTAGCCAACTACCAAGACATAGTGCAATCATGCATCTTGGAGGAGAACCTACAACTAACACTTTACAAAACCAGCATCAATCCTAACTACATTCTAAATATTTGTCCTTATACCCACAGATAAGTGTAGTTCTTGAGCCTTGTCAAGGAAACTTAGACCATTAAGAAAATCATGGAGACTTACAGAAATCCATAGTTGCTCAAAATGCAGGATTGTATAACTTAGAACCAATGGATACATTTATAATACAACTCCTGCATCTCAAGCTTAAGAATAATTGCAGAAGAAGGCCATAAAGACTACAACAGCCATAGGAACAGGGAGTTTGCTGTAAAGCTATGTCTCCTAGGAATGCCAGAAGACATACCCACAAAATCTTACCAACATGGATCCCTAAACCTGAACATCTGAACCAGGATGACATCAATAGACATGCTTACATGGACAAGAGCGGAACTCAGGGAGCCTCGACCCTAGTCAAAGAACTACAGGCAGCTAAAGAATGTTGAGAATGGGAGAAATAATAGTTTTCCCAAGGAAACAGTACACCAATTGGCTAGCTGATATCAAATGACCAGGCCATCTATGACCTTAAAAATAAAACAATTACAAAGAAATGAGAAAAGGTAGTGCATGCTCCTAGGAGAAAAATCGAACATGTGGCCCAGTGGGTTTTGTTAAAGAAATTATCATATGGTACAGTGAGAAATGGATCTAGAGGGAAACTTAGACATCTGTAAGGTTGACTCTTACTACAATTCTAGAAAACCAAAAGGGCAGAGTGAGTCCAGTGTGGTCTCTCTGAGCCTGGTACCTGCTGTTCTTGCCTCATGTCTCTGCTTCCACCACCCTGCTACTGTGCCTCACAGCTTCATGGTAGAAATGAATGTCAAGACTAGCCATCTTCTGAAGTAGAACTGAAGTTTACTAGAGATATTTTAATATGGGCTTAAGCAGGAAGATTGAGAATGAAAACGGAGGCACTCAGAGGAGGAGACAGACATGCCAGAGAGCATGGGCATGGACTTCTCAAAATAGCATCTTGAGAGTAAGTTCTATCCAAATGAGGGTATAGACTTCTCAAGGGAGAGTGACAGATATTATTTTTCTTTTGCAGCTGTCTTTTATAGCATTTTGATGAAATTTGAATTTACAATGTTCAAAATGTTTCTAAGAAACCTGAGATAATGAGATGAGCGGGTGTTTCCTAGGGGCCACCTGGTGAGGTTATGATAGCTAAGGTAGGGAGGTCTTGTTAACAGGGACGGAGGAAGACTCGGTGGTGTCTTTACTGTAAACAAAGTCAGAGTTTCATCAGAGATTCTCAGATCATGACTGGGAAAAAAACATAAGGCCCTTCCCAGGGTCATAAGGACTCAGGTCTCGAGCCTGAACCAGTGATGTCTGTCACATCAGACATCTCTATCTGAAAGGCGGAGTCTCCCTACGTCAGCAGCCTTTACAGCAAATGTTAAATGTATCGGATTACTTGCTTACAAAGTCTTTGCTTGGACTCTAGGATCAGGGACTCCTTTTCTTTCCCATGTCCTCACAGTTTTCCTGTCTTTCTGTCTGGTTGCAGTATGTCTTTGAGGAGGACATAACCTTCAGAGTCCCAGGTAGAATTCTGTGGTTTAAAGAGAGTTTTCCCTTCTGCAAACTAATGGAATCTAATCCTCAGAAGAAGATATTAGAGGATGAGAGCATCTGGGGATTTTGAAGAGGTGAGGAGTGTTCTGCCCTCATGAGTGGATTAATCCACTCCTGTGATCAGTGCATTGAAGGATTATTGAGTTAATGGATTATCTTAAGAGTGGATCTACAGTAAAAGCCTGCTGAGCTAGGTCTCCCAGGTACTCTCTGTTTCTTGCCATGTGATGCCCCAGGACAACTTTGAGATGGCATTAGTATGAAGACCATCATTAGATATAAGCTCTATCTTGGCTCTGACCCATGAGCCAAAGCAGACCCATTTTCCTTATGGCTTGCTTGTCCTCTGTGATTCTGTTCTTTGCAATGGAGTCAGATGGTATTCACTTGGGCTCAGAGCTTTCTGCTTTGAAAGGCTCTTATGTATCACCTTGTTCTCGTTAATAGTGTTGAGTCTAGGTTTTCTCCTTGTAAGTTTTGGCAGGATGTTTTTTTCACATGAACAGTCCATGTAATGTACACTATGAAGCTTGTGGATATAGAACTCTTCATGATGAGCGTTTGTAATCAATCAATCAATCAATCAATGTGATTTAAGCTTATCCTTCTTTCTTTCATTTAGAACATTAGCAATTTGTGTCTCAATTCTAGCCTTAGTTAGATTAAGTAGAGGATAATTTATTTCATTAATCTTTCTGTAGACCTAGCTTTGGGTTTGGTTGGTCTTCTCTGTTGATTTTCTGCTCTAAGTTTCTTGGTTTCTTCTCAAATGTTTATCGTATTTTTTTTCTGCTTGCTTGAATTTAATTTTCTCTTCTTCTTGAGTTTTATTAGAAGCCTGGTTGTAGTTCTTTCTTCTTTTATACTACATGTAAGCAGTGCTGTAAATTTCCCTGTTTGCTCTGCTTCTGTTGTGTCCCAAAAATTCGGTGTTATATTTTCATTAAAATATTTTTAAATGTCTTGAGATTTCTTCTTGGACACAAATGTTATTTAGAATAATTTCGTTTAACATATAAGCATCCTGGAATTTTCCTGCTGTGTTTTTGTTATTGATTTCCAGTTTAATTTTAATTGGTCTCACAGCAGACATTATATAATTTCTAGATTTAAATTTAATGCCCCCCAAATGTGGTCTATCTTGAGCCTCCCATATTGGCCTGAAAATATTGTATAATCTGTAGTGTCTCTGTGTGTGTATGTGTGTGTGTGCCTGTGTGTATGTGTGTGCAGATGTATATACCATGGCATGCATGTGGCAGCCAGAGGAAAACTGGAATGTGGGGTTCTTGCCTTACACCTTGTTGAGGCAGGGTCTCTTTTGTTGTTTGTTTCACTATACTGCCTACTCTGGGCTCAGGAGCTTCTGGACAATTTTCCTGTCTTCACTTCCCTCTTGCTGAAAGAGTACTGGGATTACAGATGCAGTCATCACATACAGCTTCTGGGGATTCTGCAGATCAAACTCTAGTTGTCAGCCTTTCATAGTTAGTGATTTTACCCGCTGAGCCATCTCCCCAGCCCTCTGATTTCTTCGGTTACGTACTCTATAGATGTCAATTACATCCAGCACAACGATGGGACTGTGCAGCTCAAATGCATCTTTACTGATTTCTTTTCTTGCTGGATCTGTACATTTTTGAAAGATGGGAATTAAAGTCTTCAATTGTAGTAGTGACTTTATCTACTTCCATTTGAGAATTTTGGAGTTTTCCTGTCTTGTACTTCAAAGGATAGTAGAGGCTTATATCTTAATGATTGTTAAAACTTCCTGGACCCCTGATTCCCTCAACATCAAAAATAATCATGTGTGTCCTGGATAATTTCTCTTGTTGAGTGTGCCCCCTCCCCCCTCTTTCTCCCCCTCTCTCTTTCTCTCTCCTTTCATTCCTCCTCTCTCTATCCCTCTCCCCCTGTCTCTCTCCTTCCTTTCTTCCCTCCCTCTCTCTCTTTCACTGAAACATACCCCTAGTTTCTTCCTCTGACAAGTTTACTTGTTTTTTTCTGGTGTAGATCACCCTGATCAGATTCAGCACAGTGCAGCTTTATCCCTTTATTTTAATCTATGTGTCTCTTTTTATTTAAACTTTGTTTCTTGTAGACAATAAATAGTTAGGCTATAGCTTCTCACTCACCTGTGGTTATGTACACAGTTGAATTGTTACTAACTGTAACTAGTATTGTTTTGTATTTATGTATTATGGCAGGAGAGATAAACCCCAGTGTTTCCTATGTGATCATGGGAGAACTCCTGGCTGTCAAACCACAAACTGTGAGGACTGTTGTACATGAGAGGAATTCCTGGTCACTTTCATCCGCAAGGGTTTTCTAAACGAGCTACAGGTATTTTAAGGACTAGCATTCAGGTAACCCTAGGCTGAGCTACCTTTCACCCCCATGCCACAGCTCTTTACATGGGATGAGCTTTGTGGGGAGTATGCCACCAACTGCCATGTCTTTCTGGCTTGTGAGAGGTGGACAAGGCTGCTGAGGGGTCCTATCAGCTTTTTCCTGCCGGAGGAAGTCAGCTAGGACCTTCAGTTGGGAGGGTCATGAGCTTCAGCTTTTCCAAGCTGCCATGAAGGTACCTGTGAGCAAGGAGACTGCACGATTTTCTGATGCTGCCTTCTTCACTCAACTCGCACAGACTTTCTCATAGCCTTATTATACATATATATATTTGAGACATGGTCTCTCTGTGCAACTCTGGTTGGCTTGGAAATGACTAAGTAGACAAGGCTGGCCTTGAACTTTCAGAGATCTTCTTGCTTCTGTGTTCCAAGTGCTGAGATGAAAGGCATGGACCACCACACCTGGGGTCCTCATTCATTTGTGGGAACTAGTGTGAGACTTCGTAGTTTTAAATTTTTTGTCCACCATAATCTTATTATCTGTCCTTTTACGGTTTCTTGTTTAGTTGAAGTAAATATGGAAGCATACTAACTTCATCTTTCATAGGAAATGAGCTGCATGTATGTGCAAAGAGACATACAAGAGAAGAGGGGAAGTGCACATGTATAGTCAGCTCAGGGTGGTACCAGGGCTATGTCTTATTTCTCTTTAGACTTCATCACTCATGTCTGTATAACTTGTACAGACTTAGCTTCATTGTTCAAGAGTTTGCTATTCTTCTGATCATGAAAGCACACTTCAATTCCCCAATGCACTTGTTCATAAAATACTTAATATATACCACTATTTCCCAGGTCTGAATAGTATTAAAAGCATATTTCTTTTAGAGAGGCCCAAGGTGAATGATATCTAGAAGGTATGTGTAGGTGCTGTGGGAGTATTTGTTGAGATGGAGACTCCCAGCTGACAGGCAGATGCTCAAATCTGCAAAGGGAGAGAGCTGGGAGGATGTAAGAACAGACTCTTACTTCCTAAGTCTTTATGCGTACTGGGGGAGGGAACCATGATGGTATTAACCAGATTGCATTTACTTGTGATCAAATAAAGTCAAATGAAGCCACCCTGAATAATGCAAAAATAATTGAGTGGAAAAAAAAAGACTCTGAGAGGCCCAGGAGACATAACTCAGCAGCTCTACTCCCAAATCTATTTTCAGAAATCGAAGGAAATAGTAACAACGCAGGCCAGGCGCTCAGATACTTCTGTGGTACACACTGGGTATATGACATCATGATGAAGTCTCATGGAAGTGCATTCAAGAGCTAAACAAGACGACAAAGCTCAGGGCATCCAGGGAACCCTGATGTGAACTCAGAATTTTACAGGTATGTGACAAGGATGGAGCAGACCCGCAGACAGGCTGACAATGTTGGCCCTTTCCCTGTTTTCTTTCTCAAGTCATTTTGACCTGATGGTGAGGGGACGAAGTCTTCCAGAGGGGTAGGAGTAGAAAGGGCTTCAGTTCCTACCCAGGAGACATATCCCTCCTCTAATTTGCTTTGCCCTAAATGATGATGTCACCATGAGTGGCCCCAGTACCCGGTAAGCAGGCTCATCACTGCATTGCTCTCGGTGTGAGTGCAGTTCTCAGCTCTCTCCAACTCCCAACTTAGCTTTCCTCGCAAGCTTATTTATTTTTCCAATGGGGTTTTCAGGCCATTCAGACCTGATAGAATCTCTTCAGTTCACTTGATGGGGGTACTTCCTTTCCCATCTTCCTATAGATGCCTTCCAATCGCAGATCTTAGTCAAAATTTGTCTTTTAAGGGAAAACATCCCATGGTTTCTGTTTGTTTATTTTTGTTTGGGTGAGTATTTCAGGTTGTGGGCCCTGATAATTATTTGAAAGCTATTGCTTGACAGAGTAAACAGTGTAAAAACCTAACATTTTAAAAGGAATTTCATTTCAGGCCATCCCTCCCCTCCTCCTCCTCCAGCCTTTTTTGTTGCAACTCTCAAGAGCTGTTGCTGAGGAAATCAACATGCATATTAACTTTACAACATCTGGGCTAATTTAATATTCTTTATTTGCCTTTTAAATTTTAATTTTGATGCACATGAGCAGAAATGGCTTCCAGTCATGCCTTCCACACCGAGGACTTGGCTATAGGTCGCTGTAGACGGCACACACAGGCAATGAGAGGGTTAGGTGCAGACTGTTCATTCTATACGTAAATTGTACCACACCAGAAACCCAAACCTGCATCCCAAAATGCTTCAAAGGGAAATATTTCCCTGGAGGGAATTGGTAAAATTGAAGTTGGGTGAACCTCAAAGAGTCTCGAGTCTCAAACACAGCTTATGTTTGGATTCGGAATTGAATTTGGCTCCAGTGGTTGGCATCTCTGCCCTGCCCTGTGAACTGCCCCAGCCACAGGGGATTCGGGGGAGGGAGAGGAAGAGGAGCAAGAGGAAGACTGGATGGAGGAGTTGAGTTTCCAAAAACACACAATGGCACAGTGCTGATGCAATTAGGAAAATTAAAAAATGGAGTTGAAATGGCCAGAGTTCGTTTTTATCTCTTATCCTTTGTGCTGGTCTTTCGGCTGGCTCCAGAGCCTCCGTCTTCTTTGATCTCACTTTGCCTTCTCCTTTGCTTCCGTTCTATTTTCTTATAAGACCGCTGCTCAAGCCCATTGCTCTCTTCCTTCCAGAGTATGCCTTAGGGGCTTGACTTATGAATTTCAGGGCCTTTTAGAGGGCTGGCAGGTTATGAAACAGTATGTGCAGTGCGAGCTCAAGTTGGAAAAGCAAAGCCAGGCCTTTCTTTTGTGCACGTATGTGTGTGCACAGATCAGCAATTAGAAGGGAGCCTGTGAAATAGTTACTGTTTTCGCCTGGAACATGGGTGGCTGTCCCATGGTTCTCTTCCTGAAACTGCTCGGCTGGAGAACTGGCACTTATTGAATGCTGCACGTGAAAGGCTAGCATTTAGCACACCGTTATCACCAGCTTCTAGGAACACGAGACTCTTTCCGCCATCTTTTTACTTCTTCTTGCCGTTATTCTGTAGTTATTAAAATTCAGATCCTTGTCTATCGCATTTGGATTATGCAAGGATGTTTGTCCTTCATTGAAAACACTATTTTAATTTTATCAGTTGCATGTATGTGCGAGGGAGCTATCGTTGGATTATTTTAGACAGTGAAGAGATTTCCGACATACTGTACATAAATGAGGGCTTAGCAAGTCAAAGGCTCGTTGCTTCAGGGATGTGTGTTCTCGCAAAAGAGAGGAGAGAGATTCATTGGAAAAGGAAATAATCCTACACCAAAGTTCTCCCCTCGGCACTTTCCCAGATCAGTTTTTAATTATAAAGAAGGCAAAAATGTGGGACAAGGGAATAAAAAGCAAGGGGAAAAAGTGTAAGTGTATAGAAATCATGCACAATTTAGGAGCATATAAATTATTAAATACACACACACACACACATATATGATACATGCAGTTGTGTAGGTACACAGTAAAAGTTGTGAATAACATATATTAAATAAATAACCCTGAGAAGACTCAAAACAATGCATGAGAAAGAAGCATAAGTAGCATAAATTATTGCGAAGCTAGCTGTATATCCTGGCAAAGGTTTGGCTGTCTTCTTCCATGATTTCCAACAGAGACAGTAGTCTTTGAGGAGAGATAGAAACTTAGCTGTCCTGTAAATCATGGTGGTACTCCTGTCTTGGGCCTTCAGTAAATCATGGTCCTTGGAATTTAGGTCGAGAGATTCCTTGAAGAAGAAAAAGCACTCTTTGGGAATACTTCTACAGTTTTAAAAAGTTGTACCTACTTGTGAGAATCCGAGAGATAATACTTCCACCTAATTATTATGATGCATGTGTGTGAGTTTATGTGTTCTGGAAAGATGATTTATTAATTCATTCTCCCACTCATCACACAAATCCCCCTTTGCGGCTACCATGGGTCAGCCATTATGCTAGAGGCCAGGAACGAAGTCACAGCCTTCTTCTGCTGAGGTCAACTAGAATTTCCAGATAGAAATTATTTCAGCCATTTCCTTTAACTCTCAGAATGGTGGAGTCCCTAAAGAATACTTGCTTGCCAGGACTGTCTCCCTTAGTCTGTTCAGATGTCACACAGGAAACAGATGTCTGCCTCTTCTTGTTAGGATCTGAGGCCTTCACAAATGGAGCTTCTAAAGAAAGGCTGTGGCAGCCCTGACCATGGAACTGCCGCTACTCCACACTGTGGAAGGAGATCCTTACCAGGATGTCCCAAACCAAGAGAAAGGCTGACCTGAGTCTTTCCTTTAGCAGACTTCCTCTTTAGTGAACTTTGGCTCATGCATGGCATACAGGAGAGCTTCTTCCCTAATTCCCACAGGGAATCTGAAAAGATAAGACGTTTTTATTGGGAAGAAGTTGACATCATGGGTTCTTTTAAAATAATGGAAATTTTATTATCTATAGACCCATGTATTGTAAGGGGAACAAGGGTTTTCCAGGAGAGATGAACAATTTCTGCATGATGAGGCTGAAATTCTCAAACATTCTAATACATGGTTGAGCACATGATCCTATCACTGTTGAATTCAGAAAGTGTTCGGTCTCTTAGAAAGCTTAAGCCCCTGGGCACCAATTTAGCTTTTCTGTGCCTCATTTGTAAAAAAATGCAAGCATCAACACTTATTTCATGAGAATTTAGTTCATTAATCCATGCATGCTCTTAGAAGGCTGGACAGACACGGGTGGTCAAGACAGACAGACACCAGAAATATAGCACCACATTGAGATTATAGATTTCAGAGCAGGACTGTCTGCATTTAAATTCCCCTTAAATCCTACTTATTTATGGTAGCTAAGCACCTTGGCTAACTCATGTAACCATTCGATACCCATGTTGCTTTGTATATAGAAGTATGCTGGCCAAAATGTGGGTCCCATAGACTTGTTAAGATTATTGAAAATGTTGTAAAAAACTAACACTTATGAGACACTTAGAAACATGCAGGGCACATAAGCATTTGGTAAACCTGGCATTTGTTTGCTATTTGACCATTTTGGGCACTTTGCTGAGTTGTGACCTACCTGACTATTTCCCACATCTGTAGATCAAACAGCCTGGCTTTCCACCAAGGGCAGCATACGGCTGCCCAGCATGGGCAGATGCGGCATCACCACACCCTCTGCAGACTAGCCCTCTGAAGACTTCCTCATGCTCTTGTTTTGGCTTATCTCAGCCTCATCCAAGCTCAGAGACACCAGCCCAGCCACAGCGACCCTCAACTTAGAAACAGGAGCATCATCTCCAGGGCGGCCCTCCTTCAGGCTTCTAAGTTTTGACATTTCTAAGCATCTTATTGTCCCTTGGACTCCTGTCACTTTACTGTCCTGGTCTTCCCTTTGGATTTTTTAGTTAGAAACTTAATCTTGAAGACCCCATAACTTTAATGATCTTCAAACAGCTGGTGTGGATTCTGTCTCCTGCCTGGTCCTGACAGTTAGTCCAGAAAATCTCAGGCTTGTTCAGAAAGCTGAAGGAATTCAGAGTAAAATCTTAGGAAAGACTCACAGAATCCATCTCTGCTGACAGAAGTCATTATTTTCCCTTTATCAGCTTTGATTATCTTCCCTTAATCCGCAGTAAAAGGTTTAATTTATATACATGGCAAAAAAAAGATGGTTCCTTCTGCTAAGTTTTCATCCTTAGTCTCACATTTTCCAGCTTTTTCTCTGGGAAGTAAATTGTGTTGATTAAGCTCACTTTGGTAGCATGAAGTTAAGTCTCTATCTTTCTATGTATGTCTGTTTTAAGTATCTTTCTATGTATGTCTGTTTTAAGTCTCTATCTTTCTATGTATGTCTGTTTTAAGTCTCTGTCTTTCTATATATGTCTGTTTCAAGTCTCTATCTTTCTATATATGTCTTCTTCAAGTCTCTATCTTTCTATATATGTCTGTTTCAAGGGCTCCCATTTTTCTCCCCTGTAATGCAAAGGCAAACTGAAACCTAAGCATAGTTAGCATTGAACTTTGCCATCCATTCATGAAGCTAAAATCTAAAGGAGTCTGCCGCCGCGTTTTAAACATCTTTATAAACAAGCAGGCTCCTTGGAGAGAGGCATCAGTGTTCTGAGACCAATGTAGAACTGAATTCAAACCTTGTTGTCCGACTCAGCCTTTTTAATTGTGGCAAATTGTGATTTCCTGTTGTTTTTCCGGGGCCGGGACAAGACTGATGAAAAGGCCCCACAAGGATACTTGGACATCAAATGACTCTTACAAAAGAGCATTTTGAAGATTTGAGTATAAATAAATTAAAAACATGCTACAGTACTTGATGCCTTTTAAAGTCCCAATAAGGTTTAAAAACTGAAGAGCCAGGAAGAAATTAGAGACAGTGAGAAACCCGATGCATGAAATACCCAAATCCTCGCGGGTCATTTAATGGGTCTCAGAGTATACACCAAGCTGCATGGTAATCTGCCACGGAAATACTTTGGGGTATATCTTGCTTGACCATCAAATATACAAGCAACAACATCAATTAACATCAGACTCTGTTTCAACAGATTGAGATACAAGATTTGTTTTGCTTTGTCTTAGCGTGTGGTTGTCCCTGTGCCCCACTGAGTAGTCTCAAATGAAATGTCATATGAAAGAGGAGAAGGGATACCTTTGTACCGTAGGAGGAATGGTGAAAAAGATCCCATTGCACCTGTGAGCTCTAAGAAGTCTTCCACCATCCCAGAAGCATTTGCTTTTGAGGGTCAGCTTCTAAATTAAACCACAGAGATCATTTCCTGTGGCGTTCGTTGGCTTTGACGTCATTGCCTCCCATCCTGTTCCCAGTCTTTAAATGATTTCATGGAGATCAATGCGAACACGTGTCTTATTCTTTCCGTTTTCAGAAATTTCTGCTAACAGAACCCACGGCTGTCTCAAGGGAGGAAGAGAAAGAAGAGCTGGGTTTTCAACACCTGGAAAAGGTCAGGACCTAAACACACTGGGACGTAGACCTGTGCACGAAAGGAGAGCCCAAGAACCAAGGCTCTCTAAGGATGCTCCTCTT
Source organism: Microtus pennsylvanicus (assembly GCF_037038515.1). NCBI lineage: Eukaryota > Metazoa > Chordata > Mammalia > Rodentia > Cricetidae > Microtus > Microtus pennsylvanicus. Next base: position 131,361,112 of record NC_134581.1, read on the forward strand.
CAACAGGAGATCAAACGTGTCATGCTAAGAATTTAAAATTTGTTATTTCTGACTCAACAGTCTGCTCTTCTGTCAAGCTAGGATGTGAAGCAATTGCCTTACCCTTACCGCTTTGGACTGCCCAGAAGTTGCTTCCTTTTGTGGCTGTGTTCACAGACTTCAGGTCAGCTCTGCGTTCCCACAGCAGTGCTTGACACTAGATACTTCTCTCTGATTCCTGTACTCACGTCTTAGCCCTCTCGTGGTGACTATGCATCGTCAATATTAATTTAAAACTATGTGCTGAGAATGTTTAAACCTGAGAAGAACCCTCTTCTACAGTCCCAACTGAAGGCCATTTGATTTGCTGTCAAAATCCTCAGTCTTTAAATTTTTGCTCTTCAACAGCTCTCTGGGCATGAGCTTCTTTTTTCTTGTAATGTAATGATATCTAGAACTTGGGGGCAAGACTATTTTTCCAATTATTTTTGTTGTTAATATATCTATTCTTCTTGAATATTTGATTAGCTTATGATTAACATTTTTTTAAAAAAAACTTGCAAGAGTGAGTCTGGAAAGAGTTGTTTTAATTTTGTTTTTGCTTTTTGAGTAAGTACTTGGTTTTTTTTCTGCTCTGAGGAGTGTGTGTGTGTGTGTATTATGTCTGGTGTGGCGTGTGTGGATGTGTCTGTGTGGATGTGCACAGGCATATGTATGCATGTGTGTGGTGTGCTTGTTCTTGTGTACATATGCAATAGGGAAGAGCAGGGGTCAAAGAACAGCTTTCTGCCTCTCCTGTGCTGGGATTGTAGGTGTGTTCCAGCATGTGTGGCTTTTCATATGGGTGCTGGGGATCGGAACTCAGTCCTTATGAGCCATCACCACATTCTAAAGTTTCTCTCCACATGATTGTTTCTCTGTCTGTATGTGTTTCTGTGTACATTATGGCTTCTCTTCAGTTACTTGTACATTTAGAAAATATCCATCACTGTATCCAGCCTTTTCTCTTCTTTAATTCCATGATTCTTGTTTGCTCTCACCCTGTTCTCTGCTCCCAGTTATCTTTCTATCTGTTTCTAAGTTTTTCTTCTCCCCCACTTCTAAGTACACCACATTGCTTCCTGAAATGCTCTCCCAGGTCCCATCATGAGTCATCTTAAGGAAGGAACCTATTCTCTCAGGTATTTGGACAGTATTTGGGGGGCGGGTTATTCTATAGTAAATTTTTGTTAGTTTTCCCCTTTATTTCCTCGAAAAGAAACTGCAGGATTAGTCTTTGGCTCACATGCTCCTATAGGATGGAGGCAGTAAGTTTCTTCCACCCTTTAGTATCTGGAATGGGTGGGAGGCAGAGTCTACTACGATCCAGAATGCACTGCTCTCTGGGTCCTCTACTTCCTGTCTTCTGGTGCATGTCTAGTCTTCTGGTATGTCTATGGCTCTACCAGACACCTCCTGCCTCCCCCTCTTCTCTCCAGTGATGTGAGATTGTTCCAGTTTTTAGTCCTGGGATAGATACAAACAAGCATTTTGGTTACATCCCGCTCTGCAGAACGGAGCTCTCAAGCTCTTGGGCTGTTTCCTTCAGGGTTAATTTTCCGTGCTGCAGAAGGTTTTCCTCTGATTCATGCACATTTTAATGGTAGTTGTTCTGGCTGGGGCTGTCAGCCAGATGTCACTGTAAAGCACAAATAAAGAATGCATATGAAAAGCCCTAGATATTCGCTACTAAATAACACCCCAGAAACTTTGCCGCAATGTTCACCTCTGTGAGCCAGATACAGCTTTTCCCTCAGGACTGCTTTTGAATCTGAACTGGGATGTTTAGTCAGTGCTTTTATTATCATCTGCCTAAGCCAATTGTTTGATATCTGAATCTTTAAGGCATCTGGTAAACTTGTATTTTATTTTGCCTTTTTAAAAGTAGAGAGTTGATGCAGTTTATGTGACAGACTCTTAGTTTCTGTTGCCAGGAGGTAAGCCTTGGTTTTCCCCATTTGTGATAGCTACAGAGCACCTGAAATTCTTTGTGTCTTTTTCCACAATGATAAATCCCATTCTTACCTGTATGGTAATGGGGAGTACCTGAACTGGGAACCGGGGAGGTGCTTTGTGGATGTGAATGTCATGGGAATGTTGCCAGTGTGTCTGCATAGATGGAGCTTCCAATCAGAACAATGTTTCCATCACTTTGTGCAATGGGCTCTGAGCAAGTTCCTGAACTCCCTGAGACTTGGTCTTTTTATAAAATCCTAATTAAAAGCATACAAATGAACTGGCTAGTTGGCTCAGGGGTGAAGGCTGATGCCATGAGTTCACTCCCAGCAACATCCGGTGAATGGAGAGAACCCATCCCAGCACTTGTCCTCTGACCTCCACAGGCATGCCGTGGCACCCGCCCCCTCAATTCAAAACACAATTAAAAGCTATAAGAAACATATCTTAGATTTGCAGAGACGCTTAAATAAGGAGATAAATAACAAATTCTCACCCGGGTACATGGAACAAAATAAAGAGATAAATAAATGTCAGTCAATGTCATTACGATTACCAAATTCCATGCCAAGGGACCATATAGATCATCCACCTGTAGCGTAAAAAACACCAAGTTACACGATGTGCAGACATTTCACAGATTCAGTCTAGAGAGACTGTTCCCACTGGGGAGCTCACACCCCCTTGTAACACCAGCTCCAGAGCATCCAGCACTTTCTTCTCTCCTCCTGCACTTATATGTATACCCTCGCCTTCAACAAACATATACGGTATTTCATTAAATAATCACAGACCAGTGGCCCTAGATCTAAGTGTTCTGCTCTGTTTGGGGCTCCCGTGCTATTCTGGAACCCGCTTCCTTTGTCTTTTCTTCTCCTGTTGCTTTGTTTTTCCGAACAAAAAGCCAGATGACAGTCGCAGCAGTTTGTTGACAAAGGAATTAGAAAGATACTTTTTCCCCTCATTCAACAAAATAAAATTCACACAGAAAATCCCAACCTTCCCACCCTTTTTTTCTCTCTCAAGATTTCAATCAACTCTAAAATCGTAAGTCTCACAACAATGTTGTTAATACTTAGAAACAAAACACCCTCTGCCACACTGTATGCTAGGCGCCTGTGATTTTCACTCAACGACTTCACCTGATCCTGCTTCTCAGGTCTTTATCATTGTAGCCTGTCACGTGACTACATTCGTGGACTCGATTTGGGGAAGTTTAAGTGAAGCGCAATATGAAATGTGCCTCAGAGAGCCCCTAGCATATGCAGAGTACCCGGTGTGCTGTGTGCTCCCTGTGACTGAATGGAGATGGCCCAGGTCCTCTGGAGCTTTGGGTCCTCAGTGTGAAGACTGAGTTAGTTCAGAAGATAAAAGTTCCTGCTGCCAACCTGAGGACTGAGGACCCCAGCTTGAGCCCTGTGACCATCACGATAGGAAAAAGAGGCAACTCCCGGAGCTGTCCTCACCCAGGCTTCTACTTTCGAGGTACTCGCTGTGGTACAACACCATCACGGCCAAATTAATAAACAATGTTATAAAACAAAAGTATAAAAAGAACGCACCAGCCTGCCTTTCCCCTTTGCCCAGTGCCTCCCTGGCCATGCTTCCCCATGCAAACTGCTCTCGGTGAGCGGGCTCCACTGGGATCTTTAACAAGCTCCCTTCTCCTTCCATGCCTCTGTGGACACCTGCTGACTCCTGCATCAAGTTCAGACTACACAGCCCGTTTTCCAAGTCCCTTTCTCATCAAACGGGAAACTGTTGATCTTGCATCTGCCTTGGTTTTCTCCTGGTCTTGAACTTCAGCCGTGAACCAGTTTCCCCTAAATTTTTGGTAAGCTGTTCTTCAAAGTCTCCTTGCGTTATTTTCTCCTTTGTTGCTGATCTTTGATTTACCTGACAGATTCTTAATATTACTTGTTGGGATCTGTGAACCCCCAGATCCTGAATTTATTGTAAACAATGTGTTATGCTTGCGGCTGCTCTGAGCAGGAGACCCCCAGGAGTTCCTGATGGCAGGGGAGTGGTTTCTGGTGGGTTTGGCTGGGGTGTGGCTATCAGTTAAGGATCCCTATATAAGCTGCCCCTGGACACAATAAAGGGGGGATTTCCTTTTTCAAGGATGACCCGTGTCCCTGTCTGTGTGTTTAAATTTCCAGGCCCTTGCCCCTTTCGCGAATGGTCCTGTAGTGCAGGCGCCGCAATACAGGAGTAGTACCATACTGTCACGTAGTACAGGCGGGTGGTACAATTACTATCTTTGAGCTTTGGTTTCTCCCAAGGGTCTCCCACAGGAGCTTGTGTTTTTCCTTGGCTATCATGCTTTATGTTAGCTGACTGGGAGATGTGGTGGGAACCTGTTGCTCATCAACCCATTCTGCTCCAGAAGCCCCACAGAACCTCCCCATTCCCACCCATTTACTTGTGTGCTAGACTGGTCAGGAATTTGTCCCAGGCTCTCATTTGCACCTCTCTTTTCTACTTGGTCTTGAGAGCTTCTGGACCTTAGAGTGGATACCTGTTTATTCGTTCACAGCAACTCCTCAGCTCCGTAAAAACATGGGGGATTTTTCCCCACTGCTGTTGCCTGCGACAGTTCTTTCCTTTTCCAGTTTTCTGATTTTGCCTCTTGATTGATGGTTAGAAGAGTCCATCTCTCTGCATCTCGCGATAGCAGCAAAGAACATTTGACAGGCTGTGATTTCCTTGAGGGTCCATGAACAGAAGGCTATTTAAAATCTTTGCCACTCTATCTCCTTGGCTTATACCTGCGCTGAGCAGGTGACAGCCTGAGGTATTTATCATCATATTAGACACTCCTCATCAACTGGGCTAGAGTGAGGGCCCAGTATAAAGATATTATGGACCTCACATAATTTAATTCTTTGGCATGTAATTCTCTCTACGAAGAGTGCTAGCAGGGAGAAGCATCGTTATTATGTCGCAATTGGCCACACATATTGATGTTGGGAGACCCTCAATTTTGAGAATGAGTGTATACCAACGGAAGCATAAAGCAAGGGTTGCATACTCACAATCCACCCATGTGTGCAGCTGGTGAGAAAGGCATATAGAAAAGACTAGAAAGTAGTATGCTTGAAGATGAAGCTGCTGGGTGTAGAACCTGGGAAGCCAGAGAAAAGGAATTGGACGGGTCACTGAAAGGCTAGTGATTTAAAAGCAGAGGGTGCGCATAGCTGGACATGTTTAGTTACTATGGGAACAGCCTCCTTAGACTTCTGCCACTGACATCACAGGTCCAGGGCACCTCTGGTCCATGTCTCTGGTTTATCAATACTCTTACTGTCTTTGTGAACAATTCCTCCAATGACCCCGCAGGCTTTCACAGCCCCCTGTGTGATGGCTAACATCGTTGTCAATCTTACTGGATTTAGGATCATCATAGGACTGCTTCTCTGTTGTTCCTATATACAAATGTGTTTGCAGAGAGGTTTAACTGGGGTCACAAGACACACTTGATAGCACCATCTCATGAGCTGGGCTCTCAGAGTGAGTTCAAAGGAAAATGTAAGCTAAGTGCCAGCATCACCCCCCCCCCCGTTTCCTGATCAAGGATGCCATGTGACCAGTCTTCGCATATCTTGGCCCATGTCTTCGTCACCATGATGTACGGTACCCTCAAACCACGAGTCAAAATTAGCCCTTCCTTCCACAGGTTGCCTTTGTCAGGTATTTGTCTCAACGAGAAGGAAAGTGGCTAATAACACCTTGAGATTCACTGTTCTGGAGAGGTGTTTTCCTGACTGAATGGGCCAGGCCTCAGGCATATGAAGACACTCCAACCTATAGGGATGGCAGACATGCCCCTGACTTTCCCAGGGTCTCCCGCAGTAGTGATTCCCCTCCTTGTTTTACCCCTGTATGGGGAGGGCATAGATGACAGCTGTGTATCCAGGAGCAGTGAGTTATTCTCTTAGGCTTTTGCTCAGCGAGTGTTAGCTTCCCAACTCTGCTGCTTAGCAGTGGGCTGCACTCACAGGAAGGCTTCAGAAGTGAATAATTAGTCTCTCACATCTTCACCAGGGCTCTGACAGTTGGCAACACACAACTGCTCTTAAATGAACGATCCATAAAATGTGTTTGGATCTTTTTCAGATATGAAAACTAAATCCAGCTTGTTCCCTCTGCCCGCACATCTGTAATGTGTACTGTGTAACCACAGAGATAGCCCTGTGGAAAGGAGTTTCCGCAAGGAGAAGCACGCACGGCCAGAAAGGGGAGCAGCCAATACTGAGTGGGCAGCACAGCTAAAATTTGTCTCTGTGACCTTTCAGGTCACTGGAGCGGCTAGCTTCCAGCGAGAACAGACGTGAGCAGCCGGTTATAGAGGCATACGTGTGAAGCAATGGTGTGTGTGTGTGTATGTGTGTGTGTCCTTACTGAAACATTTTCAGAGATTAGAAGATGGATTGCATCTCTGGGAATGTGTTAGTCTGTTCAATGATTCATTAGTGAGCATATTAATTTCTATTTTCTGTTTATTATGTTATGAGTCCTCAGACGCAAGCGTCACCTTTGCATTAATTTCTCACAGTGGGTTACACAGTGAGCTGTTCATTTTGTGATTATATTTGTACTGAATTTTACGACTTACATGTCACAGGGAGCTGTGTGTTACTAATGACAGTGTTATAACGCAGGTGAATGGACGGCTCCTGATTCTCAAAGTCGAGACTCCTAGTTACATGGTTGGCTATGACCACATAGCTATGAAGAGTTAGGTTGATGTAAAAACCCAGTCCTTTGAGTCTGACACGCTCAGCTTTTCAATTAGCCTTGTAATATAGTGAAGGGTGTTCTCACTGAAGACATTCTTGTCTAGACTGACTGTTCTACTGACTTGCAAAAACTTTTTTTTTGAGACAGTTTCTCTGTGCATTGGACCCTGTCCTGGAACTCACTATTTTTTTGTTCAATGCTTTCTAAAAACAATAATGTTATAAGAATTTAAGACAATAATAAAGCAATTCACGTAAATACTCCAGCAGACATGTACTAAAGAGTAAGACTGTCTCTTATGATCATCGGCTGTTACACATCATGAGACATTTAATGACAATTTCACAGGAATATGTAGCATGCACTCTAGGATTTAAGTTTGCTCATTTGTCTCAAAACTTTCTGGAGTTAAAAAACTTAGAAACAAAATCCCACCTTGGATCATATAGTTTTTTAATGGTTATGACTTAGGCCCTTTTACTGTAGAATATCTTCTGCCTTCCCCTGCTGCCCCAACACCTGACATTTTACATCCGGGCAAGTCCAAGTTAATTGTTTTGTAGGGTGAGTCACAGTTTTTAAAAGTTATTCCTACTTTGTGTCATTTAACTCATTCCTCTGTCCTTTTATTTTCTATAATATATTCAGAGTCTTAATTAGAATCACAACAAACATTTTTGAAAGAATTCATCATATGTGATATTAGATCTTTCAGATTGTGTCAGACTGGGAGTGTACAAAAGGAGCCAGTCTGACTATCAGTGATATTAGTTTGAGGCACTGGTTAGGTTACTCAAATATCACTGGCAAATACCAACACTAGAGTTGAAAACACAATTCAAGCATATTTCATCTTTATTACCCAAATATTGTGTTGGTATTTGAAATGTTTGCCTTATCACATTAATATCAATCTATCATCTATTATTTACATGTACAATTTTTAATTATTTTCTAGCAACTTGAAATTACAGATATGTGGTTCTTTTATTCTCACAGACTTAAATGCATGACCCCTAAATGATGCAAGGATATTTCTATATAAACACAGTATAATTTTCATAATAATAAAGTTATCATTGGTATAGTGTCATTATCTAATTTACAGACCATACACTTTCTCTAAGTCTTATTAATATCCAGTAGAACATACAGATATATTTTTGTACCCAGATCACACTGGGTTTATTCATTGTATCTCTTTAGCCTCCTTTCATCTGAAGTAGTTCCACGATATTCCTGCCTTTAGGCAGGCCCATCATCTCTAGATAGTAGCATCAGCTGTCTTGCAGAATGGCCATCAGTTTAGGTTTCCCTACTGGCCTTTATCGTTAGACCAAAGTTCTGACAAGAATACTGTGTTCATTTTTATGTCTTTCTCGGGACCTTGCACTAGAAAGCACATGGTACATTCTCCTGTTACTGGAGATAATATCTTTGAACTCTGGGCTAAAGTGGATTCTCCTGACTTCCCCAGTGTCAAACTCTGTAGTCCTAATTGTTTTCCACTGGTTTTAATTTTGATGGCTTCTTCATGAAACGGTTATGATGCAGTGGCTACTACATGGTGGTTTTTCCATCTTACATTTCAAATTTTTAAAAAAATTTTTCACTTGGTTGCAAAGAAGCTTTTCTATTTTATTCTAATGTGAAAATACCCTAAATGTTACATTTATAAGAGAGAAATGACAAACCATGTGTTTTATTGATTAGTTTGAATATGATATCCTTATATTCGAAGCTCATTGAGGGCAAGGATTTTGTTTGTTTTGCTTCTTTATGGGTATTTTACAGTGTATATTGTCACCAGCGAAGTGGAAGCTTGAGGAGATAAAGTGACTCTAGAAAATTGTGGTGCTGAGAGTCAAGCAACTGGTACTCCTTCATCACACCCAGACACAAAAGATGCTTGTGTTCCATGAATTTCTGGTTTGTAGAAGATGTTGCACTTCATTTTGTCTTAAGTGATATTCAGATGAACATAGATTATGCTGGGAATAACAGCTAATGACACAGCACTGTCTGACCAAGGCTATTCTAGCATGTCAATTAAAAATGAAATCATGATAATCATGCATAATCCAATGGTAATGATCCCCCATTGTGTTGATGTCCTCAAGATGCTGGGACAGGAGGCTTCTGCACAGTTGCTGTTGTAGCCAATAGAGACATTTCAGGATGGCTGACGTGTATCCTAAGCACTAGATGCTACTTATGATCTTTCTTTGTCTCGGACCACAGCAAGGCAACAAGCTCACTTAGAAAGCAACCAGGAATGACTTCCACTCCCAGGCTGCTTGCAGCATGAAGTAGCATCTAGTGCTTAGGATACATGTCAGCTATCCTGAAATGTCTCTATTGGCTACAACAGCAACTGTGCAGAAAAAGCATGGGATAAAATCAGACTCACTGAACATAGCGGACAATGAGGACTGCTGAGAAGTCAAGAACAATGGCACTGGGTTTTGATCCTACTGCATGTACTGGCTTTGTGGGAGCCTAGGCTGTTTGGATGCTCACCTTACTAGACCTGGAAGAAGGTGGGAGGTCCTTGGACTCCTCACAGGGCAGGGAACCATGACTGCTCTTTGGGCTGATGAGGGAGGGGGAGTTGGTTGGGGGAGGGGGTTGGGAAATGGGAGGTGGTGGCGGGGAGGAGACAGAAATCTTTAATAAATAAATAAATAATAATAAAAAAAGAAAAAGAAAAGTACAGAGAGAAAAATGAAAAAAAAAAGAAATTGGGAATAGGGATGTGGGGAGCCACTGAGCACAACTAAAGTTTGATGTGGGATTCTCCTCTGTATGCTATGGGTATGTTTTATTACCATTGGTTAATAAAGAAGCTCCAATGGTAATAAAACATACCCATAGCATACAGAGGAGAATCCCACATCAAACTTTAGTTGTGCTCAGTGGCTCCCCACATCCCTATTCCCAATTTCTTTTTTTTTTCATTTTTCTCTCTGTACTTTTCTTTTTCTTTTTTTATTATTATTTATTTATTTATTAAAGATTTCTGTCTCCTCCCCGCAAAAGACACTTAAGGTCATGCTCAACTTCCCTAGCGATCAGGGAAATGCAAATCAAGACAACTTTAAGATACCATCTTACACCTGTCAGAATGGCTAAAATAAAAAACACCAATGATAGCCTTTGCTGGAGAGGTTGTGGAGAAAGGGGGACACTCACCCATTGCTGGTGGGAATGCAAACTTGTGCAACCACTCTGGAAAGCAGTGTTTCGGTTTCTCAGGAAATTCGGAATCAACCTACCCCTGGATCCAGCAATACCACTCTTGGGAATATACCCAAGAGAGGCCCTATCATACAACAAAAGTATATGCTCAACTATGTTCATGGCAGCATTGTTTGTAATAGCCAGAACCTGGAAACAACCTAGATGCCCTTCAACGGAAGAATGGATGAAGAAAGTATGGAATATATACATATTAGAATATTACTCAGCAGTAAAAAACAAGGACTTCTTGAATTTTGCATACAAATGGATGGAAATAGAAAACACTATCCTGAGTGAGGTAAGCCAGACCCAAAAAGAGGAACATGGGATGTACTCACTCATATTTGGTTTCTAGCCATAAATAAAGGACATTGGGCTTATAATGCATGTTCCTAGAGAAGCTAAGTAAGAAGGTGAACCCAAAGACAAACACATAGGCATCCTCATGAATATTAACCTTCATCAGGCGATGAAAGGAGACAGAGACAGAGGAGCACGGGACAGAAATCTCAAGGTCCAAATCAGGAGCAGAAGGAGACGGAGCACGAGCAAGGAACTCAGGACCGGGAGGGGTGCACCCACTCACTGAGACAATGGGGATGTTCTATCGGGAATTCACCAAGGCCAGCTGGCCTGGGTCTGAAAAAACATGGGACAAATCCGGACTAGCTGAACATAGAGGACAATGAGGAATACTGAGAACTCAAGAACAATCGCAGTGGGTTTTTGATCCTACTGCACGTACTGGCTTTGGGGGAGCCTAGGCAGTCTGGATGCTCACCTTAGGAGACCTGGATAGAGGTGGGCGGTCCTTGGGCTTCCCACAGGTCAGGGAACCCTTATTGCTCTTAGAGCAGTTGAGGGAGGGTGACTTGATTGGGGGAGGGGGAGGGAAATGGGAGGCGGTTGCGGGGAGGAGGCAGAAATCCTTAATAAATAAATAAATAAATAAATAAATAAATAAATAAAAAAGAAAAAAAGAAGCTGCTTCGGCCTATAGCAGGACGGAATATAACCAGGCTGGAAAACATAAAGAGAGACAGTAGGCAGAGTCAGAGAGACACCATGTAGTTGCTGAAGGAGACAGACACCAGATCTTTACCAGTAAGCTACAGCCTCATGTTGATACACAGATTAATAGAAATGGGTCGATTTAAGGTGTAAGAGTTAGTTAATAAGAAGCTGAGCTAATAGGCCAAGTAGTGTTTTAGTTAGTATAGTTTCTGTGTGATTATTCATGTCTGAGCAGTCGAAACAAAAGAGCAGCCTCTGCCTACTAAAGTTTCCCCAATAATTTTCTTTGAGCTGCAAAGATTTCAGCTTGAAGAATGCACCAGATGGAAAAGTCCATTTATAGTTACTTCTGTACTGTCAGAAAGGGCATGGTTCACATGTGTGCCTTCTCCTTGTGATCATGTTCTGATTCTGGGCCCTCGGGGGTTAATTAATAAATGCACCTTTTATGTTGTGATGACTTATCTATTCCTTTGGACCCTGTTTGTACCCTATCAAAATCAAAATTAGATTTGAGACATAAGGGAGAAATCAATAAACTTGGAATCTTCAAGCTATGGTAAAAATACATTAGAGAATAAAATATTTTATGCCATAATAAAATATTTTGAGAGTTGAGTAAGTCAATTTTTTTGTTAAATTTATTCATTTTTCATGTCTTCAGATAAAAAAGCAATGACTAACCAAATTTAATTTTCTTTACTGCTGTTTAAAAATAAAAACCTGGGGCCTGGAGAGATGATGCTGATCAGTTGTCTTCAAGATACATTGTGGGAGAGTAGTGGTGGCTAAGGCTAACTTTCCCATATGAACCCAGCTCCCAAGTCAGGGGAATAGATGAAGAGCTATCAGTGACCACCACGAGTCTACATCAGGAATGGCAGTCAGAACCCAAACGGCTACATGATGCCACACATCCGCATGCATTTATAGTAACATCACCTTCAGGAGGGAACTGGGGTGACTCTTGGTCCCATATCACAGAAGAATGGCTTCTTGGGAGCACAAGTCTCACGTTGCACCCAGCAGTACAGCTGAGCCCTATTAACACCGCTGACCCAGTTCTTCCTTGCCTAGGTACATCAGTATCAAGCCCTTGGCAATCTCTGTCCTCTTCACTGAGCCTGAACTTCTGGTTTCTGGTTTTGAAATAACCACAAAATCTCTCTGAGGAGTTTTTACTGAAACACGGAAAGTGGAGGAAATCTTCCTTTGTGTAATGCTGTGTTGTGCGTGCCTTGGCTAAGGAAGGGAACAAGACTTTAATTCAGTGGATTAGAGAAAAGATGAATACCACGGAGCCTCAAGGGTGTGTGTGTGTGTGTGTGTGTGTGAGAGAGAGAGAGAGAGAGAGAGAGAGAGAGAGAGAGAGAGAGAGAGAGGGAGGGAGGGAGGGAGGGAGGGGGAGAGGGAGGGAGGGGGGGAGAGAGAGAGAGAGAGAAATCCTTAGAAATCAGTTAGTGTCTCTGATTGTCTCCTATAGACAAAGAGATTCAAGGCCACATGGGGAGGGGAAGGGTAGCCCACATCAATAGTTGGAGGCAGAAGCAGAACCAAGACAGACATTGTGGCTTCTAAATGCTGTCGTTTCTCCTGCTCAGCTGCCCTTCTGAACAGGTCCACCTAATGTGGTAATACTAGTTTACTTATGGACTGCCTTATTTTGTTCTGTTTTTTATTTTATTTTGCCCTACTTTATATCTTATTTTGTTCATGAGTGCATGCATGTGCAGATCAGAGGTCACCTTGAGGTATTGTTTCTCAAGTTCTTCCTATCTATTTATCTGCATCTATCTATCTATCTATCTATCTATCTATCTATCTATCTATCTATCCATCCATCCATCTATCTATTTATTTTTGAGATGGGGGCTCTCACTTAGCCTGGATCTCACCAGGATCTGTTAGACTGGTTAGAGAGAGAATCCCTGTCTCCCCCTTTCCAGTGCTGCATACCCAGCTTTTGGGAGATGGAACTCAGGATCTCTGATCTGCTTAATGTTGGACATAAGGGCACCTATGTGGTGTCACAGTTTATTTGTTTATTCTTGGTTTTAATACTTTATTTTTGATTAAGAAAATATAATTAAGAAAATCCCCGAGTTAAGGACCAAGAACAAAGAAGGAGGACGAAGTGAAGGGTTGCCACAACACAAGGTCATCCGTGAGGCAGATGATTCCAGATCCTCTGAAGTTCTACCAGCCTTGCTTCTGATGGTCCCTCCTCCTGTCCCTTCCCCTCCTCCTTCCCCCACTTTCCTCATCCTCCTCTCCCACAGACATTCCAGTGTGCGTGGTGCAGTCTTTTATTTGTGTGTGTTCTTGTTCATTGCATTTTTCTACAGATGCATTTTAAATTTACATAAATACCATTGTTTTATATGCCTCATTCTCTTTTAATTAGCCCAGCAATTAAACGTCTTTTAAAATGCTTTTACTTTTGCTATGCCTACATTGGTTAGACAGTTGCATGGTTCCTTCTAACGTTGTTTTTTCTTTTCTTCTTTACCCACAACGCAGTTATTGCTTGAAGGCCAGAGCTGTCTTATTTATTTGTGTTTGACTTTCCAAAGCCAAGCTTGGAGCCTGGCGCTTACACAGTGCTTGAGTAATTTGTGTTGCGGATTGAAATGTGGGGCGAATTGTAGTCTTCCATGAAACCTTTGTTGAATTGGATGGAAAGAGATGCTAATGAAGGACACCGCTGTTTATTGTAGACATTAATGAATCGTGAGGAAAAGACTCCATGTTGCCAGCGTCTTTGACCAGCGTGAGTTTTTGTAACTACAACTTAGTGTCCATGCGCCGCAATCACAATTGGGGCTACGTGAGACGTGAGGCCTAGGGATAGAGCTGCAAGGGTTCCTGTCGTACTACTTCAAGTTCAGCTTGAGCTAAACAAAGCAAACTGCCCAATGCACACATTCTGACTTCATTCACAACAGAGGTAGGCTTAACTTTTCAAGGAAATTAGTCAATAGCATTGCTCAAGTCCTATCTGTCATTGGGAAATCCAGATCCCTGTTTTGGATTAAATTAAGTGTAAGAAATTCAACCTTGATTTTATTCAAGCAGAGGGCATGGATTTTTGGTCAAGAAAAAGCAATGAACCCTGCACATAGTGGCATGATAATCATGGACCTGACTAAAATATTTATTTGGTTTTTGATTAAAAAAGCAACAATGCGAGTGGGTTTGTGGCTTAGTCCTGGGTTTTTTCATTTTTATGCAGGGGACCCAGGCATACACTTGCTGGGAGCAATGTGACAGTGTATCATGACATTACAATGGTACAAACATTTGGGGTATGAGCAACAGAAAAAAGTCCATGATGGGACAGAACCATGTCCCAAAGACAGTGCCCTGGTAACTAGTTGTTTCCCCACTGACCCTGCTGGAGCCTTAGGGGACAGATGGGTGCCCAGAGGATACTTTGCTCATGGTCTAGTATTCGGGGTCTACTGAGAAGGGAATCTTTATTCTTGGTATGCGGGGTGACTGTAGCAACTTCATTCCTAGTTTCTGGGTTTTCGGGAATAATATGATCTATAAGAAGAATATTATTATAAGCTTTTCTTAGTTTAACATTATTATGTAGTCATGGAGACCAGAGGTCTTGGAGTTAGACCACCTTGTGAAAAAATTTCTTTTTTCATTTGGCAGATTTGGGATGCTGGCCAAGGGGCAGGACCTTCTTGAGCTATAGTTTGGTCTTCTTTTGAGGGATCCAGTCAAGGTTGAAGAGATCTTCATATCTTTCTGCAGAATAATGTTAGAGACTTTAGTATGTTTACTGTCTTCTGTGAATCTCCAAGAGAGTGTTAGGATGGCTGGGGAGCTTCCCAGACCCATTTTATCATGGCAGGGTTTCATTCTGTTTCACTTTTCCTTGGAGCATCTCCTGGGACTTGCTTGTGGGAAGCACCGCCACACAAGAACATTTAGACACTTACCAGGGACAAGACTGAACAATTCCCCATTGTTATGGTTCCTATGAATTTACCATAGCTCAGAGACTATTCTGAGTGCTTTTCGTACTATTCTTATTTTTATCCCTTAACTCTTTAGAGCATAGTTACTACTTTGCAAATAAGAAAAATCAGGCTCAGTGAGGGAGAGTGCTTGCACAAGCCTGAGGACCTGAGTTCATATTCCAGCACTCAGGGGAGTCAGGTGTGGCTGCCTCTCCTCTACTGCCAGTGCTGTGGGGAACAAGGGCAGGGGGCGGCTGGGGTCTGCTGGCTGCCAGCCCAGCAGCAGCTTCAGAATGAGACCCCATTTAACAAGAATAAAGTGGACAGTGATGGAGCAGAACACTCAACATCCTTCTCTGGCCTCTGCTTACACACAGAAGTAAATGTACCTGTGCATAATTCACACACACACACACACACACACACACACACACACACACACACACACACACACATTCACTGTACACAGACACACACATATACATACACACACACGTACAATTTTGTTTACAAAGAATTTTTCCTGAGGTAGAGTGCCATATTCCATATTTCTACTGTATGTGCCATAAAGTACTAGATACATTATGTCAATTCATTCTCCACTATTTATAAACTGGATTAGATTTATAAGTTAAAAATTTAAAGTAGATATTTATGCTAGTTTACATGTTATTTTTATGTTTGTTTATAGACAACAAAGCTAAGACAATTTTTGGAAAGGATTCCAGTGAGGATACTTAGCACAAAAGCCAGAATTAAGGGCACAAAATAGAAATGTTGATGGCCTTTCGCTAGCAAAATTGTGGAAGTTGTTTATCTGTTTCCATAGGCCTATATTTCCTTAAGAAAAACATAATTCTTAGAATGAGAAGAATCCATTTCTAGGGACTGGGCAGATGACTCAACAGAAAGAACATTTGCCACAAAAGCTCAAACACAAGACTTTGGGTCCTCGGAACCCATCTAATCACCGGCTGGGTATGGTGGCCCACCTATAATCCCAGCACATGGGAGCTAGAGATGGTATTCGCAGTCAAGCCAAGTAGGAAGAGCCTTTGAGATTGGGACCCAGAGAGAGCCCGCCTCAGTAGAGGACGTTGGAGACATCTGATGTCAGCTTCAAGACTCTACCATGAACATGCACAAGTATAATTGGTCAACACACATGAGCACGCAGTTGTGCACTTGCGCGTGCACACACACACACCATATATATATGGAAAAGAAAAATTTTACTATTGTTTTATTTTCCAGCATTCAAATTAAATTTATTTTATATTTTACATTTATTATCTAACATCAACAGCTAAATTTTGCCTAATGCACCTTAAAAACTTGAAGGATTTTAAAAATAATGGTCAAATTTATTCAGATGTCAATTCTGCATAGGAAAATTCATTTTACTTCTACACGTTTGTGTTTGTTTAGAGTTGTCTGCAGTTATGCAATCGCCACTTTAGACAATTCAATTTTTTGAAATTTTGTTTGTCTCCTACTTCTTCTCATGTGCCTGGTTAGCACTGATTTGTTTGTCTCTGTGCATTTTCCTTTTCTAGAGTGTTCTGTAAATGGATCATCACTCTTGAATTCCATTTCTTTTACTTGCATTATGTATTTGACTGTCTCGTGTATTTTTACAAGTATTAAGATTTTTTTTCTGAGAAATGTTCCTCTCTATGATGTATCTAGTCATTGATTTGTGTATATTTTGAGTAATTATTAAATATCCTGTAAGCATTTATGCTTTTATGTGTGGACATGATTTTCAACTGATAAAGAAGTGGGATTAATAACGTGTATGACAATTGCACGTTAGGTCTTATAAGAGACAAATTACCATGCAGGGTAGTGGCTGCATCAACTTTCAGTTCCTACAGGGAACGTATAAGGATTCATTCTCACTGTTTAATTTTCTAACAGCACCGGGTCTTACCAAGCGCTTTGGTTTCCCACGCCACTCTGAGTGTGATAATCTAACACAGCTAGGTGCTAGCACTGCGCACCGGGAGTTTAACTCTCGTCTTGCTAATGAAGGTCCAATTTCTGCCTTGTGTATTCTGCTTTAGGGAAGGGACTTCACATTTTTGAACATTTTAAAAACTTGGACCACTTTTTCCTGTTACTGAGGTGTGTTTGAAAGATCTTCATATATTCTGGAGTAAGATATCTTATCTTATATATTTTTGCAACTATCTTCTTGGGAGACTGGGTTTGTCCCTCTCTATTTTTCCCAGACCTGTATTCTAAAGAACAGAAGTTTGATTTTTTTTTAATTTTTAATTTTTTGTACTTTCTCTTTCTTTGCCCATCATATTGTGAAAACATGAAACATGTGTTGCCTAGCAAAGATATATTGATGTCTGTTTCCTTCCAGCATTCTATAGTTTTGTTCTAATTTAATTCTATGATTAACATGAGTGGATTCCTTACACTCTGAGTAATACAGATTCTGGCTTACTGTTTCTAAGGCATCCAACTTTTTCTGATATGATTTGTTACACTGCTTGCTGGCACCGCAGCTTTCCTGCTTGTTGAAAACGTGTCTTCTGCTTCTGATTTCCCCTTTGTTCTTACACTATCTTAGTTACTATGACTTTATAGCGAGGCTTTGAATCAGATAATACCAATGTGCCAACTCTGTGCTCTTCATGGCTACTTATACACCTAATTCCTCTATCCCACCATCTAGATTTTAGGATCAATAAGCAACTTTATTGTGTGGATTCTTTAGAACTGTCACCTTAATAGTACAGCTTACTAATAGACAATGACTCCACTTCCCAGTCCTATTCTGATTTTTGATCTGAAGTTTATTGTTTACAACACGCAGACCTTATGCATACTTTGTTAGATGTATTTACGTAAATACTTTATAGGAGTAGGAAGTTAGATGTCTTATATCCTTTATAAATTGAACAGTCACTTGCTATGTATCAATGACTTTCCATTATCCATATATATGTAAACAAGAAGAGGCTTTATTGTTGGAGAGGAGGCTGCTTGTTCATTCCCAGCTGCTCAGACCCAAACTAAACACACAGAAACTGTGTTACTTAAATCACTGCTTAGCCCATTAGCTCTAGCTTTGTACTGGCTAACTCTTACATATTATCCGGTGGCTCCATAGCGTCTCTCTGACTCTGCTCTTCTTTCTCCCAGCATTCAGCTTAGTTTTCTCTGCCTACCTAAGTTCTGCCCTGCTATAGGTCCAAAGCAGTTTCTTTATTCACTGATGGTAGTCACAGCATACAGAGGGAAATCCCACATAACTTTATCACTAGTCTGTTTGGATATTAGTAAGTATTTAAAATTAAATAAAAATAAATGATATCCATGAGTTTTTCTTCTAAAATGGAAAGTATAAAAGTCAGTGATAGCCAGGCAGTAGATGCTGTACACCTTTAATTCCAGCACTTGGGAGGCAGAGGCAGGAGGATCACTGAGTTTCAGGCCAGCTTGGTCTACAGAATGAGTTCCAGGACAGTCAAGGACAGCTAAGGCCACACAGAGTAACCCTGTCTCCAAACATTTAGGAACAAACAACTCTTTGACTATACCTTATATTTAATAAGTAAAAAAGACCTGCTTTTCCATTTGGTTACAAATACATTTGTATCTTGTGTTTCTGAGTAAGTAGCCATGAGAGAAAACTCTTGTAGCCATGTATCATGTATGGTTCATGCAAAATAAGAGAAAAGAGGAGGCAGCAAAAAACCATCCTTTAAATAGTTCCAGTGTACAGGCTTGTGTAACTCTGTCTTATGCCTCTGTGAGTCAAATCCACAGTCATATGTATTGATAGATTCTCTGCTTCCTAGTCACAATTAAAAATCCACAGAAGTAAGTTTGGCAGAATCATTGCAGTGATTTCCGTGATGCTCATGGAAACTACACTCAAGCTATCATTTGAGTCATGGATGATTTGTGGAGTGGAGTCAAAATGAGTCTGAAATTAAAAAGCCTTTAGCTATACTGACTACAAATTTCATAGTAATTCTTCATCTTGCTTTTTCTTTTTTTTTCATGAATTGAGGGCATTTCTGCAAGAATCCAAGGAAGTTAGACACACATGAGCTTTAGAAGGAATAGTTTATTGCAGTCAGTTGGAAAGCCAAATACCAGCCTATTCCAGCTAAAGTAACGGGTCAGCAATCTTCCTCTTCTTCAGTTCACTTAGTGAGCTTTTCCCTTTTCTCTTTCCATCCATTTTCTGCTGTCAACTTCATGGCTGGTAGAAGTGAGGAGAGTGTACAAGATTATGTGGGATAGATTATGATGATTAGGTCAGGGAGAGGCCACCATCTCTTACACTTGCCTTGCATTGCAGAGAACTCAATGCTACAGTCATAACTGAACACAAAGAAGAGAGGAATGGACTTTCGCTGCCCAGAATGAAGAGGAAATTGTTAGGTATATACCATCTCTGGTCTCTGTTGCAACACATGGAAATGTTTGCTTGTCCTTTGGTGAGCTATCATAGCCTGTAGGTAACACGTTTAGAGTATCTAGTCTCCTGCCAACTAAGCCATCACAGAAAGCTACTGCAGAAACAGTCATGTAGAACATTAAAAAAAAGATTGGTCAAGAAAACCAATAATAAATGGATAATTATTTGAGTACTGATTCTAGGCAAGTATAGTTTGAGAATGAAATTGAAAATATTTTCTCTTCTATTACCCTTGAAACTGTGTGCATTATTATCACGTGTAGATTATCCTCCAAACAATCGACTCATTTTTTCAAATGCATCTTGAACATGGTTATCAAGATTTCATGGACACTTCAAATTCAGAATTTCAAAGATTGAAGGGCAAAGTTGTTTTTAAACTACATATCTATTGGAAAAACTGTAACAATGTGGCGCTATTCAGGAATAAGCCGTCTCTAATTCTAATATTCTATCCAAGCGGTTTAATGTAGTCCCTGTAGTGATAGTTTATTTGTATTCTAATGAATAAAGCTTGCCTGAAGATCAGAGTGCAAGGCTAAGCCACTAGAGGCCAGGAAGTGGTGGCACACATCTTCCATCCCAGGATTCAGGGAGACAGAGGCAGACGGATCTTTGTGAGTTCAAGGTTACTCTGGGTTACACAAAATCAATCCAGAAACAGATCCAGGTGCTGGTGGTTCACACCTTTAATCCCAGTCT
Source organism: Microtus pennsylvanicus (assembly GCF_037038515.1). Classification (NCBI taxonomy): domain Eukaryota; kingdom Metazoa; phylum Chordata; class Mammalia; order Rodentia; family Cricetidae; genus Microtus; species Microtus pennsylvanicus. The sequence continues at coordinate 131,381,203 of NC_134581.1, forward strand.
CTGAGAGTCACAGACCTTTAATCCCAGCACAAGGGAGGAGGAGACAGGAACCATATGGCTGGGCAGAGAGAGAGGAATATAAAGGGGAAGAGACAGGAACTCCCTGGAGTGTGGAGCCTGGGGTCTGATGTAGACACATCAGTCTAGGTAGTGTGAGGATTGCCCATTGAGTCTGAGCATTGGCAGAGGTAAAAGGTCACTCTAGTGGCTTACTGCTCTGTTTCTCTGATCTTCAGACAAGCTTTACTTATTAAAATACAAATAAAATATCACTACAAGTACCATTCTTATCTTATTAACATATAATATTCAACTTTTAAAATACATATTCATATTCTATGGAGCCTCTACACATGGATACAATTCATGATCATACCCATCACGCACTAAAACCTCCTCCCAGGGCCCCTCATGCCTTGTCCTCCACTTCCCTCCCAGCTTCAGCGTATACAACATTGTACAAATCTGTCATCTTGTGAAGTTCTCACCTACAAACGGTTTCCATGTTGATACATCATTTTTATTATTAAATCATGTTGGGTACAAAAACTATCATTTCCCTGGTAGCATAGTTCAATAATTACTGTAACTTATTTGCTAATCCTCTAGTAATTAGGAGGATGGTTTGTTTCCAACTTTGTGTTATTTCAAAAAAGCTGAAGTAAATTACATAGTTAGCTTAAGGTGGCATTAGCTTGGCTTTTGGGGCAAACCTTGTATCCTCAGGTCTGCACGTGTCCCTAGAGAGAGCTGCCATGTCTCCTCTCCTCAGCCTATAACTTCACTTCCCTGGACTTCTGATGGGGGACTTCAGCCAATCACATGTTGCTTAAGGTGTGTCCCCTTCGGGCCCAAAAAGCCCATGAAAACATCCATGTGCTCTTGCTCTTCCTGTTTGGTTTCCTGAGCTCCTGGCTTTCGCGGGATCTTTGGTAGTGTAAGTTTTCCCTCAATTATTAAAATCTTTTGAATTGAGCTAGTCTGGTTATTTATCAATCGACCACGCCCATCAGACTTCTACAGTCGTCTTGGCTCTCACTGCATCTTCACTGCCAGACCCATGGCAGGCAAAGGAAGAACTGACCTGGAGTTTAAGATTTGCTCACAAATCCCAGCCTACTCAACACTTCATTACTTTTATCTTTGTTCTTCTTTCTTCCTAAAGAAACGCCACTTCTTATTATGGATGGGCTGTGTAAGAGCCTTGGTTGTTTGGATGCACTTCTAAAGATTTATAGCAATGGCAACCTCGCGAGTTATCTGAACTATGGGGTCAACCAATGCATTCAAGAGCTAATGCTTCTGTATTCTTGTCCAACCTGGTTTAAGGATGAGCGAAGAGGGAAAATATGGGAAAGGAGCTTTTAAATGACAAAGGAACGTGCAGAGAGCCACACTCACATGGTCCACCTCTAGGCACATCTCTAGACAAGCTGCCTTTCTATAAGTGCTACAGCAGGAAAGACATATTTGGATTCTATTCTAGTTTCCTGGCACAGAACTCCTAAAACATTAGGATTTTGTGTGATAAGACTGATAGAAGAAGTGCCTTTTGATATAACAACCTATTGCCTTTACTATAGACAAAAGCTGGTGTTGAAGAGGTAGCTTTGAGTGGCCTTAGATATTTAGGATGGGGATTGAATGTCAGGCTCAGCACTGGGCCTCTTAGGATGGATGCAGGGCTTGAGATTGACCTCAGTCACCAAGGTCCAGTGAGTTAATCAGTCATGCTTACCCACATAATAAAACCTCTGCAGTAACTCAAAAACAGAATTGAGAGAGCTTCTGTGCCCAGTGGGGATGTATCTGGAAAGAACGCAGGAGCTTTGGCTTCTCAAGTCCATTTGTTTGTTTCTGAGTTACATCCTTTATAATATAAATTATTGGTAAGTTAAGCATTTCTTGGGTTTTACAAGTGGATAGAACAAGTGTTTAAACCCAAGGCCATGAAAACCCTAGACTTTGCAGTCCAACAACAACAAAAGGTACCCAGTTTTGCAACTGGCTTCTGGAGCAGGGCAAGTCTGATGGGGCTTGTAGGATCTGGGAACAAGGTAGATAGTGTTAGAATTAAAATAACTGGCTGGATCCCCAGCTGGCATCCATAGAGATGTGGAATTTATACTGAAAGGTCAGCATGGATTTAGCTCTAGGAGAGAGAAGTCTCCCAACATACTCCATTTTAAAAATTCTTTATTTTGGCAAATTTTCCTAGACAAATATTTGTTGCAAACAATTGTTATTATGACCTTGATATTTAAAAAGAAATATGAGAGCCCTGGGCAGAAGGGAGTGGTCTACATAGCACTTAAGAGCTCTTGTCTACCATACACGAGGTTCTAGGTTTGATAGTCACATCACCAAGGAAAAGGAAAAGCAGGAAATTCTACAACCATGTGAAGCGGTGGATGAGCAGGATGGAACAATGCTTCTCAAACTTTGACGTGATAGCGACCCACTTGGAGGATCTTCTTACAACTTTTTTTTTTCAATTACAGGCAATGCTCTTGAATCATTTGCACAGGGGTAATTAATTTAATATACTTAGATTATGTGTTGCCTTACCTCAGTCATTTATCATTTCTTTGTGATAAATCTATTTAAAAAAACCTCTCTTCTAGTTCCTTGGAATTATATAATGTTATATTATTAATTATAATCATCATTTCACATAATAGAAAACCAGAACTTAATTCTTCGCCTCTGTCTCACTCAATATCCATTAATCAATACAGATTACGGTCTGGGAGCAAAGTTCTTACAGTCTGGTGTGAATCATGGGCCAGCAGGAGAACAGAATACGGAAGATATTTAAATGTTAGACACATAGACCCTCAGATTCCTTCTCACCAGTTCTGCCAGTATCTTCACTTGGACAAAATCCCCAGGTGTTTCTCATGGACAGTGAAGTTTGGGAGGAACTGCCCTCAACCTCAGTTTTCTTTTGCCTTAATGCATTGTGTCCAACATACAATATACCGTACTCGAGGAGTGAAAACTGTCCTAGAGATGGCTCAGCATCAGAGTTCAGGTTTAAATACTATTCCTTACACCTGCACAAAAGGGAACTGCTGTCAGGTTTGAAGAGAGAAAGCAGATGTAGAGATGTACTTAGGGTCCTGAGGAAGATCTACAGTTTCAGCACACAGCGAGCCCCACTGCCACGCTCATTCTGGACTCCCCTCGTCACCCCCCACACCAGGTCCCATTGAACCTGTCCCACCTGGTCCTGGGTAAGGCAGATGTGGGAGGTCTGCAGCTTTCTTAGGTTAAAGCTCAAATGTAAAGTGTCCAGAAGACTTTAGAATGGAAAACAGAAAAGACGTGGGCCAACTTGAAAAAGAAGATTCAGTTGCCTAAATATGCATGGGCCCTTGAAAGTGTGGGAGATTTCTAAGGAAACAAAAACACTTTTAGTTTGCTCATCTATCCTTGCATTTCAAACGTACTTACTGGTCATCAAGTCGATACTGTGTCCAAAGCTAAGTCACCTAAGTGAATAGTGAGAATGCAATGACCATCCTTTAAGACCTCTCATCACGGTGTGGGCAAGCTGACAGTGCTCTCCCCTTTGGTGTGCAGGGTTTTAACAGAAAGGAACAAGAGGGAGACAGAGTCCCCGGAGGAAAATTAACTGGAGGAGACTGCAAGGCTGGGGCTTGATTCAGAAGGGGTTCACTGGAGAGGTGAGAAAGAAGACTGCAAGTCCTGGAGAAGGGGAGTGACACAGACAGAGAGAAACCTGGGCAGGGAGAGAGGCGCTGTTTTCCCCTGGGGATAAGCTGGGGCATTCTAGCCCAGCTGCTCTAGGTGGTGGGAGGCTACCATAATCCAGATCACTGCGAGGCTGAAAAGCAAGGCCAATCAGCCAAGGAGTGGACAAAGAAAATGCAGCTTGTGTATACAAGAGAAGCTCCCCAACCGCAAGGAAGAGTGAAGTTGGGTCTGTATTTCAAGACCATGGTTGCGGCTGGATATAAACATCCTAAGCAAACTGATCCAGCTTCAGAAAGACAAGTGTTGCATGCCTGATCTCTTTCGTGGGCCCAAGACTTTACCTAGATACTTAAAATCATGTACGTGAAGATGACAAGGATGTAGAAGTAAACTAGGGGAGCTAAAGACACTTATGGGAGAGGAAGAGAAGAGGTTAGTTAGTGGGCGAGGGGAGGAATGTGCTCAAGTTATATTATCTACTTACATGAAAAGTAGCCTAAATATAACCCACTGCAATAAAATAAAATTTGAAAGTTTTTTTTCTGATATTAATTACCTATTATTGCCTAATCAAATTTCCCCAAATCTGGTATCTTGAAACAACAATTATTGATTTACTCCATCCAGGCAAGAATCCATCCATGCTCCAGCCATCAGAAACTTGAGGAGCTGGAGGGGCACTGGCCAATTTAACTCAGTCACCCATATGTTAGCTGGATGCTTCGGTTCATCACCATGAACCTCAACACATGGAGGCTAACCTAACCACAGCAAATGTTTCTAGACTGTACAGGGACACATCATTATGTCCAGAATATCCTGTTGGCTTACACAGGTCAGCCCTGCATGGTGGAAAATGGTACTATCTAGTGCATGAGCCTCAGGAGATGGGGCTGTTGGAAAGATGGGAGAGGCTTATCACCCTCCTGTGACTGTTGAGGAGAAGATTCTATTATGAACTCCACAGTTCAAACACAACAGCTGAGTTTATGTGTGAAGAGAGCACATTGTGATGGGAAGAGTTTGGGTCCTCGGGCAGAGAGCTGAGCCTTAACTCTGTTGCTGTGCATGTTCCCTAGGGGAGGTTGCCTCACTTCTTAGGCCTCACATTCCTCATCTATGAGATCGGGCAAACAGGCTGCCTTCCCAGGAAAGACCAGAGAGGAACAAAGGGATCTGACGTGGAGAGGACTGTGAACACCAGAGGAGAAGCTAAGAAGTTATCTGAAGGCTATCAGTGATGGTGAACAGCTCTTAAACTCGGGGAAATAGGGACATGTGGGATCATTTGAGGGAGACTCTGGAAGCAGTATAGACAATCAGGTAGAGGGATTCAGACACAAATTAGGCTAGTATTTCTCAGTGCTCACAATGAGGACTATGGCCCCATTCTGGGCTCCTAGTGATAGGGATGGAAATAGAACCTCACTCCAAACTTGAATGGGCTTGAGAACCATTGGGCACCTCACTGCCCCATTTCTGTTTGGGCGGCATTTCAAAGAAAAGATCTACTTAGTGCCAAACAGATTATAAATATCTATCATCCCTTTGCCTTCTTGAAATGACAATTTGAATCCCCAGAAAACTTCCTGGGTTTATAGAATATTAATCTTTGCCTTAGGACTCAGGATCCATTGAAAGTTACAAAACCAACAGAAAGGTAAGGAACTACGGAAGGAATGTCTCCACTGGAAACTCTGCATCTGACTTCAAGGTCCTTTTCAGAGACTTGGTTCAGGCCTTTATTCTGGTCTTCAGAGTAAAGCAACACAAGTATAAATGACAAACTCAGAATATATTCATCATTCTGGCATAAAGTAAAGGAAAACCAAGATCTGTAAAAAAACACAGGTTTATTCTGCTTCCCTTGAATTCAGAGACATACAATTATTCCTATTTATATCTGCCCAAAGTGAACTGATTGAGTGTGTGTCTTAAAGCTACAGTGGAGACAAATATGAGCTCAGAACTAAAGGCTTCAGTGGGAGTATGGCTAATATTCTGGATTTACTTTCTCGTGTTTGTAGTGTACATAAGGGTGGGGGGAGAAGCTGCGTTCGGGGCTTATCCTTGAATAACAAGAATGTCTCCTACTAAATGCAACTCTGAAAGATTAGAGAAGAGACTTAAAAAAGAATTTTAAGAGTCATGATCCCCTGTCCTCCCACTTAAATAAACCCGGTCTCTTCTATTAATTATTGTATTACGCCATAAGCTACAGAGCTTAGAAACTCCCAGTCTTTCCACAGACCCACTCATGCGTGGAGCATTTGTGATTGATGGACCAGCGGGATTGAAATGTGCAAATGGAGATGAAACAGCCCAAGATTAAACATTTTCTGGGTATAGATTGGCGTCATTCCAGGATCTGAAGTTGGCCAAGCTCTGCAGGGATGAGCAGTTAAGGAGAGATGCCTCATTTCAGCCAGATACTCAGATAATTCCCTGCTCCCTTCCCAAGCCTCCAAATGTGCCCCAATCAACTCCTCTTTTAAGAACTGCACTCAACAAATATTGGATGAGAACCTACGGAACCCACACAGAACCAGGACTCCCAGGAAACAGACAAGTTTATAGGGAGTTAAGAAAGGGCCCAAGTTTAGAGGAACTCAGAATCTGGGGCAGTGTTTTTCAACTAAAGACACACAATAGAATTTTCTGTATCCCCAGTGCTGGGTCCCCTCTGTTAGCTAAGTTATAATCCCCATGGTGAAGCTGAATGTAGAGGAAACACTGAGAATCACTGAAAAAGGGACAGGAATTAGTGAACAAAAGTTCTGATGAAAGCCAGAGAAAGAACCCAAGGAGCCAGAGGCTGGCTAGAGGATGCCTGGCATTTTCTGTTTGCTCAATGGGGAAAGGTAGTAAGAAAAGAGGGTGTGGTAAGGATGGTGCATTAGAAGTAGCATGTGCCTAAAAGTATAGCGTATCCTATAATCACAAGCTCTGCTGTACACCTGGAGACAATGGTTCCATAGAAAAGAAGTAAGTAGCCAGAAACAGATCAGAAAGAAAAGAAGAAAGGAAGGAAGGAAGGGGTGGAAGGAGGGAGGGACAGAAGAAGGGAGGAAGGGCAGAAAAAAGGAAGGAAGAGAGAAAAGAGAGAGAAACCAAACAGCAGTCAAACTGTATCCTAAATTCATCCCAAATCCTTGATTTCACCATGTAGATCTAAATGCAGAGAGTGGACTTTATATGATGGGGTGGGATGGGGGATAAAGGACGAAGATGCAGAGCGTCTTAACATGGGAGATAGAGGGAGAATGAAGAAGGAACGGCTTTGAAGGATGGCAGCAGAGGCTGAGTAGTTTTTTGTTGTTGTTGTTTGTTTATTTTTATTTTTATTTATTTTAATTTTTGAGACTGGGTTTCTCTGTACCTTTGGAGCCTGTACTGGAATTAGTTCTTATAGACCAGGCTGCCCCGGAACTCACAGAGATCTGCCTGCCTCTGCTTCCCTAGTGCTGGGATTAAACGCCTGTGCCACCACTGCCCGGCTGAGGCTGATTAGTTATGAAAGTAAGGCAGAGACAATGTTGACTCTAGCCCCTGGAACAGGGTGAGCAATGGCCAGAAGACCATTAAGGAAGAAGAGGGAGACATTGATCTTTCCAGCTCCATGTCCTCTGCTGACACTCCCCCACTTCATAGATAGTCAAACTTTTCACAAATTATTGGATCTTATTTCTGTAGAGAGTACACCAATGAGAAATCTCCAGTTGGGTTCTTTGCTCTGATGTCATTTATTTAGGAGCTGACATGTGACTATTGGGAATTGAACTCATGTCCTCTGGAAACATAGCCAGTGCTCTCAACAGCTGAGCCATCTCTTTTGGTCCTGGGTGGGTTCTGTGGAGAAAGATTGTCAGTTCTTTAAAAGGCTTTGCTGTGCAGCCCAATACTCTACCACGGCCTCGCTTTTATCCCTGAGACCGTCATTGCTCCATCTGAGGTATTGGCCCTGACTAGTTAGAAGACACTGTCCTCCAGGAAGCAAGTTCATAGTCCCAGATCAGAGACTGGAAGACAACCAGTGTCTTCTGCTTATCAGCGGGATGGAGAACCAAAGATAGAAAGGAATGGGACAAGCTCTCTTCCATCTTGTCCAATCAGGAGCAATAGATTTTGAAAGCTCAGATGATGTGGATAATGACAAGAGATAAGAAAATTAAACTATATGTAACTGATTCTAAGGGAGGCTAAATAAAAGATTTCCTGATACTCCATGAACAACAGTTTCGCTCCTATGTATATCCACACCAAGCAATGCATTTAGCTTCACCAAAAGGCAAATACTATGGCCCTTATGGCAGAACTGCTAGTAAAACACAAAGTAGGAAGTCACTCACTGATCATCAGATAGTAAACTGACAAATCATTATATATTCACTTAGTAAAAATTAATGATCTGCAATAAGACAAAATGAGAGAAATCATTTGCACAAACCAGATACTTAGCAAAAGAATTGACACAAAAGCATGCGTACCATTTGGATCTATTTCCATGAAGCATCATAGCAAGTTGGTTTCATTTGAGCTGTTAGGAATGTGTAGTGTCTAGGGAGCTGAGGGATGCTAATAATGTAGGGGAGCTGGGCCCATGGGTACCCATTGGTGAGTTAGTCGTATTCTGCCTTAACTCAAACGCAAGTAACATATGTGTTTGTTCTGTGAAAAATCATCAAGCTGGACACTGAAAAACCACGTCATTTCCCCCATCTTAATTCCAATTGCATACACATACTTGCTTGAGAGCATTTGATTGGATTTTTCTACTAATGACATCAGTCAATAAAATAAGGAGTCTTCCATACTGCCAAGAGACAACACAACAATATCCACAGTATAATTGTCCTAACAGCACATGATGAAGGGACAAAGGCTATTAGAAGTTGTTTCTGCTGAGACAGCTGCGTGAATAGAAGCCATCTTCTGTGTTCTTTCACTCTGAATGGTGGATTGTGGAGATGATTGGGAAACTCCAAAATGAAAAACTGTGCTCAGGCGGGTCTGACTCAGAGCCACACACATCCCACCTTCCTCTCCAGACATCCTGGCAGCAGCCTGGTGTCAAGTTGTCATAGTCTTCTGTTCTCAGCTGAGTAATACAGTCTTGTTTAAGGGGATGTGGCCACTGAAGCCAGTTCATTTCAGGTATGAACCCACGTCCCTCTCATTCATTGAATACAGTAAGATATGGCATTCACCTGGATGAGGTGCCTTGCAGGCTCAAGTCTATGGAAAACCTGGCCAAAAACTGACCAAGGAATAGGCAGAAAATAATTCCTAGGAGTCTGGCTAGCCCTCAATAATTTAAATTATCTTATGTATCAAAAATGTTTCTATATCACAATGAAAATCTTTTCAGAACATGCTTCCATACTTACTTACCTTGTATTTACCTTCATACTGTGGGTGTTAAAATACAGACAAATATAAAGGAATGACAAGTGTGTGCATGTGTGTGCATATGTGTGCGTGTGTGCGCGCACATGTGTGTGTGTGTGAGTGCGTGCACACACATGCACACTTGTGGGCACAGGTACTCATGTAATTGATTTCATTTATTTAACTGGTGATGTCAGAGGTGAATCAAATCAGCACTTCTCAAATTGCCTTCCCTCCCCTACCTTCCCAGGGGTATCCAGTGGCACCTTTACTAAAGGCGGTCTTCTACGGTGGCCAGTGCCAGGAAGCTAGAGGTTCTTGTTACATCTAGGAAAGGAGCCAATACCATCGTAATCAAGCAGGGACCTAAGGTGTCATTTTGGCCTGCCAAAAGATGTGAAGTGGATCTCCATAGGCTCCTGTGGAGTGATGCACTCTTCCCGTGACAAGCCCCCACACCAGTGTGGCTCCGTTCCTAGAATGCTCACTTTCAGTCCCCTCCGCATGCAGGCTCCCTCTCTATCATCAGTGACAAAGCCCTGGGTAGATTAAAAATCTTACAAGACCTGCTACCCACAGCCCACAAAGTGCCATCACCTGGCAAAATGAACTAGTTAGTTACCTGAGGAATGACACTTTCAGAAATGGTGAAAAAAAACCCAGTATCGTTAAAATACAGATTTCTGTTGTTGAGTGATTGATAGGGGAAATTGATTTTGAAAGGAGATCTTTGGGCTGTTCACAGCGGTGGCTGCCCAAGTGGAGGAAAATTGAACCCAAATGGTCAAGTGTGGTCTTTAAACGCTGAACAAACAGATAAGCTAAAAGTTACAGCAGTATTTACTGAAGAAGGATTTGGGGTTAGTGTTGAGAGAAACATTGATACCATCATAATAAATACAAGTGATGGTACCATTGCCCTCTTTAGGGGTGTGGCCATGTGGAGGGTACAAACTGTCTTGGGACATACTTATTCTGTAATTGTATGCTGCTCCTTCCCTTCTGAATTCTCCCTTTGACTTGGGACACCCGACTTTACCTTGAACCTAGAAAACACTTGATTCAGTTTTCAGGGTTATAATGCTAGAAAATTCAGCTTTTTCTAAGTCAGGAACTTAAGATTATAAACTCCGTGTTATCCTGCCTCCTAGTCCGACCATAAACACCCTCATGGGTTTCCGTGCCACCCCCAGCCTTCCTGTACTCTAGAAAGAGGAGGACACATCCCCAGCCACTGAAGGAGTGGCCATGGCACCCTTGCCAATATATTTCATCTCTTTCTCTTTCCTACTCAAGATGGAAATGAAAACAGACATGAAAAATACTTTGAACCTCGTCACTAAATATGATGTGAAAATGTAACTAAATGGTCCCCAAGCAGTTTCTTAGAACTGTCCGTTTGAAGTTCCCTTCCTGGAAGCCCCTTTCATGGCAAGGAGTGGTCTTAACTCACAATCTTTTGGCATTTCTCCCTGCCCACTTCCAGAAAGGCAGACTCAACTTTTTCTGCTCACACTCCACTCTCATAGTGGAAGAAATCTTGCAATCACTTGGTTGAGAAGTTCAGCACTATGTTTTAAAAGGGTGTCCTCCGCAACCATAGATCTGCCTCTCAGTTCTGCTCTATTGGTCTAGTTTGTCAAGTTAGTTATTGGATCTCAAACACTAAGTTTCTTCATTTGCACTTAAGGCAACGTCTCCCAAGAATTGGCTAAAGACAACATGAGATAAAAACCCTTAGGAGACGAAGGGGCTATGGAGCTAACCAACTTGCCCGAGGACTCAAGGCTTTTAAGTGACAGCCCCAGTATTTGAATCCATGCTATGTGATCTCAGAACTCTTGTCATTGTTGTGAAATATTCCTTTACACTGTGAAGATTTGTCACTCTGATTGGTTTAATAAAAAACTGAATAGCCAATAGCTAGGCAGAATTTTTAGGGCAGAGAGGATGCTTGGAAGAACAAGGATAGAGAAGTCAGACAGATGTGGAATGAGTGGGATATACAAAATGGTATACAGGTAAAAGTCATGTGATAAAAAGTAAGTTAATAAAAATATGTGCTAATTTAAGTTTTAAGAGCTAGTTAGGAACAAGTCTAAGCTCTTCCAAGCTTTCATAATTATTAATAATCTGTTTTGTAATTTGGGAGCTGGCAGATGGGACAGAAAAATATTGTCACCTTGAGAAGCATATATTCTATAAGCTAAGCATTAATGGTGCAATAAATCATGGTCCAAAGGAAGACCACAGTAAGGCCATCTGTTGTAGACCAAGACAGAAGGACTTTGGGTAGCCTTTTCAGTAGTAAATCATGACATTAATATTAAATAAATGAAGTTGTTTGGGTGGTGGAAAGTGGGGCCTCTTTGTGGTAAGGTTGGAGATAAGAATATTCTTGGCAGAAGAGCTACAGGTACCATAGGCTTGGAGGCAAGAGAGAACACAGCACTTTAGTGTTGCTCGTCATAGTTAAATAATCAAGATTATGGAAATCATCCTTGGAGTACCTTCTGTGCCAATATACATAGAACACAAGAACCCTCTGGGCTCTGTGGAGACCCCATGTATGGCCGCCTGCATCAGCCTTATGTGCTCATTGACATGGCAACCTAATTACAAGCTTCCTGTGGGCAGGGCCTAGATTTAGGGCTTACTTCTTTCTGTAGACTAAAGCACATGTCAGCATCTCCAAACTCCCTAGCCAATACCTAGTACTTTAAATTTGTGAATGACTTACTGAAGATACCTTTTCATGAATTCATGATTTCTCAAAGTGACCAAGGATATGCCTGGGATTTGTTTCATCCATGAAGAGCCCCAAGGATTGTGATGTGTGTGTAAATTTTCCTCTGTGCAGTTAGGCCCACTTTGAGAGGCTGGGGGCAACATGCTGTAAAAGTGTGTTTTGGAGAAAAGGATGAATGGTCATTATGATTCTGGAATGTAAGTAGAGCCCTGCCATGAACCTCACTACTCAACCATCAGTCGGGACTCTCAGAGTGTTCTGCTGAGACCTTTTGACTGTTTATACTTGAAGCGACAATAGTCAACTTGTTGTTTGCTTTAGACAGAAAACATGTGGATTAAGGGTTTTTTTCTTTTTATTGATTTTTATTGAACTCTACATATTTCTCTGCTCCCCTCCCTATCTCTCCCTTCCCCCTCAACCCCTCCCAAGGTACCCATGCTCCCAATTTACTCATGAGATCTTGTCTTTTTATACTTCCCATGAAGATTAGATCTGTGTATGTCTCTCTTAGGGTCCTTATTGTTGTCTAGGTTCTCTGGGATTGTGGTTTGTAGGCTGGTTTTCTTTGCTTTATGTTTAAAAACCACTTATGAGTGAGTACGTGTGGTAATTGTCTTTCTGGGTCTTAATATGATGTTTTCTAGCTCCATCCATTTGCCTGCAAATTTCAAAATGTTGTTATTTTTTTCCTGCTGTGTAGTACTTCATTGTGTAAATGTACCACATTTTTCTTATCAATTATTTGGTCGAGGGGTATTTGGGTTGTTTCCAGGTTCTGGCTATGACAAACAATGCTGCTATGAATATAGTTGAGCAAATGTCCTTGTGGCACAATTGGGCATCTTTTGGATATATACCCAAAAGTAGTGTTACTGGGTCTTGAGGAAGGTTGCTTCCTAATTTTCTGAGAAATCACCACACTGACATCCAAAGGGGCTGTACCAGCTTGCACTCCCACCAGCAATACAGAAGTGTTCCCTTTACCCCACAACCTCTCCAGCATAAGTAGTCATCAGTGTTTTTGATCTTGGCCATTCTTACAGGTGTAAAATGGAATCTCAAAGTTGAGGGTTTGTCTGCATTCAACAGCTATTTGTTTTTTGTTGTACTTTTTAGCGGATGTATATATTATGTGTGTGCATGTGTGTGTGTGTATATATGTCCACATTTCATGTGTAAGTGTGAAAGTCATATGACAGCCTTGTGCAACAGTCTTTTCCTTCCAGCTAGTTTGCAACAGTTCTTTACTGTTTGCCACTCTGTCCACTGAGCTAACTTCCCCTAAGGCTTCTGGCAAAGATTCCTCTGTACTGGCAACCCATCTTGCATAGCAGCATTGGGATTACAGACATGTGCTGCCATGTCTGGCTTTGCTTGCACTATTGGGATTCAAGCTCAGGTACTGATGTTTGCACAGCAAATAGTATATCCCCTGAGCCATCACTTCAGGCCACATGATATGTTTTAGAATCGTGGAAATTTACTTTTTGATACCTGATTGGTAGCAAGCCTCGGAAGAAGGAGAGTCAGCCCCAAATCAGGAGGTCTTCTGAGATAACCCTTCTCCTAGCTGGTATTTATTAAAATTTTGGTTTTGTGCTAACTATGCATAGAGGTTGTCATGGCATTATAAAGCCCTGCCACCACTATATATTTTGGAGATGTTCTTTAAATGGCCACCTTTGCTCTTGAGTGGAGTGTGGATGTAATCTGATTCTGGTGGTAGTCAGCTGCATGGCTTAGATACAAAGAACAACAGTCATTTGTTTGGGATAGCTTTAAACTCATACAACAGATTCACAAAACTAGAGCGGAGCATGCATGCCTTTGAGCCTGAATGAAGGTTCCTCTATTGCTAACATCTTACCATATTGGCTTCATATGTCTGTCTGTCTATCTAAACTGCATAGCTTTTTTTTTCTTTACAAAATTAAGAATAAGTTGTATATCTCGTTCCTTTTCCTCTAAACTTTTTGTTATCTAAGTTGAAGAATGACTGCATTTTTCATCTCCATATACTCTATGTTCTGAGAATCCACTGAGCCAACAGCTCCTAAAGACCACTTCATCCTGCATTATGGTCCTACATATATTTGCATTGAGTTTATCTTTCGGCCTCTATATTAATTTGTTTGAGTTGCTATGGCAATGGCATACTCTAGCTGCCTAATAGAAAATTTAAGTTTATTTATCACATTTCTGGGGCCCATGAATACGTCTTTGATCAATGGTTTGCAAGTATAAAATGTGGCAAAAAGTAAACATCCAGTCTAGAACAGCTTCCATTCATCAGGAATAACCCGACAGTCTTTCCTTGTCATTTCTGGTATAGAGTTTTAAAGAGGTATACTTTTTATTTATGCGTGTGGGTGTTGTGCCTGCATGTATGTATGTGTATTGCTTGTGTGCCTGGTACTTGCAGAAGCCAGAGAAGGTACTGGCTTCCCTGGAACTGGAGTTGCAGATTGATGTGAGGCACCATGTGGGTGCCAGGAATTGAGCTAACCACGGAGCCACCTTCCAGTCCCAAATATAGAGATATTTCCATTTTAAAAATATAAAGTCTTTCTTTTGACAAATCATGAATAGTTTGACCTAGAGCAGCATCAAAACTATCCAACCCAATCCCCCATTCCTATAAAGGAAGATGTGGGAGTCCAGGTAGGTAAGGGAGCTAGAGTGGTACAGGACATCAATGTGGGAATGGGTAAGAGAAGGGAACCCAAAGCTCAGACTTCAAACTGGGAGTATATGGTACACACACTCACAATCTGGACAAGGGGACATATTACATTAAACACTCTGTGATACATATATAACTTCATCCTGGGTAAGACACTCGCCTCTGATTCGAGTTGGGTAGGTTTCTTTCCTCTGGATCCATGACTTGTACAAGACTCCATAAAGATTATTTGGGGTGGAAATAATCTAAGGGGTTTCCTAATCCAAGTGTAGATTTTGGAGTGAGTTGTATGTGCTGTGATTTTAGCACAAGGACTGAAAGCTTATCCAATAAAACTCCCTGCATTTCTGTCTTAGTTAGGGTTTCTATTGCTATGAAGAGACACCATGACCACTGCAACACTCTTTTTGTTTGTTTGTTTGTTTGTTTGTTTTGATCTTTCCATATAGCCCTGTCCTGTCCTGGAACTCTCTTTGTAGACCAGGCTGACCTTGAACTCACAGAGATCCACTTACTTCTGCCTCATGAATGCTGGGATTAAAGTGTGTGCCACACCCAGCTGGCAACTCTTATAATGAGGACCTTTAATTGGGGTGGCTCGCTTACAGTTTCAGAGGTTCAGTCCATTATCACCATTGCAGGAAGCATGGCAGTATGCAGGCAGACATGGTGCTGCAGAAGTAGCTGAGAGTCCCACACCTTGCAGGCAACAGGAAGTCGACTGTGACACTGAGTGAAGTTTAAGCAAAAGACTTCAAAGCCCCCCCCCCCCAGCAACGACACACTTCCTCCAACAAGGCCATACCTACTCCAACAAAGCCATACTGCCTAATAGTGCCACTCCTTATGAGATTACGGGGGCCAAATATTCACACTACCACAATCCCATTTCTTCTGTCACGAGTCACCCATCTGGGCCTCTGCTTTTGCATTCAATGAGAGGAAGAGTGGGGTAAGATGATCTTTAATTGCCCTCCAGATTAAACTGGTTATGGATTTTTAAGAAGGAAATCTGAACTAACGGCTTGGGTTCAAAGGCAATTAGTGCTCTTAGCAAGAATCAAAATAATCGCAGCAAGCCGGTTGGTTACCTAGATCTTTGGAAAACTTGATGTGCGTTTGCAAGCGCAGATGAAACTTGCAAGCAACAAAGCTCATTGTATTGTGATTACTAAGGGGAAAGATCATGCCTTGGCCCAGGCACAAAATGTAGTTTAGCTCATGAAGATAAACTGACACATTCCCATTGAGATTCCAAGATGCTCACATATTGCAAAACATATTCTTCGGATCTAAAGACTTCTTTTTGGCTGATAACAAGATTCCTGCAATAACACGCATTTACGGTATTTTTCCAAATACCCCAAGGCATGCATGACTTTAAAGAACACACGTGCATCTCATTGCACTAACCCACTTTTGTGCTTAATTAAGTTTCATTTGGCAAAAGTGACTATATGAATTTGATACATTATTACTGACTAGCGTTACCAATGCGCCTTACAGGTTTCTGCCCTGGATAACTCTGGCATAGAACATCCAGCAGCAGAAGCGAGGCACCTGCCAAGCTGCCAAAACAGGGAGAACATTCTCCAGGGCAGCCTCTGGGACCTAGAAAGGGGAATGTGAGAGCTCACCAGGAGGTGAGCTTTGAAAGGCTGCTCAGATGCTCCTTGCTCAATTGACTGTTTGAATCAGTACATGCCTTTTGGGCATTCATTTGACTTTCAGACATCTGTATCGATCATAGCATAAGCATAGGAGTGTAGAGTCTACTTACGTGGTAATTTACAAGGCTTTTGTGCCTAAAATTTCATAGGAGGCAGCTCTGAGGAAAGAAAGCAGAGGAACAAATTATCAGAGAAGAAAGGAGAGAAAGAGGATAATAAAGTGGAGGAAGAGGAGGAGGCGGAGAAGAAGGAGAAGGAGAAGAGGAGGAGAAGGAGGAGGAGGAGGAGGAAGAGGAGGAGGAGGAGGAGGTCTCTATTTCTGGTGGGTAACAACATGAAATTTGGAACATGATTTAGACTCTTGGCCCCTCCTTCACACGAACCATGAGCTTTCTAGTGGCCACTTTACAAGAGAGAGAAGATGAAAGAAGACACAGGAATGTTGGCTGCCTGACACAGACACAGTTCTCAGTATGTATTTCTTTCTTCTTATCTGTTACAGTGCTTCAGCAGTGCAAATATTGATAATCGCATACCGAGTAGGAGTAAACAGATTTACATTTATTCATCTGGAATGGTCTCAGGATGTGTTCAACTTGAATTTTTTATGAGTCGATTAATGTTTATTTCCTTTCAAACCAAGGTCCTGGAAGTTGATATCATTAATCTTGTTTCTGCAAGATTTAGGAGAATTTTTTCCCCAAAGATCCAAAACTTTAATTAGAAAACACCAAGTCTTATAAAAATGAAGCAGGTGGCAAAGATGCCATCGTCTCCCTTATAGTAAATACAATCTGCCAGTCACTTATATACAATATCATAAAAAACAACACAGGGGACAGTACACTCAAAGGCCATTTCTCACAAGGCATCTAGCCTCGATCCTCTAGTGGGGACCCAAGTAAACTGTGTGTGTGTGTGTGTGTGTGTGTGTGAGAGAGAGAGAGGGGGGGGGGAGAGGGAGAGAGAGACAGAGAAAGAGAGGAGTTGTATGTGTAACATATGTGTTTGAGTGCGGCTTTTGTATGTGAGTGTGATGTATGTGTGTTTGTATGTGTGAGTGTGGGCATGTATAAACCAAGATACATGTTTGTGTGAGTGTGCTAAGGTATGTGTGAATTGACATATAGGAGCATTGAAATTGCACATGCACACTATTGTCCCTGACTGTATGTGGTTGGGCAAGAATGAGGGCCCAAGTTTGAATAGCCATTGAGCTGTTCCCCTACTCTGAAAGAAATAGACATTTTAATACATTTCTTTCTTTTAAAAACTTGGAACTTTACACACGAGGCACCCAGAGTTCTGCTTTCTGATCAGTTTCCCCCATGGTTAGCATTATGCAGTATTTCCCCAACCCATCATGCATTAGCCTGATACAGGCATCACACCTAACAAACCAATATTGGCACATCCCACCAGCCAGCAATGCCATACTGCTGGCTTATGAATTCTGTGCTTTATTTGGGGTCCAGGATCTTTTTCTGATATCATCCAGTCCCATATTACATTTATCACATGCCCTTAGCTCCTCTGGTCCATGACAGTTTCTCAGCTTTGCCTTGTTTCTGAGGACCATGGGAATTTGTATAGTACCTGATTCTGGGGATATAGACAATTGAGATGCGGGCATTGTGGAGGGCCGATGCCGTATGTAACCACTGACTCTGGGGGTATAGACAATTGAGATGTTTGCACTGTAGACGGCTGATGCTGTATGTATCTGCTGACCCTGGGGATATGGACAATTGAGATGCTGATATTGCAGAGGGCCGATGCTGTATGTATCCACTGTAAAATTTTTCCTATACCTGCTACATTCTCTATCTTAAAAAATCAAACCAGTAAGCACTACACATATGCAGTAGGTGGCAGTATGTTGAGTTCCACTGTCTGAAGAATGTTTTAGCTTTCTTTTTGTTTTGTTCCCAACACACACACATAGAGAGCAATGCTGGGATAATTCATTCTCGCTGTTCATCACACCCAAGAGTGTTTCCTAGTACCTTAGAGACCTATCAATGTTGTCAATTCATCCATATCAGCCTTCATGAGAATGATCAAGTTGAAGAAAATGTTTATAATTCCCCATCTATGTATTTTAACTGTATAATCAATCTATGGCAATGCCCATTCATCATGTAAATTATTCTATTCATGAATAAGCATGTGCATTTGTATCTTATGAAGACAAATTTATTTTGGATTATTTTATGAATGTTTTTAGCATGAACAGCAGCATGTTTCCCTTTAAAACTTATTTCTTACAAGGTTACATTTACCTTGGTTGGTTAGAACAGAGGATTATTTTGATGCCGATATACACGTTTCATTTCCCTGTAGTTCTTATCTGTAAGCATGGAATTTCATATGCCATCAGCAAAAATATTAGGAGGTGGTCCATAGAGAATAAATTGTCACATTCTTGAACTTTCTATTTTATGTGACAGCTGTAAAACAATAGCAGAGACAGTCTTCTTAAAAATGGTGACTCTCATTGTAGGAGCTATATGATGCAGAGAGACGTTGTGGGCCACAATTGTTCTCTCGTCCCAAGATACCCATAAAATATAAACCATTGAACTCCAAAGGATTCAAAGCACTACACATTATTAAATGTAATGGACTTGGGGAAGAATGAGCCTTCTTTATCCTAAAGAGTGAAAGGTGGGGGGCTGGAGAGATGGCTCAGAAGTTAAGAGCATTGCCTGCTCTACCAAAGGTCCTGAGTTCAAGTCCCAGCAACCACATGGTGGCTCACAACCATCTGTAATGTGGTCTGATGCCCTCTTCTGGCCTGCAAGCATACACACAGACAGAATATTGTATACATAATAAATAAATAATTTTTTTTTAAAAAAAAGAGTGAAAGGTGTTAGAGATGACAAAAGTATCTGGGTTACTGGTAGACAAATGAGTAAATACCAAACACCTTATTTCATTGGTTACAGTTTTTATAAGATTTATTCATTTTAGTTTTTATGGCCGAGTGTTTTGCATGCAAGTGTGTGTGTCCCACATGTGTGCCCAGTGCTGTGAAGGCCAGAAGAGAGCCTTCACATTCCCTGAAGCTGGAGATGTGGATAGTTGTGGACCATTATGTGGGTGCTGGGATTTGAATCCTTCTCTGCAGGAGCAACCAGTGCTCTTAACCACTAAGCCCTCCCTCTAGCTCTATTGAATTCCTTTGGAGAAGAGGCGGCAAGGAGGAAAGGATGGATGCTCTGGGCACCCGATCATAACAATTTCTAGGAATCTCAGTGTAGAAAAGTTGGTTCCCACTGTTTGCACAACGTAAAACCCACAGAGCTGTTTGACACCGAAGCCAATGAATGCAAGGTGGGGAACATTCATCTGCGAGGCAGGCACTGAGCACACCTCAGAATGTGGGGCAGTTGCTGAAAGGATCAGCGATTCCAGAGTCTGGAAGAGAGGTGAGGGTATGGCCGAGACTGCCAGCAATCCTTAAGTGTGGCTGTGGTATGAAAGAGGAGGATACAGAACAAACTTGAGTGCCAATGTGATGGGGAAGAGGCATCCTTGCCTTCCTCCTGGCCTTAGAGGAGATACATTAGATTTTTACCAAGTGTGCCCTTTCCCAGAGTCTATATTTATAAGAAAGCATTTTCAAGTTTCATATTGTGATATAAAATACTTTATTTGAATGAAATTCATTTAGCTGATACTCATGCATGTGCCGTTACATATTTCTTCATCTTGTACTAAGTTGAATAGTGTCCCCCACAAAATTCATAGTTACACACAACCTCATTTGGAAATCAGGTTCTTGCAGATATAATTAGTTAAATTGCTGAACTGAGTTCCAATTCATTACAGGTCTGGAAGCATGTTTAGGACAAAAGGCAGGAGAGTAACTCTTGCACAGAAATCAGCTGTCTTGCTGAGAAATAAACAATCAAACATAGCTTGCTGGGGGAGATGGTTTATGGTGTGAGGCGGGAGAGAGCAGATAGGTTGGGTGGAATCAGATATTCAAGCATTTGTCAACCTAACCTGTATATTTGTTGACTCTTCATTCTGTACCTGGCAAGCAGTGGGGTGGGGGGGCTCTAGCAGGGGTGAGAGGGTGAGGTTTAGATTCTAGAAAGGTCACCCTGAGACAAAGCTCTGGAGCTGGGAGGCAGGCAGGGAAATCTGTCTGGAAATTTGTATGACCATCCCGCCAGTTCCGAAATGTGGACATGAATTCGCTGTAAAAAAATGTGTTGCGTGAGTGATGTTTTTTGATAAAACACAGATCTAAAACATCACAAATATTATGGAATTCTTATTGGCAGATATCCTCACTCTCTCAGAACAGTTCTGAAGGAGATAAGTAAGTACCGATCAGGAAGTATTTACTTGAGATGCAAACAGGGGTGTGCCACGGAAAAGAGGAAGGGCTGAATGGTGGCTGCCTGGGAATCTAGACAGCAGGGACAGGAGCAGCTAGGCAGAAGTATAAGCTCATGTTTGCTTGTCCTGATCTTTGCTTCCTGATCCCACTCCTTGTTGACTTTGCCCTCTACAGCACGCACAGGCGCCAAGAGCCAGCCCGAGGCATTACCTAACAGTGCAGTCATGCTTTTAACCAATCACATGAGCTGTGTTTGACAGACCGTCAGGGTACAGGGACAAAGAGAGATCTTTAGAGTATAGAGTTTAATGCTAAACCCTGTCATAAAGTGCTCAACTCTACTTCACAGAAAGCAAACTGTATTTGGTGAACAATGAAGTCAAGTTAAAACAAGAAAAAAATAAAGTATGTTCTGTTCTTTGCCTAATGTTTCTCTGCCAAGTGCAGAAATTCCAGTTTTCAAGGCCGTATACAAAGCTAGTATGTTAAAAGGCAAGAGCTGCACGCAGGGCTGTGGAAGGTAGACAAAGTTCCCAGGGTGTGTGTGTGGGCGCTAGTGTCAGAAGGTATTGTATAGATGGTCTGTAGCATGGGATTTGGAAAAACAACTTTTCTTTGGGGCTGGACAACTGTGGCAGGTGGCTTCTAAGTTTCTCTTCTTGTAGCAAACAAAGCAATGACAAAGAGACGTTAAAGCAGAGCCCCGGGACCTCCAGTAATGGAGAGTGGAACTTATGTCTAACCTCCAACTCTAACTCCTGTTACTTTGGAAAGTCCGTTCTGCAAGCTGGGTGGGGCTTTTTGTTTTCTATTTTTTTTTATCAGTAAAATAAGCACTGGGTTAGATTGTCTGCAAATTCCTTTCCATTCTGACAATTTTTTTACTCTCCAATGTCTGATCTGTGAAGAATTGCTAATATCCTTTATGTAATAGTGGGGCTTGTTTTTCCACTTTATTAGACAGATAATACACTTTGTCTCATAAGGATTACTTAAGAATTACCCTTAAAATGGGAATACTAATCAAAGGAATTTCCATAGGATGTATCAAATTGCCTATTCCCAATAAACGCACACGTCCTTTACTGGCTTCCTATTGGTTAAAAAGTTAACTGGGTACCTACTATTACCTAGGTAATCTTCTGTGGTGTAGATATACAGTAGTATATATACACACACAAAAGTATATGATCTGTGTTTATGTATATATAATATATATACATGTATACATGTGTATATACATACATACACATATATAATTAGAAACATTTGCTACTTTAATGGAATTGAACTAATGAATGCATATGAACAGAATATTTCCTTCCCATCCTTCCTCCCATCTTTGCTCTTGGTGACAGTTTTAGATTCTGATCCAGAGGGCAAAGCACTGGTGTGTAAGATCCTGTTATCACTCTGTGACCTCTGCAGGACCTTTCTTCAGCAGAGAGTCTGGAAAGGAATGCACACATGAACATGTATGGGAAAAAGGAATAGGGCTCATCAAAGTGAGTGGGTGTGGCTGCTGTGCTTCAGGATGTCCCACACCAAGAAGTGTTAGTAAGACAATACTGGTCACTCCTTTATAAGAAATGCTGGAAAGCCACATACATTAACAACTGTAGAAGCACAATCCAAACATTTATGGCCCTATACTCAAGCTAAAGTTACTTAATGCCAGCGGGGCAGGCTGGGCAAGGTGTTCACTTCCCAGAGGTAAAAAAATGTATGTATGTATGTATATATATATATATATATATATATATATATATATATATATATATATATATATATATTTAATTCTCAAGGATTGAAAATTTCCCTGAGTGATCCAGACAAGAATCTCAATATTCTGTGTAAGGAATTCATATGAATATGAACCCCGGAAGCTATACAAAAGGAGTTATTTTTTCCTTCATCATTTTGGGAATCATTAGTTTATTCCTTCTGAAATAAAATCAAAGGTTCTGTAATTGAACGGTCTTTCTAAGCATTTTTGTTTCAGTTGATAGAATCCTAACCAGCCATTGTACATGTAGACAACCGACATAAAGTAATACCGATAATAGAAAATATGCACAAATGTAAGATTACTGTTTATTAAAAACAGACAAAAAATCAAACTGCTCTATTGAGTCTTATATTTGCAAAGTTTTACTGGAACTTAAGATATATATTTTTTGGTAGAAATATCTTTAACAACAACAATTCTAATTTCAAAATCTATAAAAATTCATGTTATAATTTTATAAAATTTTACATAGGGAAAGAATATATATAGAAACGTCTCTAATGTGCTGCAGATAGAAAAGATCTTATAGGGACTATTTAAATGAACTGAATATCAAAATAGAACATAAACATCATTTACTGTGCTCTAAAAATATTGATCAGGGAATTTAAATGATATATTGGTCTGTGTATGGGTGAGACATATTGAATAAAAATTCATCAAATCTGAAGTTCACTAAAAGTGACCCATATGGGAAAGGGCTTATAGTAATTGTGGGGCCAAACACACAAGTTAATCTAATTCAAACTTGTGGATCTAGAACAAGGAATGACAAGCACAACATATATTGTAGTTAATTTTTTTGTTTTTTTAATTTTTTTCTTTCCCATATTTTCTTTTTTTAAAATTTATTTATTTATTAAAGATTTCTGCCTCCTCCCCGCCACCGCCTCCCATTTCCCTTCCCCTCCCCCGATCAAGTCCCCCTCCCTCATCAGCCCGAAGAGCAATCAGTAATTAATAGCATTTTTCTAAGTAATGAAGGATCAATAAATGCAAAGCAACAACAACATTACCCCAATGACCCTCCCAGGTAGGACTGATCCATTTTCAATGATAACCTTTCCATTTCTTTCTGGAGTGGCAATCTGTTTTTATGGTAATTTGATGGGGGAGTGTCATATATCAATCTGTTGATTTCATTGGTTAAGCAATAAAGAAACTGCTAGGCCCATTTGATAGGCCCACCCAACCCTGCCGCCCTTATTACAACAGCAATTGGCTCAAAAGATAATTATCTCTAAAAAAATGATTATATATATCAAAATGGGTGAGAATGGAGTCTTTCATGCCTACGTATAGCATCCTATAGCCCAATAGACAGTTGAGAGAATGTTTCCTAAATAAATGAGAGATTTTTGTTGTTGTTGCAATCACTCTGAGACATCTAAGGATGCTGGGATGATTTCTTCACGTTTTGTTTGTATCAGAACAGCAGTTCAGGTGAGCTTATGGTATATAGTTTCAGGTCTGATTCTCTGCAGAGTCCGAGTCCTCATAGGAAGCATATTTTGTCAGGGCAACTGCTCCACCGTTGAGAGGAAAACGTGACATAGGGTGTCTACCCCAGGCTCTCCCAGGGGATGCATTCTTCTCTACTCTTTGCTTACAGACCACTGGCTCAGCCTGTTCTGTTTCTCCTAGCATAACTTTTGGCTGAAGGCTTGACAGCAGCTTGGAGGCAGATAGCAGCATAATCTTATGAAGTAATTTAGATACGATTTGTTAAAAGAAAAAAAAAGTAAAAACCACTCTTCTTGGCACAAACCATTCACGAGCTTGGATTTAGCCAGTGAATGTAGCATTGCAGTGGATTATAGGCAGAAAGCTGGAAAACTCCAGAACTCAGGGAAAAAAAACCTGAGGCTTTCATTTGCATATATGACATTCACATTAAAATAGAATATTTAAAGCAGTAATGCCGGCTGGTCAGTGTAGAGACCTCATTTTCTCACCAGTTACTGGGAGATCGCTTGAGGATTCCTCCTTTGTCATAGTCCAGGAGGAATAGGTGCTTGGAATTTCATAATTTACACTCTATAGCCAAGAATGGTTGTTGGTGCTTGTTAGAGGGGTGGAAATGCGAAGGATTTATAATTTCCAATCTCACACTCTAGGTGAGGGATTAGAGATCTGTTTCATTGCCTAACTCTGAAAAGCAGTAGGTGTCTTTGAGTCTGACCCCTGAAAAGTACTTTATAAGGTGAAATATGGAGACTCTAGCTCTGCTGTTGGGGGGGGGGGACCCCATTCTTCAGCGTCTCCATGCCTTTTCCTTATCTCTAAACTAGTGTTGAGAACAAGGAAAGTACATTAAACACTTTCTGCAGGATTGGGGGCCACAGTAAAAGCCCAGCCCACGTCCAGACCACCAAAACTTCTAGTTAGACAATGTGCAGCTCTAGCTTCAAGCACACTTGTGTCTACTTTTCCACTGAGCATCCTTTAAGGCAATAAGGAGTTGAGCTGCAACTCACACAAGACAGAATTAGACATTTCTGGTGAATCAGCCAGTCGCTCTAGTGCTCCCCGGTGCCATGAATTCACCACATCTAAGTGGCTGCGGAAACCTCTCCCTCACTCCAAAGTAAAACTCATCCAAGAATCAGGCTCCCTTCGTTCCCTTCCTTCAAGCACCAAGCAACTGTCAGTCTGTATTCTTTTTCTACATGTTGTTTATATTAGATAGCTCTTCTAATGGAGCCATGCATGATGCGACCTTTCTGGTTCCCCTTCTCTCATTCCTCTAGCCATCTTTATTTTTTTAAAGTTCTAGAAATCTATTTTAATACAGGAAAATTTGCATATAATAAAATGCAGATTTTGAGTATAAATATAGAGCTTGAAGAGTTTTCATCGATGTCGCAAGCACCACTGTAATGGAAATACCACCCATTGCTATGACTTTAGAATGTACTGTTTAAAATGAAAGAAACTGTAAAGGTTTTATGTTTCTGAGATTCTTGGAGATGGGGCTCTTTTGAGTTTTCTTTTCTTGCTGCTTGTTGGTGCATTCAGGTATAGTATTGATTTTTGTCTATCGAACTTATACCCAATCACTTTCATAAATTTGTTTCTTCATTCTAGTATTATGTTCCGGGAGGCAAAGGAGGAGCAGATTCTTTGATGTTTTGTGTAGTCAAGTGTGCCTTCTGAGAATGAACACCTTCCAATGTTTCTTTCACTAAGGTGAAAATTTTTATTCATTGCTTTTTACCGTTTCCAGTGTTCATGTTTAGTTTTCTTGCCATGTTGCTCTGGTTAAGATTAGGTTAATCAGA
This sequence comes from Microtus pennsylvanicus, assembly GCF_037038515.1. Taxonomy (NCBI): domain Eukaryota; kingdom Metazoa; phylum Chordata; class Mammalia; order Rodentia; family Cricetidae; genus Microtus; species Microtus pennsylvanicus. The sequence continues at coordinate 131,406,843 of NC_134581.1, forward strand.
AGTGTGATTGTGGACATCCAGAGAAAGATAATCAATTAATGAAGCTCTGGATGGGGCTAAACTGAATGGATGAGAGAGACACGGCGGAGCAGAATTGGGGATAGAAACAAAGATATTCGTAAGAGTTCAAAGTGAACCATGACAACTCCTAAGAGCAATGACTTTATTCTGACACACCTATCTTTGGTAGATCTCAGATCACAGTACAACCTATGAAGGTTAGGCTTTCTGTGACTGTCATTTCTAAATCTAAAGTCACAATGAACATGATTTATAAACACCAGATTCCCATCGTTTGTGATTTTGCTGTGTGAAATTGCTGCAGATGTGTTTTGTGAACTGACATGTCGGTGTGGTTCAGTCAAATCAACTAAAAAAAAACCAGACCTTTTGTTTTACTTCATACTTAAAAAATTACTTTCATACTTAAAACTATCCTTGCACATATTTTCTCAGGTTTGAATTCTTCACAAAAGTTGAGAGCTTACCCAGACTTTTTCTTGTATCATTTCTTCCTGCCTCTCACAGAGACATGAGAAAACTGAGGCTCAGAAAGATGCCTCATCCAGTTTACATAGAGAAACACTGGGCGGATCAGGGTTAAGAGCCTAGGCTTTTGCTATCCAGTGCTTCATTTTTATCACTCCATCTCCTCAGAAAGATGTTGCCAAGACCCTAATCCCTCATTAGGATGTGCAAGAGGCATACAACACAAACCAGGCTAGGCAGTTGTCTGATGACATAATGGGCCTGATTTAGTCAAATTTTCACCTTAGCGAAAGAAACATTGGAAGGTGTTCATTCTTTTTTTCTCTCTCAATATGTCTCTATTTTTCATGAAAGAAGAAAATGAAGGAAGTGCCAAGCTAGAAGAGGACAAAGACTTCAACTGAGGGTTGAAGTGCCTTTGAGAGAAGAGATAAGTGAGAGCGGTCTGAGCCCCATAATACACACTGAAGTCCTAAGACCTCTTTCTAGGGATGAAAGCTACATTAAGAGCTCAGTATGGGAAATTAAATGCAGTTTCTCAAGTGTATGCTTTTCTTACCTCCCAGGTGGCAGGTAATGACATCTTACTCAGGTATCAAGTCCCAGGCAAGCATCACTCTGCTCAGAAAGGTCTCATTAGGCCAAAGACAGAGTTCTTTGCTCCTCTCCTGAGCCTTCTCCACATGCTGTATTCCTTTAAAAGGGTGAGATGTAATAGCAGCTTAGAAATGAATTTCAACTCTGTCTCATCTATTTTAATCAAGGTCTCCTTAAAAAGCTCAAAACATTATCTGTCTGTCTATCATCTGTGTGTGTGCACATGTGTGTACATGCTACAGCACACCTGGGGAGGTTGGAAGACAACCTGCAGGTGCTAGTTTTCTTCCTCTACCGTGTGGATCTCAGGGTTCAAATTCAGGCCCATCAGCCTGGGTAGATATGCATGTCTACCCACTGAGCAATCTTTCAAGTGCTTTGTAAAGAGGATATTTTACCTTAGCAAGATCCTAGACTCTGTAGACAGAAAACAGACAGCAACAAGAATAAGAAGCTAGTCTCTTAATATGTAAATTAATATACCTTCCATGTAGGAAGAAACTCATAATTGTTTACATGCTTGCATATTGTCTCTGGGTTGGATGCAGTTCTGGGTAGAAATGTTGGCATTCGATGAGATCTCATTGTTTACAGTATGCCGTAGTGAGCATGGCCAAGTCCTGTAGAATTTTTGATATCCAAGATTACTTGTTGCTTTTGGAATGTACACCATGTAATAGAAAAGGAGTGGCTGCAGAAATGGATGGAACATGAATGTGTTGATCAAAATATTTAACCTCTACTAGCTCATTTTGGTTTGGTTTGTTCAATTAATGACCATAGTCAGCACAAATAAATTGTATGTTCTACTCGATATGACATGACTATAGCAAGCATTCAGGTCATCCACAGTTACTGCCACCAGAGATTTAGGACCTTGAGTGCATGTGGGCTGAAATAATTGACATAGGGGCTTATGCTATTATTTCCAGGGAACCAGAGTCATATTCTCCATGCTCTACAGGCTGGGGACATATGCTTCAAAGTTCTGAGCTCAGAGGTTTATTGCTCTGAGCCTTGACTATCAGTGATCCCTGACAGTGGCAGGTGATAGTGGCAGATAGCAATGGAAAGTAGGGGGCAATGATTAGTGTTATGACTCTCAAGCCCCGAGGATTGAGACCTCGACACCAAATAGAACCTTGCGTAACAGCCATTGAGACTTGAGTATCAGATCCTCTGCCTACAGGACTCGGGTCTTCTAGCTTGCAAGACCTGAAGTCTCTCAACTCTAGCTCTTTAGAGCCTCTGCCTTCCATTCTTAGTCCTTGCCTTCTTCATCTTCCATGATCTCATCTGCCTCTGCCCACAGTGGCTCTAGAACTCTTCATCTATCTTTTGGCCGCTATTGAGACTATCAGCACTGATGCTGTTGGCAACTTCATTTCCACAGTCCAGGGCTGCTTCCCATGTCGGTGATTCTGCTGTCTCTTTGTGCTATGAGTTCAGCCTGTTCTACTCATGTATACTCCAAGTATACAAAAGACAAAAGATTTGGGAGAAAGCCTGTTTTAAGGGCCTAATGTTGCAATAGCAGTGAGGTCTTACAGAAGACTTCCTAGTTAACTTACCAAGTGAGACAAACAGACTGGTTAGCCTGGATATGTAGCCAGTGTGTGTGTGTATGTGTGTGAGATGTGTGTTTGCACATGTGTGTGTTGTGAATATGGCATGTAAATGTGATGATTCTAACTTGCACCAATCATAGCACAACTTTTTGTTCTCTCAATACCAATTGCAGCTGAGAATCACAAGCTTATTTTTGAGTCCTTAGGGAAAAAATTCATCTCTGTTCAAACCTTCAAACCCAACTGAAGGACTGAAGACAGACAGCTTCTGCAAGTTTCTGGGGCAATAAAAATGCTGGACACTCTGGGTAGTGGCAGGTGAGGTCACCCTGAAGCTCACTGGCGCTTGTGCTGCATGGAGTGTAGATTTTGTCACTGCCTTCTGTCCCACACTGGAATAAGACCACCTAAAGCAGGCGTCAGGGTCTCAACAGCTACCCTGATGATGTCCCTTGCAACAGAGCATGGTTCTCTCTGGGTAGCTCCTTGCGTATGGTGGCTAGCACAGAGAGTGTTCAGTTGAATGCTCCTAGTAGCTTCTCTTACTCACAAACCAAAATATGCTTGCAGAAAGCACAAGTGCTAGTAAACAAGTCACCAAAGCCACAAACTCTCAAATTTAGCCAAGGCTGTCTATCAAAGCTATCATTCACAATGTCATTACAATTTCTACATTATTTAATGGTGATTAATCTCCCCCCTAAAACCCTGGGAAGAGTTGAGCTCTCTGAGTTGTTTTATGGCCAGTGGCTACCATACTGGGCAGTACGGACATAGTATTTTCTTCACTGGTGGAGGCTCTAGCTAGCCTGGTTCCATATGTTACATGTTAATTTTAGGAGACACAAGACATCCATGGTGTTGCATGGGCATTGGAAGGACATTATATTTTTCTGCCTAGATTTGTATTCTCTGTGGACCATTGTCTTGGCTTACCTACATCAATATCTTCAGTTTAAATTTCTAAATCTGACACTTTATCCTGATTGCTTTCTTTCACCTGGAAGTGCCCCCATCCACTGCTTTACTAAAGATGGAAGAAATATACGTATGCATGGATTTGAAAATCTAATACAAAGACTATCCTATTACTGAAGCCTGGATCTCCATAATGGGGAGAAAACTACAACTGTGGCGTCTGGAGATATTTGGCTTCCCAAACCGAAAGTCTATGCTGGTCAAAATCACCATAAGATAATTGCCATTTTGAAAGTGATTTTGATATGAGCTCATTAGCAGTCAACCTCCATTTCTTCAAGGAGAATAAAAACATTACAGTAGTCAGTAAACTGAGTGAAAAATTCCACGATTTCTTTTCTTTTTATTTATTATCTTGATTTCAAAATATATGGCAAACATCATGAAAACAGTGTGATGTTGGCTGTATCACCCAATGGAGCACAATAGAGACCTCAGAAATAAATTCTACAAAAATACCATTCAGTTCATTTTGTGGTGGCCATCCAATGTTGGGTGCGAGGCCTGCCCTTAAGAGTGGTTTGTAGCCAGGCGGTGGTGGCGCACGCCTTTAATCCCAGTACTCGGGAGGCAGAGGCAGGCGGATCTCTGTGAGTTCGAGGCCAGCCTGGTCTATAAGAGCTAGTTCCAAGACAGGCTCCAAAACCACAGAGAAACCCTGTCTCGAAAAACCACAAAAAAAAAAAAAAAGAGTGGTTTGTATACCCAGTGAGACTCCATTGAAGAAAACTAATTTTTCCTTTGTGAGTCCTTATCAGTTGGAGATCAACTACAGGTTAGGGGTGGAAGTGTTCACTTCTCTTCTTAGCACTGGGACCCCTCTACTGGCTTAGACCTGGACAGAGAAAGTTCACAATTTTGAGATTTGCTATTGATAAGTGAGTTCAGAGTTTTATAAAAACAATACTTTTAACTACTTTGCAGATTTCTTAACTATTTTCAAATGATTTCCAAGCAAGCATGAGTATATATATATATATATATATATATATATATATATATATATATATATCTTTCAGCTGGCTATATTCTGTGAAGCCATTGGCTGAAAGCAGCTTCTTTATTAACCAATAAAAGTAACACATATACAGAAGGACTTCCCACACCAGATTCCAAATCAGAGATGAGAATTAGGCCTATTCAGTGAGTAGGTGGCATAGTATCCACAGATGATAGCTAGATTTTTGCATCAGGTGGGGTTCTGTGTATTTTATTCCAAAATGAACATTTTTGATTTTCAAAAGAATTCTACAACTAGATTCTTTTGCTATCAACATAGTATGGATGAGGGAATAGAAACACAGGCTCAGCTATTTTTCCAAGGTCACACAACTGGTTACAGGTAAAAATGGATTTGAATTCAGAATGTCTGGAGTCTCATTCATATAATCCATAGCATATTCTACTTTATTTGATATTTGTTTTTCTGACATCTAATTCCTTTCTGAGAGTATGCTTAGAAGCAGACTTGCATTTTTTTTTCTTTAGTTGTTTTGATTCTCTAAAATACTCTAATGTTTTGGCTTTGGAAGTAACTTTTTACAGCAAAGTTCACATTTCTCCCCATTTGTATGTGTTGTTGTCTTGGGTATGCTTGGGTCATATTTCTATAGCCTTTCTATAATGGTGATTTATTTTCCTAAAACTTTGTTCTAACACCAGATGTAAACACTCCAGCTGAAATATAGGACCACATTCCTGAATATCCCAAAGGAAAACACTTTGGAAAACATTATTTTTTATGTTTTGTTTATTTCTGAGAATTCCACACAATATATTTTGATCATATTCAGTCCTGTCTCCCAATTCCTTACAGATTCCCACAACCAACTAACTTCATGTTTTCTCTCTCTCCAAACAAATAACTAAAACCAAACTCAACAGCATGCACGTGCGCACATGTGCGCGCGCACACACACACACCCCACATATAAAGATTTTGATTTGTCTTCATCATGCTCCAAAGTGCAGTTGGTATACCAGCATTACTCCATTGTAGAAAAATGCTTTTCCTTCTCCCAGAAGCTATCAATTGAAGCTAGCTTCTAGCTCAGGGGTGTCCTTTGTGCTCACCTCTCCCCGTACATTGGTGTTGTCTCTGTTTTTGAACCTATGTAGGTCTTGCGTGTGCTGTCACTGTCTCTATGAGTTTGCATGTGTATCAGCCTTCTTGTGTTGGGAAAATGCTGTTCTTTTGGAGTTATCCACCACTTTTTGCTCTTACAATCTTTCTGTCTTCTCTCTCACGTATATTCCTGAGCTCTGGGGAGAGAGGTGTGATAATAAAACAAAATAAAACATCAAACCATCCCACTTAGGGCCTAGTACTCCAAAGATTTTCATTTTTTGTACGTTTTCCAGTTATGAGTTACATTTTGTTTAGACTCAAGGCTTGCCCCTTGATATGGAACCCATACTTGACACACTTAATTTGGTCAAGAGCCATAGCCTAGAGAGGTCATGGGCCCTAAGGGAAAACCTCCTCCTATGATTCTGCTAAATGAAAAAAGCAATAAAATGACTCCTAATAGCTATACCCATAGATGAGTGCATAATTCAACCCCCAAGAGAGAAAACACTCTAAAGAAATAAAGCTCGGGAAATGGCTCAGTGGGAAAAGTTCTTGCCATGCAAGAATGAGGACTAGAGGGGCTGGAATCCCCAGAACCCAAATAAAGCTGGGAGTGTGGAGCAGTAACCTCAGTGTGGAGGGTAGAGAGGGGGTTTCCTCGAGCTGGCTAGCTAGAGTAGCCAAGCCAGTGAACTCGAGTTTCTACCAGACTCCCATCTCATTTTGTAAAGTGACTAGCCCTGAAGAAGACACTTGATGTTAATTCTGCTTTACACACACACACACACATGCACACACACACTTACATAAATGCATGCACGTATGCTCGGGGTGATATAAACAAACATATCGTATACATATGCTAAAATATGAATTCCTTTTTTAAATTAATGAAGATGTTACACTTTACTGACATTTGGCACTAATTGATGCTGGTCCTGTACTCAGGTGCACATAGAAGACAGATAGTGTCACCTGACTCAGGAAGAAGGTGGGTGGTGACAGCGACACACATTTTGTTCACTTCCAAATGCGCACCAGAGTGAGCGTGTGCTCAGTGAAGCCGAGCTGAAGGTTGCTTCATTTACTGTTACTCAAATTAATTCACAGCACTGACAAGTATCTCAAGCATGCCCAAAACAAAAGGCTCGTGTTAAGAGGAAAGCTCATGAGGCAAACACAAGAGAGAGAGAGGGTAGTAACTCCCCCACCCTGCTCTGAACACTCCTGAAAACAGCCCAGCTAATGCTCTCCTTTTTCCTGGCAGGAATGCCCCATCAGCCGCATTATGAGGTAACAGGGCTTTTCAAAAACGGATGTTTGGAAATGTTACCCAGTGTTTCCATTGCTGTGTGATACATTGCTGAAAGTGATATAACTGTTACACCTATAAACGCAATCCCTCATATCAACACACTTAAAAACACAGATAGTGAATTTTTAAACCATTGAAAGGCTTTCGTGAATTCTAAGCCAGTTAGTTGAAGCCAAAATCTGCACGTTGTTGCCTTTTTAAGTACAATTGACGGCTATCACCGAAGGTGGGAATTTACTACCAAACTTTAGCAACATCTACATAATTGGTCGGTGAAGCAAGGACATGGGTACTAGCATTATGAAGGGCAGAATGTGGCACACCTCTTTCCCTTGGGTTTACCTTTCTGTATGACTCTGGGAGGCAGAGGCTTCAGTTCCTCGCAGCTATGGAATGCCAGGTGTGGACGCTAGGATTTCACAAACAGCAAATGCAGTCATTCTGCTCAAGCTAGCAGTGATTTCAGTGAGGAAAAGAGACGTGTTTCTCTCATTGATAAATGCAAGAAATTTTACCTTAAGTTGACATTAATTTTGAGTTTATCTATTTGTTTGTCTATGTTAAGTCTATCTAACTAGGATTGTTTTGTAATGTACACATGTACATACATGCACATATGATGATTCACTTATCAAACTTTATGAAGATTTATTCCCTACACAGTCTTCTAATAATTAAGTTGCATTGTAGCAGATGTGGCACCACTGTTTCCTGGAAGTTTTTAACTCAGGGACATCTGTGGCCAGCCTACATTTTGTCCCTCTTGTCTTTGAAGGAGATTTTTCACACCAACCTTTGTCAGTCTGTCATTCTTCTTCTGGTTTCTGGGTGCCCACTCCAGTGGGTGACATCATCATCCTCTTACATGGACTAGAAAGGTAAAAGGTAATCCCCTGCTCACTCTGAGGTCCTCAGGCTGGCTGACCACAGGGCTTTCTCTTTCTAGCTCCACAGATGACCCAGCAGCTGATAGAGGAGGGGCAGCCTGTGTGTATGTGTGTGTGCAAGCATGCGTATGCACAAGTGTTATGGGATATTTTTACACTGTGTATGTTGCTGTAATTGGTGTAATAAGAAGCTAAACAGCCAATAGCTAGGCAGGAGGTATAGGCAGGATTTCCAGTGAGATGAAGGAAAAGGAGGAAGAATCTAGGTGTGAGAGAGAAACCAGAAGGCACAGAGAGGAAGCAGGAGGTGCAAGATGGGAGAGAGGTGACCCCATGTGATAGAATGTAGGTTAATACAATGTGTTAATTTAAGTTATAAGAGCTAGTTAGGAACACGTCTAAGCTATAGGTTGAGTTTTCGTAATTAGCATGAAGTCTCTGTGTCATTATTTGGGAGCTGGCTGGCAGGATAGAAAAATGCTCATAAAAGTTTGTGTGGAGATCAGAGGACAGCTCGGGTATGATTTTCTCTCCTTCCACCATGAGGGTCCATCAGGCTCCACAAGATGATACCTTCACCCTTCTCATCAGCCCTGGGGGTTTTGATTTTTCTCTCTTCAGCCCACCAAATCAAAAGGCTCTGTAGAGAAACAGGCTCTGTACCTGCCTCCTTTAAGTCTCAACCCAGGGGTGATGTTATATCTCTGCTTATAATCCAGTTCCAGGAACTGCCCACGCACTTACACTTTGGTAGGAATGGGCAGGTGGCACCTAGGATCAGTATATCTATGTTTTTCTACCTATACTGCAGATCCTGTTAAAACATGCTGGTCCTAGAATCATTCTGAGGTACAAATTAGTGTATTTATCATCACATTTCTTAGAATAGATAGCTCATGGTGCTCAGATCACAACACCTTAGCTCATGCCATAAACCATGGTAAGTTCTTTGATCTAAATGAGACTAAAGAGTCTCCAACGCAGATTCCCTCTTTCTGCCATCTGGTGTGTATCCTCTGTTCCTTTTCCTTCTCATAGATGTTATAGAGATTGGAATCCCTGTTTCTCAAGGCATCCCATGGAAACTAGAGCACCTCTTCCTTAAAACCATTGACCCTACGAAGGTTACTCTTTGCTTCCTTGGAGACCGGCCTTCCAGAAGGATCTGCCTCACACCCTGTGAAAATAATAATTCATAGAGAAGCCAAAAGAAATGCAAAGATATGTGTCTTACTGTTTTCCTTCCTCAGTTTATCAGCATTTGACTGTACTGTGCTTCAATCAAGTATCTCCATTCTTCACTGAACCCAAGCATAAAATAGTTTTCCTCGGGCCTGTGGCTCCTCATGTCTGAAGCTCTAATGAAATCCTTTTTCTGTGTTCCTTCCTTGCTAGCCTCTCTCTTGTCATAAGATTATCAGTCGTGGCTCTTTGTGATGGCCAAGAACAGGTATTCCATGCTCCACTCCCATATCTTCGAAGTGTTCTTGTTCAGATCTGGGGCATCAATTCCTGGCCTAGGACCTCTGAGGTAGTCTTGCTTGGGAAGGTCTCTAGCCTTTGAAGGGTGTTTTGCTGCAGAGACAAGCCTCTTCCTAAGGGGCTTTCCCAGCATATGGAGAAAACCTAACAGCAGAACTAGCATTTGGATGGTTGAGGTTTCTTATCCCAAGGACTTCATGCCTCCAAATTAGTCACTCTTACCAGAACTCTTGAACTTTTCCACTTCCTATTGACTTTTTCTCTGTCATGAGGACAGTTGTGAACAGTCTAAATGGTACCTTCTGTTGGTTGCCTCCAGTGTATATGAAGTATATACTCCCTTACGTACTGGCATATGTATGGCACCCTTCCTATTTTCCAGAGCTGATGCTGGTTTTTCCTTAACTTTATATCACTCATCATCCATTTGACTGTGGGCGGGGGCTGAGTGTTCAACGCCTGCACTTACCTCACCATCAGACGCAGGGGAGTGACAGTCTTACATTTAAACGTTTGTGGGAATTATATAGCCTGTGATATCAGTTTCTTTAAAACACCTTGTAAACTTTCACTTCTGCAGAACTGACATAAATCTGCCTGATTCGAAAGTTTATGCGAAGCACCCCACCATTCCAGTTGGAAGTAGAATGCTTTTTCCCCCCTTTTTGCTCCACTGAAGGCCTGCACTGTTGGAAGTTATTAAGAATGCCGTGGATTGCAGCCAAATTTGCTTCCTATATGATAGGCTAGACCCAGTCAGAGTTCACATGTGTGTCCGTTTATGGAGAAATCCCCAGGGCTGTGCTCTCCAGAGTGTGTTGAGTGCTGAGGAATACTGGGGTACAGACATGAGGAGTGAAGCGTCTACCCTCAAAAGTCGCTCAAAGTCATTGGGGAGCTGACAGTTGCCAAGGGAGGCACCAATGCATTGGGAGATTAACCCTAAACTTTCTTCTTTGTCTTCGTGGAAGGGCCTTTCCCCTGGGATTCAATCTCTGGGATTCACACTGTTGGGGGACGGGTAGAACAATAGTAAAATGTCATGTATGCGTTTTCCTTTTCAACATTCAAAATTGGTCCACAGAGAGAAGGCTTGAGAGAAACATGGTGCAATCTTTATTTCAACCCAGTAAATTCCGTAACTTCTCTGTTTTCTGGAGAAGAATTCCTGAGGTGCTTACACAATTAGGGAAGGATGACCTGTGGGACTTGGTGCAGACATGATTGGGTCAGATTTGGGCATTTGCCTGAAGGGGAATGTTGCAATATGGAAGTTTCCTCCAAGTTCATCCAATACTTTGCTGAGATCTGAGAAGAGTACCCTATAGACAGTGGTTCTCAAGATGTGTGACTCCCTTTCGCCAGAAGACAAAGGGCATGGCATCCCAAGATGTAATAGAAAGATCTAAAGCTGCGAAGTCAGATTGAGAACTGGAAAAGGGTGGAATTTACTCACACTTCCCAACAAGTTACAAGAGAGGGTGGGAAAGAGATTTTTTATGTGGGTGGCTGTTAAGAAATGAGAAACGCAGGCTTGGGGATTTAGCTCAGTGGAAGAGTGCTTGCCTAGCAAATGTGAGGCCCTGGGTTCTGTCCTCATCTCCAGAAAAAAATAAGAAAATAAACGAGAAGTGGAATTAGCAAAAGAGGTACCAGACTGGGCTCCAGTTAAATAGCTTTCTAGTCCCTGAGCCCATGTCCTACTGGGTAAGTCAGTAGGAAGAATGGCTGAAACAGAAGTGGAATAAAGCTAGTTGGGAGATTTTTCATGACTATCTTTAAACACACTGTAAGAAATATCATCTACCAATTGACCCCAAACACTAAAAGCTCTACAAATCCACAGAAATTAATTCACATCTAACTGTTTAGATAAAACCACTGCAAGAAAAAATGATGTGTTATAAAGTCAGTATTGTTCTGATAATCCTATTCATACCCATACCAAAAGGTAGAGACGATAAGAATTCTAAACTTGAGCATTAAATCCATGTAAAGGGGCTGAAGAGAGGGCTCAGTAAGTAAAAGAGCCTGCCATGCACACACGAAGACCCAGGCTATAGCCCCCAAACCAATGGGAAAGCAGCTGCATTGAGTAGCAAGCCCTTTGAATCCCTTTGTAGTGGCACAGACAGATGGATCTCTCGGGCTCACCAGTAAGTTCTAGATTAGTCAGAGACCCTGTCTAAAACAGCAGCAGCAAAAAGATGGATGGTGACCTGGGGAATACCTCCAGAGGTTGACCTCTGACCTGTACATGCATGCTCTCACACGATGCACACACAGGCATACATACACAGTTATACACACTCAAACACACATCTCACATACACACACAGACACACACACACTTTGACCACTTGGACATTTTGATCATGTGGAATAACACAAACAATACTGCCTTGACCAAATATAAGATGTGATTCTTTGTTCTAGAAACAGTAAACGAGGGTCAGGGTCATATGACTCTCTTACCCTAAACTGGTTTACTGTTTTGTTTTTTTTTTTAAATCTTTATTTGGTTTGATTAGTCTAACATCTCTTCTGTGTACTGTTTTCAATACCCCATCTGACATTAATCTTAACATTTCATTAGGATTTCACTGGAGAGAGAAGTTTCTAGACGCACTTGTCGCTTTTGCTGACAGTGACTGAAGTGTCGTGAGGCCGCAGTAATTTTCCGTCATCACCTCAGAGGCCTTCATTGTCATTTCCCCTCTCAGTGACCCCCATGACTGAATGCAACTCTCAGAGTTATATAAAATTTCGAGAGTGCTCCACAGACGCAAATATTTCCTTAACCTTCTCCACAACACACCAGAGAAAGAACTGGCTTCCAACCACAATCCTGCCCTCCATTTATTGAAAGTGCTGGGTTGGCATCAGAGCATAGCTTTTGACTGCTGTGCCCTTGCCTCTGCACCCTGGAAATGACACCGTGTATGAAAAGGGGCTGCTGTATTAGATCTGAGTTCACATCTTCAGGGCTCAGATAATGAGCTGGCTGTGTATTTTTAGATAGAATGCATCACTGCTCTGGTTTTAAAAATTTGTTTCTTTTGTCTTTAATGGAGAATCAAAGGTATGAAGTAGTGAGTAAGATACCTTGTATATAGTAAATAGCAATCACTGTTGTTCATGCTAGTATTTTTTTAAATTTATTTATTTATTAAGGATTTCTGCCTCCTCCCTGCCACCACCTCCCATTTCCCTCCCCCTCCCCCAATCAAGTCCCTCTCCCTCATCAGCTCAAAGAGCAATCAGGGTTCCCTGACCTGTGGGAAGTCCAAGGACCGCCCACCTCCATCCAGGTTTAGTAAGGTGAGCATCCAAACTGCCTAGGCTCCCCCAAAGCCAGTACGTGCAGTAGGATCAAAAACCCATTGCCATTGTTCTTGAGTTCTCAGTAGTCCTCATTGTCCGCTATGTTCAGCAAGTCCGGTTTTATCCCATGCTTTTTCAGACCCAGGCCAGCTGGCCTTGGTGAATTCCCGATAGAACATCTCCATTGTCTCAGTGCTAGTATTTTATGCTCTCTTTTTATACAAAGATATTTTACATTTATTTATTATTTGTGTATGGGTCCACACCTTCCTTGGTGTTTTGTGTGTGTGTGTGTGTGTGTGTGTGTGTGTGTGTGTGTGTGAGAGAGAGAGAGAGAGAGAGAGAGAGAGAGAGAGAGAGAGAGAGAGAGAGAGAGAGAGAGAGAATCTTGAAGGAATTGGAACTTTCTTTCCACCCTCTGGAGTCCTGGGGATAAAAACCAAGTCATGGGGCTTAGCAGCGTGCACCTGTACCTATGGACTGGTCTCGCCAGCCCCCTTCTCCTAATTGACGGAATGACTAACACTTGTAGCTTGAGTTGCTCCTTATGACAGAGTTGTGGGATTTAGGAAGGTGAGCTTCAACACAAGAAACTCTTATCTGCATAGCTACTTCAATGTTTTCAGGGTTCCCAGTCACACATTTGTGGGGAGGAAGTTAGACAACGATAATCATTGGCATTTCAAATACTCTGAAATGTAATTTAAAAACCTGAAGGTAACCTCATTTTTCTTTTTTGGACAGTGAAACTTGTTTGTTTGTAAGATCAATCCATCCTTTTGGAACACGTGCCAAATCCCTGGATACAGAGTGAAACATACAGGCCAGTCCTCTGTTTAACAACACATACGATACTTATGAGATAGCATAAGTATTTTCATATTTTCCACACTACCCCTTAAAATATGAGACATTGTTAAATGGGGCAAAAAATGTAAAACATTTTTATATTAAGCTGTTATGCTAAGGACATGCAAACACCAGTGTTGATTGCTGAAATATTATTTTTGTTGGTTTTGAATAGTTCATTTTATTAACATTCATAGTCTTCTAAAATCTTGAATCCCTTAGCATTTTGTGACCATGAAAAGCTATAATATATATATATATATATATATATATATATATATATATATATATATATAACATCAGTAGTAAATGATTGGTTTTAATGTCACTTTCTAGCGTATGATCTAAGGATAATCTTAGATTTTGAGCCTTTTTAAAATGGCAATAACAGTAAGATAATTGTAAGATAATGATTTCTTTTGAATTTGTGAATTTGGGATAGCTGTTAAATATTATGATTTTAGTTTAAAAAAAAATGACAACATGTGCTCCCTGGAGCAGACACACTTCCAAGCAGGAATGTTTTGTAAGGGAAAATGCGTGCAAGAGGAATTTCTTTTTTGAAGACAATGCATGATATTAATTTCATTTCACCCTCGCTATGGTCATAGATCTGGAGAGTGAGCTGAAGTGTTCTCCTGAGAGCAGGCACTTTTCCTTGCTTGTTTTCCATTTAAACACCAATAGCTAAAACACTCACCAAAATACGTCAGTGCTTAATAAGGATTCTTTCTTAAAAATAAGCTGGAGATGGACTGATGGCTTATGGAGGCAGGAGGACCTGATCTCTGGCCCCGGAAGACCTGTGGGGTGGCAGGGCAGCTGCCGTGAGAAGCAGCAGATCTCACTGGGGCTTGTGATTGGGCTGGTGCCAGCATCCAGGAGAGCACAGAATGCCAGGGCTTCAGATGCAGGGCAGAGGATGACTTCACTGGCTCCTCAGGGGACAGAAGATGAGCACACAGGCTGTTCTCACGACGGTGGTGAGCTTTGCTTTCACGATTCACCCGTTGAATAGCAATCAATGAGATTGGATTTCTGGCAGTATGACGTGCTTGTTAGCAGTGTATAAAAATATATGGGCCTGATATAATCGTGAAGATCATACGTAGGAGACATTCCTTCTCCTAAAGTAGGTTTATGGGTCACGAGAGACTGTGATTTCCTATTTAATAGTATAAGCCATACTAACAGCTCCACTATTTTCTAGTGGGGAACTTATTAATCACAGAAAATAGAACTGTAGACGTGGGTCAGTGTCCAAGTCTTCAACTCTTGCAAACCACCATTCTAGTCCCTGTTTCTGGGACTTTGATGGTTTTTGATACCTCATATAAATGGGATCGTGCAACATTTGCCTGTCTGTGTGAGGTGTTTGTATTGGTTACTTTTCTGTTGCTGTGACAAAACACCAAGACCAAAGCGACTTCTAGAAGGAAGTGTTTATTTAGCTTACGATTCCAGAGGGGTAGGTGTCCATCATTGTAGAGAAACTTGGCAGCAAGCAGCAGACCTGGTGGTTGGAGAAGAAACCGCGGACTCACAGCTTGAGCTGCAAGGAAAAAAAAACAGAAAAAGCAAAGGCAAAATGGCACATTTTAAACTCTCAAAGACCCTCCTCCAGTGACACATGTCTCCGTAAAGTCCAGCCTTCCTTAACTTCCCTGACAGCATCAAATCCCTGAAACTATGGAAGCCGTTCTCGCAGATAACCACTGTGTAGTGTGTTGGCTGTAACACTTGCTGGATTATGTTTTCTCTTTGGCTCACTTTTTTTTTCTTTCTGGTGTGCATCCTCAGTAGTTTTCTTAGGAAATGTATATCGGATTGTGACTATCAGGATTCTGTGTCCAAAACATGGCTCTATGTGCTGTAGCATTCGATTGCTAGCTGAGCTGTTAGAGTTTCAGGGGAAAATACCATTTCTTTTTTTTTTCCTCAGAATTTAAAAGGCATTGCTCAATTTTCTTTTGGTTCCAAAATTTCTGTTTATGACTTTGAAGTGAAGTCAATTCTTGAACTTTCTTATGAACACGGCGAGCTTTTTCTTCGCAAGCCCGTTTGACCTTGCCTTTGTTTCTGCTCTTGGGAAGTTGTATTCTCCTGTTTAGTATTCTGCTGGTCTGGGACAACATGCAGACGCTTTACACTGTCCCCAACTCTGCTTCTTTTCTTTGTTGTCCTTTTTCTTTTCTCTTTTGTCATTATTAATGACTTAAAGCAACAGAAAGGAAGATAGACCAAAAAATAAAAGTTTTGTGATGAGTAATGGTATTTTATCCGAGCCTTGAGAAGAAGGGATCAGCGGTTAAAAAGACTACTTAGCCTGACATCTCAAGGAAAGGGGAGTTAGAGGGTTTTTTTTTTTTAAAACAAACAAACAAACAAGATGAGTGCTAAAGCTGTGCTGTCTTTTCTTTCCTCCCACTTCCCTCACTATGCCTCCCCATGCACTAACTGAGCATACAACATGTGATCTAATGTGTACAAAGTTGTCGTACTGCTCCCGTTGATGCTGCCTAGCGTTGACTGAAGGTTAAAGGTAGTCCTGCTATATCCCAGTGGAAATCCTGTGCAGACCAAGTAAACAAACCATCCTCTCCAGCAAGCAAGAGCCACAGTTCTGCTTATATTGGGTTATCTACCTGTGGGTTTAAGATGCACATCCAAGACGGCCATCTTTGGTAGTGTGGAGAGTGAAGGTCTCTCTCGGAAACAGAAGCAGGGGAATAAGTTAAAGCATACTTGTGCTAACTCTTGCCCACTGTCACTTTTTCTTATAGGAACGAAGACATAGTGGAAGCAGAGCCTTGGGGTTGAAACAATGAACAATAAATGAGGATTCCTGAGGTAAGGGGCAGAGATGGATTCTTGTGAATCAGCTCTCTGCTTCTGTCTATCCTTCACTTAGACAGGAATTGTATATGGATCCTGTCAGGATTATGTGCTCAACTCTGCGATTTATGAGAAGTACAACTCAAATCTAATTTCTTATTCTATGTGTTGTGTTGACAAGAAGATGTACTAGACAAAAATGTGAATCTTTGAGTGCCCATTGGTTGGTCCATTTTGCTGTTGTGGCAGTGGTGGTGGGCTGCTATGCTTTAAAAGCCTTGTCATTTAAGGTAGGTGACTTAAGATGAATGGTTGTTATTTGTGGTGTGGAAATAGTGTGCACTCCTTCAGTGTTGCTATAAATGAATTCATGTGTACATAACCAAGAATACCCCAGTTCCTATGTATGGGAAAATTCTGGGGCTATATTTCCTTCAAAATATCTACCAGACAAACAGGCTTTCATTAAATTGTGTGTTCAGATGGATTTGAGTTGTTGCCTTCGCTCTCTGAGTTCTCGAATTAAGGGCAGTCCAAGTCCATGCAAGCTGGTGTGAGGGCCACAGAAGAAGGGAGGATTTCATAGCTGGTGTGAACTGCAGTAAAGAAGAGAGAATCTGAGTCTGTTGGCGAATTAAGTCAGTACGATAAATAACCAGACCAGCTCAAGAATAACAGTTATATTTTAATAGTTGAAAAGGGGAAACTCATGCTACAAGAGTGGGAGGTCTGATGACCTATATGTCCGGCGGGCACCGCACAGAGAGAGAGGGGGGCGCACCTGGATCTCCCAGTATTTCTACTTGGGCCCCAGGTAGCCACACCCTAATTAGATGTGATTGGTTGATATGTGATTGTGTCCCTATCATGAGTCTATAAATAAGAACCAACAGATGAAGCAAACATTGATCTTTGTGGCATCAACAATGTGTAACTTGAGATTGCCAGTGAAGGACTGTCCCCAAGAACTGCCACCAGGCAGTATGGATCCAGACACGAGAATCCGCATGGGTGAGCTCACTCATCCAAATACACCTTCTGGATCCCAAAGATGCTAGAACGTTCAGAGACAGACAACATTGGGAAAAGGGGTCTTTTCGTTTGCTCTGGAGGCATCATCGTGTGTACAGATGTTTCCATTTAATGGAATAGCCACTTGACAGTAGAGACTCATTTGGTATAACTTAACAAGTGATGAAAAATTGGGCAGAGCTTCAGATGACTGATTCCAGAGAAACCAGCGAAGCAGCAACTAGCAGTGTTCCTGTTAAGCTCTGATGTCTAAAATAGCTGGGAAGGCGTGCGCTCATTTACAGAGTGGAGGCCCCATGGGGATTGGGCTACTGGGGATTTTCTGGAGATCTCTAGCACAGGATGCCTGTTCTCGGTCGGATACCCAGCTGAAGGATGGTGGCTCTGACTGTCACCTCCTCCTCATGTGACAAATGACAAAGGGTTGGTCAGCAGAGGACCCACAAGTTGCCCACATGCTTCAGATTCATTCACACTAGTGTTGGCTTTCTGTACTGGTTAGGCAAAGCGTGGCTATCTTGTGGCTCATTTGAATAGATCCCATTATGATTGTATCAGTCTGTCTGATGAGAATGTTGCAAATATTAATGGATGTTTTCAGAATGCCTCAGTAAAGGGATATACAGAACATTATACATTTGGCTTTGAGAAATATAATTGAATTATAATCAATTGAATTTTTTTAGTTGTACTATATTTTATTCTGTTTAAGACTAGATCTTGCCTATGTAACTCAGTCTGACATGGAATTTATGATTCCCCTGCTTCAGCTTCCCTCGCTGAACAGCAACATGCGTAAGCTAAAAGTGACTTATCAACAATGGAAAGATAAAATACCTTTTCTAAGTTTGTATTCTTTAAGATTAAAGTAAAGCATTTTCCATTTGTTCAAAGTATTCTTTAAAAAATAAATTACACTAATTAATTTAATTTGGGGGTACACGATTGTGTCTGGACACCCAAAACTCGTGAGCATTGATTCTTTCTACCAGGTTAGTCTCTGTGAGGAACTCAGGCTAGGTGGCCAGTTCCTTCAACTACTGAGGTTTTCACCAACCCCAAATTATTCTTCTGTTTTTTTAGTAAACACTACACAAGACTCGATGTCTTTGTTTTAGAGGAGATGATGTTTCCACTTACAGAATATCCAATTATGTAATGAGTAATGATTTACCAGAGAAGCACACTGCTGAGAATGAGGGGGAGGTGGGATTGTTGCTGGTGGAGGAGGAGTCCAGAAGGGAAATTGCCTGGAGAGTTCCAGCAGAACCTGAGAAACCTATACATGTCCCCAGAACTAGCTAGAGAACAAACCAGCAGTGAGCACAGTTTGCATACACTTGGTATTGGAACTAACCCGTGAAAATTCCTTTCCATTCAAAAACCTTCCTTTCCATTTGAGAAATTTAGTGGCCTCTTTTCCTAAGTTTTCATATTGTGCCTATTACATCACTGGGTGTAGACGGCTGTGGATTGAACAGTGATGTTGGACTTAGATGTGCTGTGTCTCCACAGGCTGCATACCAACTTCAGTTGAATGAACATAAGACCAAGTGGTTGGATAGACAAAACCAAATTTCACAATGATTTTAAAAGCCAAGCCCTTTTTGTTGTGCCTTTCAGCTGACCAGCTTCGCTTTGCTGAGGCATCCTTTCAAAGAGTCTCTTCTCCAGAGGAAGCAGTAAGACTACACATTCCTGAGCTGTAAAACCACGTAGATGTGTGTTGCTTTGAGCTTCTAGAATTATTCTTCTATCATCCTGAGAGAGGACTAAACAGACCCTCTTGTGAAGTAGGAAAAGGAAATGGTCCCACATCCTCCCAGGAAGAAAAAAGGCAGACTCTCTAAGGAGTCCATGCTTCTCATTGCAACTTAGCCACTGACCTTCCCAGTGACCTTAGAGAAGTTCCTATTCTACTCTGACCTCCTTTATTCTGTTTGTAAAACGAGAACTGAGACCATGCTCCAAACACAAATGGCTTCCTAATCCAGTCCTGCAAAGCAGCCAGGCTCTGGAATAAAACTAGCCTTCACTCAAGTTTTCATTGTTGTTAACCAGCTGTATTTCTGGAGCAAGCAATTTAAATCCATCTATTTTTAAATCGAGCTGCTCTCCCCCAGAAATCATGCTGCCGAAGGTCATAAATCTCACTCACTCACTTCCTTGGCCAAGAGGCACGCAGTGCCATGAAGCCTGCTTGGGAGACTTAAGGCCTGCTGACTCCGCCATCGGAAAGGAACGGTGGGAAATGTATATAGAAAGATGACAAGACTGTCTTTACAAACGGGAAGCATTCCAATCAAGTCACAAGAAAAAACAGTGCCCTGTGAACTGGTCCCAGGGACAGACTATGAGCTCGTAAGCACCATTTACCCCATACATTGTCTTAATGAAACCTCCAACCACGTCTATGTCTTAAGCGAAAATACTACATTTTTAGTTCATTTTTAAATTAGCGTGTAGCCTAATAGGTTTCTTCTAGCATTGTCATACATGCTTTCTTTGTACTCATTCCCCTTCCCTGTATCCCTTGCCTATCTTCTTCTCCTATGTGCCCCTAGGGCTTTCTGTTTTCACGCCATCTGTGCACGTACTATATCTTATAAGCAAGCCATCTGAAAGGAGCATAAACGAAGGCACAGCGTGATAGCGTGCACGTCCCTAGAACTGGGTGTCTGAGGGTGGTGCTTGAGAGCTAACCTTAGTATCTGAGCCTTGAGGGTGCTGAAGAAAAATATATATAACATGAGTTCAATTTAACAAGGTTTATTTGAGCAAGAAGAAGGCCCTAGAACTGGGCAGCGTTCCAGACCACGCTGGTTCTGAGTTCCTCAAACCCACCACATGTGCAGGCTGTATTTATAGTCGAAGAAAAAGAGGTGACATACAAAAATATTCTGATTGCCTGCAGTTGGCATTTGCCTTACGGGAGCATGGTTTAGTCAATGGGCAGCCTGTGGCTGGCTGAGACTTGGTCGCTTCATAACTCGAGTGTGTACCCTTAGGTCACCTTACAACTTGTTTGCACCTCAAGCTGGGGGTACAGTTCAGCATATTTGGGTACCCTGTGGGGCATATTTTATCACTCAAGTACAGAAATAAACTTAGGCCAAATCCAACACCATTTTGGAAGGTTCTGTTTTGCTTCCAGTCTCTGATACTGGAAGGGCAGAAGAGTGTATTTGCTGCCCCGGCCATGTGTCTTTCAGCATCAGAAGTTCTGTGAGAATTAATGCACCTAGTTTCACTTAGAGCTGTAAAAACAATTGCAGATCATGATTTGTTGTAAACGACAGTTTTCTGGGGTAAAATGTGCCTTTAGCGTTGCAAGAGAGCAGCATATAATTTTGTGCCAGAATGTGCCGATATGAGAGTGGGAAAGAAGTCTAACGTGTAGGCTCGGCTGGGGAAAATCTCCTATTTCTTGGGAGACTGGCAAAATAGTGTGTAAGCCCCCAGTGCACTTGACTTGGTAACAGCATTTAGACAGACATATCAGCTGAAAACTTTGCACCAAGGAAAAAAAATGCAGCCATTTTGGAAAAGAATATGTACTTTTTTTTTTTGGAAAACTAAAAATATTACTGTAACACAATCCAGCAATGCCATTTCTGAATATAAACCAAATGAATTAAAACCATTGTGGGGGAAAGGCATACATGCTCACCTGTTGTTTATGTGACATTTATTCAAACAGCTTAGATGTGGCTATATCTAAACGTCTCTTTTCAGTGAGTGGATAAAAGATATATAATGCATACATACACAAGAATACTACCCAGCCTTTAAAAAGGAGAAAATCCTGCTATTTGTGACATATCAGTTGGTCTTTCTTCTGTCTGGGATCTTACAGAGCTGAACTCTCAGAGAAAAGAACGTGGCAGCCAAAAGTGGAAGGAGGAAAATTGACAAGGAAAGGGAAAAGGTTTCAATTAGACTGGAGAAAAAAAGGTTAGCCATCTTCTGTGCAGACTGTTACAAGGGCTACTCTGCATTTCTTCAAAAGCAGACGGTGAATATTTTCAGAACAAAATGACAAGAATTTGAGGTGATAGATCTCTTAAATGACCAGAGGCAGTCATACCATATTGGACACATGAAGTCAAGACATCACATTGTACACCATAAACATATTGATTAAAAATAAAATTAAATAACTTGAGAAACTCACTATTGTTTTCTTCATTTGAACACAGACAGAAAGTTTTCTTAGTAATAAAATAAAAACCAAGCAAATTGAATAAGGGGTTGGCCTGTCATCCTTTGTGGCCCACAGCACAGATCCTTAGATTTCCCAAGGCCTGCTATCTTGTGGGTGCGGGGCTTCAGCGGGGCTGCCAGGCTCCAGTTTCCAGAACTTGGTTTGCATGAGAAAAAGGGAACAGCACAGCCTTAATTAACACCATAACAAGGCACTTCCCCACTGCTCTGTGGTTCTTCCCTGAGCATTGGTATGAGGTCATTTGCTTAGAAACGTATTCTTTGCAAAACTACGTGGAGTTAATTTTGACAGGGCCCAGATTGAACTGATGGTGATGAATCATGATGTAGAGACATTTGTTTTCGTGAGACTGTGGACAGAGAAGCGGATTTGGACTCAAGGTCAGAATCCACACTCTCTACTCTCTGGCTGTGCAACTTTATGCAAATCATCGACTCTCGAAGTCTCTTAGAAAGCTGTGGCGAGAATGTCATGAGAAAAATTGTGAAATTGTATTTATTAGTTTTCGAAAGTTCAGGGCCTGGAGATATGGCTCAGTGGTGAAAAGCAAACACTGCGCTTGTAGGGGATCTGAGTTTGGTTCCTAGTGCCCATATTGGGTAACTCACTTATAGCTGCAGCCCAGGGGATCCGACATCGTGCATCTGTCCTCACACACAGATATTCCATCCCCACATACACAGAATTAAAAATAAGTATTTAAAAATACTCTTAGACAAAGCACAGGGTGGCATTTATAAGGTTCTGGTTAATTATAAAAAATCTTCAACAAGATTCCTATTTATTAGAAAAGAGACAGTCCTTAACCTTTCTCCTTAACTGCCCAACATTTACCTATAGATCCAATTAACATGTGTGTGCCCAGTTACATATAATCTAGAAATACATCATATATACTAGTACATTTATTAGCATATATGATAATTATCGATTATACACGCAGCCCTTCATTGGCATTCCCATTGCTCTTTATAATTTTTTCCCTAGACTGTTGCAGTTGTCTGTGGGCCAGAGGAGCTCTCTTTGGGCTGTTGTTTTGGTCTAAAACAATCTAAAGTCAATGGCTACCTGGCCGCATTATTTCATCTTAGGAGTTTCTCACCAACACAACTAACTTTCAGCGTCCATAGCTCAGTTCCGCTTTTGCAATATCTAGAGACAGTTTCTGATGTCAGAACGGATCGTGTTGTGGAGGAAGAGGGGTCACTGCTGAAGCTAGGGCAAAACATCTCATGGCACCCGCCCAATCTCTCGTGGCAGTTTGTCTCCTGGGAATGTCACGGTGTTGAGATTCAGAAACCTTGCTTAGTCCACGAATTCAACTTCGTAGCTCCTACTGGCACCAAGGCCCACTTCACCTTATTCTCCGTAACAGCTAGTCACTCGCAGGCTGTTCATGGATTTCAGACTTGCTAACACAAGACCTCCACTGTGGGCATCTCTTCATCATTCCTATTTTGCAGAGAGGAAAACTGAGGCATGGATTCCAAGAAAACAAGCCACACAAAAGTTATATCACCAGGATTTAACCCAGATGCTCAGACTAGAGAGGTCACCCCACCCTGACCTGCTATGAGCACCATTGTCCTGACGTACAGTTCCCTAGGAAACCTAGTTTTAGTAGGTCTTCATTTTGGAGATGAAGAAACAATACCCGTGTAATACAGCCACCAATGACAAGTGCATATAACAGCCAGGGGGAGCATTGTTCTGAAGTCTTCAGGTTCAGACATATCAGTGATCTGCTGGTATCGATGCACTAAGCCTGCATTTCTTAATGTTGTTCGTGAGCTGGGGCCAGGACTCATGGGAGAAGAGGCTATAGGAGTCTTCACACCCACAATGGAGCCCACCACAAATAGCTCTCTGATAATTATTTAAGCTCCTAGAAATCTGTCACAGATCTGGACCAGCTTTGATTCCTGTCTGGGATGAGCCCTCCGTTCTGGGAGGTCTCCGTGTGAATACCATTTGTCACACGTCTCTAAAAGCTTCCAGGCTGCTTCCCTCTTCCCAAGCTTTTTGGTTTCGAAGCGCATTCCTCATCAGCGGGTCTGGGTAGATTCTTTGTGCCTGGAGAATGCTGTTCCTGTTAGCGTCAGAGTGAGCCAACACACAGCACAGACCAAACTATTTGACACTACATTTCCAGATTGTGTGGCCCGAGAACACAAGGAGGGTGGTGGGGCGGGGGTTCCCATACAGTTCTGAGAAGAGGGCACTGCTTAGCAGGGTGGTCCCATAGCCCTGATTGTGGGAGTCTTCTTGTGCAGGCATCTTTTGAAAATCTCACACAAAGCTGGTTCTAGTGTTTTCCACTCTTGCTCTCTCTCCTCCAGCAGAGATGCCCCATCTCTTGACTTGAGACATGATGTGTCATCCAACACACTTGGACCATGTTTGTAGCTATTCTAGGCCGCATGGGTTCCACTGGCCACAGGCTGTATACACCTACCAGAGGATTTCTTTTCTAGAATTTCTTTTGTAGATGCAGAGCCTGTTTACATAGTGTGTAACTGTCATTTATCAAGCATGTTTCTTGATCCTTTTAGATTCTGTCCATTCTGGTCTTTAATCTATGAATGCTCACTAAATGCTCCTCTATTCCGGGTACTCAGGATTAGGGATGCCAGAGTCCTGAGTGTGCTCACCTTCTAGCAGAAAGAATGTGACAATTTCAAAAAACAATGGATTTATAAGGATGCTTAGAGATTTAAGGGTGAGCTGGGCATGATGATAGTTGACCACCCCAAATCTGAGCAATCCACCATGTTTTAATTTTACTTCTTTAAATGGAGAATGGATGCTTTCATGCTGCTGTGATAAACAGCACAATTAGAAGCACTTTGGGAGAAAGGAAAGGGTTTCTTTGGCTACACTTCCCAATTATAGTTGGTCACTGAGGGGACTTGGGGCAGGCACCTGAGGACAGGAACTAAAGCAGAGGTCATGGAAGAACACTGCCTACTGGCTTGTTCCCCTGCTTTCTTCTTTAGCCCAGGACCATGTGCCTTGGGGTGAGACTACCCACAGTAGGGTGGACCCTCCTACATCAATCATGAATCAAGAAAATGACACATAGACATGCCATCAGGCCAATCTGATGGAGGCAACCTATCAACAAGTGTTCCCTCTTCTTAGATGACTACCATGTGTGAAGCTGACAGAAAGCTAACAAGCCCTGTGGGGCTGCGTGAACTCACCTTGAGCAAGGAATCCCGGTCTCAGAGAGCTCCGAATCAAATCTTCTCATTCTCTTGTTACTCAGAAGCCTCTCTGAGGTCTGCCAGTTACAGGGACAGGCTCAGGTGTCCCATCCCTCCTCACTGCCTCAGGTGCTCGAGTGCTTCCTGCCCCTTCAGAGTGGTACTTCTCTTCAATTTGACATTCTGCGTCCAACCATCAAGCAGAAGAGGTGTTGGTCCCCACGTGGGCCTCACGATGTACAGGGAAGGATTTTTATCTTCAAATCATTCTGAGTCCACCTCAGTCCTCTCTTAAGGTCCATGCCTAGACTGTCACCTTGGGTTACTTTAGTCAAGAAAGAAATAGCCTCAGTTATCTCAGCTATAGGGTTAGTATGCTTCTAACTAACTGTGGAAAGAAATGGGGTTTGGATGCCATCAGAACTGGTCCTTGGCTCTGCTGCTTACTAACTATTAAATTTGAGCAAGGCTCTTTACTTTTCTGAGGCTCAAGTTCCTCCTCTGTAAATGGAAACCATAATGTCTATCCGCCCCCGCCCCCTGCCAGGAGTCTTTTGAGGATTGCTTGAAAAGATTTTGGCATTATATCTGGCCTGTAGTGTGGTGCTATAATCAGTATTTGGTGTAAGTCGTGTTTTTCTGGACCCCTTCCATCCCCCATCCAGATGAATGGCACATCACCCAATGTATCCGTTAGGATTTGAGTGGATGGAAAGTCGGGCCCCTGTCTTATTCCTCTAGGGTGTGCTGATGAGTCTCAGGCTCAAGTCAGACTCCACAGCTCCAGAACAAATCACAGGGAAACTGCTTGAAAGGCAGTGGTAACAGTTAAGATTAGATGAAGAAAGCAACGCCTTTGTAAACCGTAAAGGCTGTATGTTTCTTTTTCTGATTTTATTTTAAAATCAGATTTATTCCAGTACAATTGGCATACAATGTTGAGACCCCAGTGAGACCCCAGATCCTGAATTTCTTGTAATCCCCTGATCTGAGTGCCTACAGCTGCTCTGAGCACTAGACCTTCAGGAGTTCCTGATGGCAGGAGCGTGGTTTCTGGTGGGTTTGGCTGGGGCGTGGCTATCTCTATATAATCTGCCCCTGAACACAATAAAGGGGACATTCTTGGGGAATTCAAGGATGACCCGTGTCGCTGTCTCTCTGTCTGTGTGTGTCTGTGTATTTTAACCTCCAGCCCCCTTGCCCGAAGCTTGGTAACTGGGTGCCAGCACACAGAGCACAGACACGGGGGTGTGGTGTGCGGCAATTGGAGGTCTCCACCGAGATATCGGCACAATGTGATGCTTACATTTTGGGGGTATGCGTTGATAAATTTTGACAACTTTGATACACAATACAACTGCCACTTCCATCCCCAAACAGGGCATTTTCACCACTTCAGGAATTTCTCCCATGATCACTTGCAGCTGATGACTTTACAACCTTGGCCTCAGGCAAACACTTCTCTGATTTCTCTCACTATATATTAGTTTAGCATCACTGGGGACCTTATGGAAATGATACCATAATAGATGTACTCTCTTATTTTTGGTTTAACTCAGAATAGTATTCAAGATTTATCTTTGTGTCTATCAGTAATTTGCTACATTTTATTGCTGAAGAATATTCCATTATTGAGTATATCACAATTGACTATCTACTTACCAGGTTGCGGTCATTTGGATTATTTCCAGCATGGGTTATTATAAATAAAGTTACTTTAAATACTCATGTGACATCTTTGTGAGTATACTTTTATTTTCCTTAGGTGGTGGATACCTAGGATTATAGCTGTTGGTATATATTAAATGTAAGTCTGACTCTAAAAGAAACCACCTAATTGCTTTCCAAAGTGATTGCATCATTTTAAAAACCAAGCAACAATGTGTGAATTTCTCCATGTCTTTGCCAATACTTGTACTGTCAATTGTAGTAATAAGGGAGCGGCGGCGGGGCTGTGTCCCCAACACCCCAGCCGCCTGCCCGGCTAGCTTATGCCCCGAAATAATTACACAGACACTGTATTCATTTAAACACTGCTCTGGCCCATTCCTATCTAGCCTCTTCTAGGCTAATTCTCACATCCCGATCAACCCATCTCTAATAATCTGTGAGCACCGGTCTTACCGGGAAGATTCTAGGTCAGAGCTTCATTGCGTGTGTCTGCCCGGGAGCAGAGCATGGTGTCTCTCTGAAGGCGTCTGCTCCGGAGAGGAGAGCTGTCGAGTCTGACCTCACTTCCTCTTCCTCCCGGCATTCTGTTCTGTTTACTCCACCTACCTATGTCCTAACCAATAACATGGGCCAAGGCAGTTCCTTTATTAGCCAATGACCTTCCTCCATCATTTCCCCTTTTTCGGTTTAAACAAAAAAAAAGGCTTTAACTTTAACATAGCAAAATTACATATAACAAAACAGTTATCAAGTAAAAATTACAATAATCTTTATCATAACTAAGGAAAACTATAACTATTTTTAACTCCATCAAAGACTCCAGAAAGATACAATACTACCTAAGCAAACAAGAAAAAAGCAACTTTTAAAACTCTAGAAATGACAGAGACATCTCGCTGCCTGGACAGTCACCCAAAGTTCCTCTGTACCGTTGGGGCATCCATCTTCAGCCTTCAGGCCCATGGTATCCAGCAGACATTTCCATAAAGCAGGAAAATTCAAAGTCAGTTCAGTCACTATCTGTTGTGTCCTGCATAATGTCTTGTAGACTCTTTCATGAATCAGGAACCCCGAAATATCATCTCACCTTAGGCAAGTTCAGTAGTCCTCTCTCTGTGGGTTCTCTATGTCCAGTTTATGCAATAGTCCAGGAGAGAGCAGTTTCTTGCCCAAATGGCTATCAAACTCCATAAGGATCCTCTTCGATGCCCATCTTCTTCTTGAAATAGATTGTTGCTGCCAGGAGCAGTGTCTCATTGCCATGAAAAGTCCAAGTTATTAAAACATTAAATGTCCTATTCTGTAATCTTTGAAAGACATGAAGAATGTCTATCTAAAATATATCTCTATATATCTAGAAAATCTAACTAACATGACTACAAGCTTTACTATTATCGATGATTATCCATTAACAACCTATATTTCTTAATTATACAGTACATATTTAAATGAACTACACAATCACAATACTTTAATCAAAACCAGAAACACTTATACATATACAAAATTGACCGTAAATCTCTATCAATAAAGCAAAATCTATACTAATGCAAATTATTCATGTCTATATCATATCCCCCTTTAAATGTTAAAGAACATTTATAAACAATTTTTGGGAATATGGGCGCAGTTATTTATCTCCAAACTGCTTCCTGCTGAATGGGGGCGTCGTTAATTAGGTCTTTCATGGTATAACCTGTGTGCTAGTTTCATCTCAGTTGGCAGTTGAGCAAAGCAATTTTCTGAAGATGTTCACAGCAACCCTTCAGGAGGACGTGGTCCATCATACCAAATCGGGATAGATGCAATCCACAAGGTCTGATCCTCTGTGAAAACAAAAGAAGAATCTCTTTTCCAAAGTATCATATCCTTAGATCCAAATTCTGAAATCATACCCTCATGATATCCATTCTGGTTACACTTGGCAGCCCATATAATGAAATGTCTCTCTGTACTTAGCTCCTTCACAGTCAAAAATTTTAAAGAAAACACAATGTACATAATCCAGACTCTCTGTGAATTTTCCATTTTTACGTGGCTTATTTTTACTCTATCACTTTACTTTATTCTGTTTCTTTAAAGACTTTACCTTTTTTTTCAAACCATTAACTTTATTCTCTATATTCTTTTTCTTCTCTCTCCCAAGCCTACGTACATTCATCCAACAGTGTGACTCATTTAGTGGTTTGAATCTGTCCTATTGTGAATCTGCAATTTTTTACTATCCAGGAGCACTTTTGATTTGCACCTTTAAATCATTAGGCACTTAAGAATCTAAGCTGTGACATTCATAGGTTAACTTTTTGCTTTTTGAGCGCATATCTTTGACCTGGAATAACCCTGAAGACCAGGCTGTCTTTGAACTCTCAGAGATCCGCCTGTCTCTGCCTCCCAGGCACTGGGATTAAAGGTGTTTGCTACTACACCTTGAACTCACAGAGATCTGTTTGTCTCTGCCTTTTAGGCACTGGGATTAAAGGCGTGTGCTACCACACCTTGAAGTCACAGAGGTCTATCTCCCTCTGCCTCCCAAGTGTTGGGATTAAAGGTGTGTACTGCGACACACAACAACTCTCTTCCTTTTTTTGTTTTTTGCTTTAAGAACTTCAACTTTCAGCTTGCATATATTCTTAACACACTTTAAACCATTCAGAAATTTTCTCTGTCTTTGAATCTCTCTTTACTGTATATCTCTCTTTTTCTGACCACATGAGTCTTTAATTTACCAAGCAATCTCAGTAGGACTAAAGGCATGGCTTTGCGGGCTAGATGTAGCCCATTCCTTAGCTTTCCAGCCTCATGGCTGATATACAGGCTGCAGCCATGTTTATAGCCACACCTCTATGGCGTTTCAAGGTCCCTGCCAGCCAGCAAGCTACAACAGACAACACTCAAGTCCTCTCTCGGTAGCCGGCCCTCCTGTCTCAAACAGTCAGAGTTTTCCCTGGCAGGATGGCCCAGAAAGCCAGCATTTTTAAACACGCAGCTTTTTTCCTGCTATGGCTGAAAACCGAAAAGCATGCGTTCAGCTTTTCGTCAACACCGTTTAAGTGTTTCGTGGCAGGACCTCTTAATGAGCTGCAGGCTTTGCAGCTGAAGCTGAGTCAGGAAGCCTCTCTTAGATGAGGCGCTTGCTTGCCTCTAGCAAGCAGAGTAGACCCAAGAGATTGCCACAAGAAACATGCTTTACTCTATTCTTTTCCAAGCTTTCTCAGGCTTTCTGTGGACTCAGCCACACGTCTGGGCATCATTTGTAGTAATAAGGGAGCGGCGGCGGGGCTGTGTCCCCAACACCCCAGCCGCCTGCCCGGCTAGCTTATGCCCTGAAATAATTACACAGACACTGTATTCATTTAAACACTGCTCTGGCCCATTCCTATCTAGCCTCTTCTAGGCTAATTCTCACATCCCGATCAACCCATCTCTAATAATCTGTGAGCACCGGTCTTACCGGTGCTCAATTTTGCCATTCCAATGGGTATATAGTAAGACTTAATAAGATTTTGATCTGTATAGTTTTATCCATCTTTTATGCATTTGGATATCTTCTTACAAAGTATATGTATTCAACTATTTAGGACATTAAAATATTTTAGATCTATTTATTTTATGTGTGTGGATGTTTTGCCTGCATGTATGTACATGTACCATGTGTGTGCCTGAAATGATGCTTTTTATTTCTTTTTGTTTTTCAAGACAGAGTTTCTCTGTGTATCTCTGGCTGTCCTGGAACTTACTATGTAGATCAGGCTAGCCTCAAAATCACAGAGATCCGCCTGCCTCTGCCTCCCTGAGTACTGGGATTAACGGCTTGAAATGGTTCTTAAAGTTCATAGTAAATCTTCTTGTCTAGGAGTCTAACTCGCCCATTTCCTGTTATTTTTCTCTTCTGCTTTTGCCGTTACTGGTCCTTGGCACTGTGATATAATGCTGTGAATTATCTTACCTCTTGGAACTTTGATGGAGGTCTGTTACATCAGTTTGTACATCCACTGTCTTCTGATCCATAAGCATAGTATTCCTATCTATGTACTTATTTAGATTTTAAAATATTAATACTGCTGATGTTTTTTTTGCTCTGTAAACAATTACTATTGACATGGAACTTGCTGGCACTAAGAATATTAACAATATTGAGTTTTTATTTATAAAAAATACCTTTGATCCATTTGGACTTGAGTTTTGTGTATGTGGGTAGATATGGATCTATTTGTGTTCAACTACATGTCAAGATCCAGTTATGCCAGCACCATTTGTTGAAGATGCTTTCTTTATTCCTTTGCATAATTTTAGCTTCTTTGTCAAAAGCCAGGTGCTCACAGGTGTGTGGATCCAGCCACACTAAATGTCATAGAAGAGAAAGTGGGAAGTAGCTTTGAATGCATTGGCTCTTCCTGAATATAACACCAGTAGTGCAGACACTGAAATCAACAATTAATAAATGGGACCTCCTGAAACTGGGAGGCTTATATCCCAAAGGACATAGTCAACAAGACAAAATAGCAACCTATAGAATGGGGAAAAATCTTCAGCAACCCCGTATCTGACAGAGGGCTGATCTCTAAAATATACAAAGAACTCAAGAAATTATATGTCAAAATATCAAATAATGCAGTTTAAAATGGGGTACAGATCTAAACACAGAATTCTCAACAGAGGACTCTCAAAAGACCAAAAGGCACTTAAGAAACTGCTCAACATCCTTAACCACCTGGGAAAAATGCAAATCAAAACAATTGTGAGATACCACCTTACACCTGTCAGAATGACTAAAATCAAAAACACCAATGATAGCTTATGTTAGAGAGGATGTGGAGTAAGGGGAATACTCCTCCATTGCTGATGGAAATCCAAATTTGTGCAGCCACTTTGGAAATCAATGTGGCAGTTTCTCAGAAAATTGGGAATCAATCTACCTCAAGACCCAGCAATACCTCTCATGGGTATATATCCAAAGGATGAACACTGGTACTACAAGGACATTTGCTCAACTATGTTCATAGTAGCATTATTCATGGAAACAACCTAGATGCCTCTCAACTGAAAAATGGATAAAGAAAATGTGATACATTTACACAATGGAGTACTACTCAGCGATAAAAAACAAAGACATCTTGAAATTTGCAGGCAAATTCATGAAACTAGAAAAAAACCACCCTGAGTGAGGTAACCCAGATACAGAAAGACAAATACAGTATGTACTCACTCATAAGTGGATATTAGACATAAAATAAAGAATAACCAGCCTACAATCTACAACCCTAGAGAAGACAGGAAACAAAGAGAACCCTAAGAGAGACATACATGTATTCCCCCATGAAGGGAAAGTAGACAAGATCTCCTTAGTAAATTGGCAGTGTAGGGGGAGGGGAAATGTGGAAGGGCAGTGGGAAGGGGAGTGGGGAGAAGAACATGAGGAATTAGGAAAGTTGAGTTGTGTGGAGAACAGAGAGGGAGAGCAAAGAAAGAGATACCTTGAAAGAGGGAGCCATTACGGGGGGGTTAGTGAGAAATCAGGCACTAGAGAAATTCCCAGGAATCCACAAGGATGACCCAAGCTGGGAATCTAAGCAATACTGGAGAGGGTGCCTGAACTGGCCTTGCCCTGTAATCAGATTGATGACTACCTTAACTGTCATCACAGAACCTTTATCCAGGATCTGGATGGAAGCAGATGCAGAGATCTACAGCTAAGCACTGGACTGACCTCCCAGAGTCCAGTCATAGAGAAGGAGGAGCAATAAATATGAGCAAAGTGGCCAAGACCACGATGGAGATACCCACAGAAACAACTGATCTGAGCTAGTGGGAGTTCACTGACTCAGGACTGACAGCTGGGGAACCTGCATAAGACTGAACTAAGCCCTTTGAATATGGGTGACAGTTGTGTGACCTGGGAAGTTTGTGGGACCACTAGTAGTGGAACCAGTATTTATCCCTAATGTATGAACTAGCTCTTTGGAGCCCATTCTCTATGGAGGGATGCCTTGCTCAGCCTAGATACAGGGCTGGGGGGTGGGGACATTAGCCCTGCCTAAAGTGATGTGACAAACTTTGTTGACTCCCCATAAGAGGCCTCAACCTCTCTGAGGAGTGGATGGGGGATGGGAAGGGGAGGATGTGGGGGGACTGGGAGGAGGGAGGAAGAGGGAATTGGGATTAGCATGTAAAACAAGATTGTTTTAAAAATTAAAAATATAAATACCTACATATTTACTTAGATTTTTAAAGAAATTTTATCAGAAAATTTGTTTGCAAGGTTAAGTGCATCTCTCCTTAATTGATTTCTAATATTTTTATGTTTTGACATTGCAAATTATACTTTAAATTTAAATTTCTAATTGTTGCTACTTTTAAGGTTTGCAGTTGGAGAGCTAGCCTTACTACCATAAACTGACATAGCCAGAAGCAATATTTAATTTCAATAATAATGATAGAAATGCTGAAACATTTTCATAAATCAATATCTCCCCCCTTTCTCTCAAAATGTTCCCAGGGGTTGTAGCTGTAGCTCATTGGCAGTGCTTGGGGAGCATGGGTGAAGTACTTAGCTCAATCTCCAGCACAGAATGGGCTGAGCACTGTGGCACATGCCTGTAATCACATCACATGGAATATGGAAGCAGATAGATCAGACGTTCGAGGCCATCCTCAGCTACATATTGAGTTTGAGATCAAGCTAGAATACACAGGATCCCAGCCTTCAAAAAGAAAATTATGTTTTCAGGACTCTGCAAAATAGGCTCTATTAAAATCTATTTCGATATTAGATATTTAATATTAATAGTCCTAAAATCTCTATTAGTTCCCAAAGCACTAAATACCCAGACCCGTGTGGTAGAGGTAGTCGCGGGAGTGGTGGTGGCGGTGGAATGTGTGTCTGTGTGCACATGCATGTGTGCTGGCTGTACTTTGCTTTCTCTGGGCTATGCATAAACCATGGCCAACAAGTTGGCAGGACATGTGCAGTGACGTGCTTGGGTCACGCCTGAGCGTGGGAGCAACATGTGCTTCCCTGTGACTGTTTCCATACTAGGCTGAGGTTCTAGCTGAATTCCTAAGCTTCAGTCAGAAAGCCCCCGGAAGGGTCAGTGCTGTCTGTTCCCAGCCTCGGCTCCTCTGCCTTGTTGCCATGTCTTTGCTGTAGCCAACATGACCAGCGTCTCCTCAAAGTTTCCATTTGACGCTTGCGTACTCAGTTTGCTTTAACCAGAATTGCTGAATCCCTGTCGTGCTCAGAACACAGCACCGGTGAGGCTGCCCATGCATCTTCAGACCTGGATGGTATTTGTAGATTTCTCTCCTTCCTTTATCTTAGTATGAGTAGACTCTACCTGTGGAAGGAGAGCCAATCCTAAAGGCACACACAGAGACCAGCAAAACTTGTCTGATATAAATTGTGAATTCGGAAACAAAACTAATCCAGAGACAGCACTGGAATGGGAGTGGAAGGACATGGAGGTCAAAGGCCTTGATTTTGTCGACAACATTTCTGTATCAAGCCCAGCCCTTGTCACATGAGAATGGCTTACTGGTGAGTCTCCTGGACCTCACTCACAGTTACAACTGGCAGGAGGTGAAGTTGGTAATCTCAACTACAGCCTCAACTCTGCGATTTGTGAACCTTTTGGGCCTTCAGGACTTAAATCAATGACTAGAGTGAAAATCTATCATTATAATAATGAAGAATGGAAACCCGAATTGCTACTATCATGCTTATGGAATGTTTACCATGTCTTAGATTTGACTGATTGATTGATTGATGGATGGATGAGTGGATTGACTGATTGATTTTTGCTGTGTCGGGACGTTGTTCTTCAATGCTTTCTGGATTCTCTGTTGATGTTAGCTTTCTAAGTCTTCTGAGTTAACTCTGAAAATGAGAAGAGGTTAAGAAGTGGTCCTCTGAAGTGAGGAAGGAAGAGAAAGAACTGATCTACGGGCAGAGATAATTGCATCAAAGTTGGCGCATCCATCACTTGCATCCAAGTATGTCTCTCTGACATGCTTGAGGCTAAACTAAGTTGAGAATCCATGTTCCTTGCAATTGATTGATTTATGTCCTTCGTGAATTTAGTCACTCCCTGTTTAGTAGAACTCTTATCACGAAATCCAGATGAGTGGGAGGTTTACATTAATAAGGCCTTCTGCATCTGCCAGAACTCTGAGATGCAGACTAAGGAGGTTTGTTATGATGGATATTTTCTTGGGCAAGAGATTCTTTGGCTATGTGTTGCTGCCTGAAATATGATTGCCTTGTGGTTGCCAAAAAGAAATCAGCTTTGCTCGGAGGACCATTCTTCCCTTTTATTACTTAAGAGATTGATGACCTTGGCTTGTGCGTCTTTAATTGAAAGTTGGCAAGATTTGATCATATCAAGTGACCTAGAGCACAAAGCTTATTCCTGCCCTGTAGATGAGGGGTTCTAGAATCAAGATCTGACTCGTGTTACTTTTCCAGTTGTCTAATGTATCATTGTGTTAGGTTTCCATAATAAATTGCCATGGTTTTGGTGGCTCAAATAACAAATACTGAACCAGGAATGGTAGTGCATGCCTGTGATCCTGGCACTCAAGATGCTGTGTCAAGAGGACCATGAATTAGGGGTTAGCCTGAACTACATTGCAAGAGCCTGTCTAAAACCAAACCAAATAAACAAGCAAGCAAGCAAATGAGCAAATAATCCCAGAAATGTATCTTCTCCCCATTTGGGGGCCTACGTGTATAAGCAAGGTGATGGAAAATTTGTTTTCTTCCAAGGCCTCTGTCTCCTTGGCTTGTACAGCCAAGTTCCAGAATCTTCATTTTCTGTCTGTGCATGGACATTCCAATACCCTTATCCTTTCTTAAAAGAATGTTGGGGAAAACGGTGACCCATGTTTGCAATATGAGGACGTAGAAACACAGGCAGGATCATGAGTTCAGGCCAGCTTGTGCTACATACAGAGACCCTGATTCAAACTCTTACCCTTTCCTGAAGACATAGTAGATTAGAGGCAATCCTTATGAGTGAATACTCAGGGGAACTGGGAATTAGGGCTTCAATACAGGAGTTCCCCACAGGGGTCCATCAGCCCATAACCTCATCAGGGCTTCAACCAGCTACCTCCTTTCCCGCCACTTCAGGGGAGGAAGAATTTGGTATATCATATATAATTTGTAAAAGCCCAAGACCCCTGCGAGTCACTGAAGGAAGGAAGTCTTGTTTCCTATGAGAGAAAGTTTAGGGAAGAGTCACTCACTGTTTCTGAAAGTTCATTTTGTTTATGTGTATGTGTGTTTCTGGTAGAGCAGCTACACACATGTAGCCAGAGCAAAGAATTGCATCCAATGGAGCTGGAGTTACAGGTTTGGTTTGGTTTGGTTTGGGAACCGCTTGATGTATGTGCTGGAAATTGAACTCCAGTCTTGAGAAAGAAAATGAAGTGCTCTTCTCTGCTGAGCCATCTCTCCAGCCCACCATTCCTCTGAGAACATTAACTAGAAGGGAGGTGACATGTGGCCTTTGTGAAATGTTTGCTTTGTAAAGAAAGCCGGACTGGTCATTGGGTTAGTAATATCACTAGAATGTCATTGCGACCTGCCAAAGAGAGCTTATGTGAAGAGAGACTTTTCTCAGTCTGCAGAAGAATGAATTCAGAACCCACACGGATTCTATGTGTTTTTACACACAATTTGTTACAGAACTGAGATCCCACAGTGCCTCCCTGGACCTGTTGTGTCACGTGTATGCTGCGACACTTGCACCAGGGAGGCGACTGGGGTCAACTGGGGTCTGGAGAGACAGGGAAGTAGCTGGCGGATCTGTGGGAAACCCGGCAGGGTGTATACAGAATAAACAAGAGGCGCAGCACCAGACAAATCTAAGGAGTCCTTGCCTTCCCTGTGGGCTGCTTTCATGACTTGTCTCTGCTCTGAATCTTACTTGTCATCAGAAAGAAGCAGCTGACAGATCTGGGAAGCTCCCTATCTTGTCTCAAATAAGAAGTTCTAGTTTCAGGCAGGGTGGTGACAATGGCTACCACACTCCCTAAAACTTAAAGGCCCTTGTGAGGTCATAAAAGGAATGCTGGATGATGGCCAATGATCCTGGTCCTTACAACTTACTAGGCATAGCTTTTGGGTAACTAACTTAGCTACCTGTAGGTCTTTCTTTAATACTCTGTGAATTGGGAAGAAAGAGTTTCAAGTGTTTTCAGTCTCTAGACTGCCCACTTCTAAGTCAGTAATCCTTCTCAGTCCCTTGTAAATGGATCGTTCCGGGATGGATCCAGATCTTAGAGGCACAAAAGCAATGGACATGACTCACCGCAAAGCTTGTATTTTAACAGCCTTTGATTTCTCAGGAATCTCGCACAGATTCTAAAATATCAGTCTTTAGGATCAGCTTCCAGTCGCTTCATAGGGAAATAAATCATTCCTTTTTAAACTGCTCACTTCTCTATAAGAAAAATTATTGGCACTGATTTTTTAATTAGGATGTTTACTCATCTAATGGCATTTGGGAGCCATTTGCATAGCAAGTATTTCCGGGGTATAGGGAGATAGGTGGAAGGGTACACATGATAGCTCTTCTTCACCTTTAGTGCCATTCAGAGTACAGAAATGGACAAAAAGCAAGTTCCTTTTAGGAAGAGTATCAGGCCAAGGGCCTTTCTTTTCCTTGTCAAAAAGGCAACATGCTCTCAGTCCGGTGTTTAAAATACAGGCCATGAAAGTGTTTCTTCATTCTCTCTCCAGCTCTAACAAAACCAAGTTAATAATACAATGCCGCTGCTGTGGGGCCAGTGAGATAACTCAGCAAGCATAGGTGCGAGCAGCCTGGCCTGCTGGCCTGTGGGTGAAAGTTGAGCGCTCTCTCAGAAAGTTGTCTTTGGACCTCCACATGCGTGCCATATAGCATGTGAGTGTATTTGCTCTCTCAACCCCTCCCACAACATAAGTACATAAAGATATAAATAATTATTATATCATGAAATTGCTATATTTTTACAAGCTTGTCATTAAGAAAAAATAATTTAAATAACTGTAATGCCTTAGTTTAATCAAGGTGATTGTTTTATGAATGTCCAAAGAGCTTGCCTTTAATCAGATGAATTAATTTGTCAGTGGAAGAATGTCTTTTAAGATCTTTTCCATCTAAAAAGCATCCCCACTTAACCTGAAGTAAGCGCCTAGAGCGAGCCCATCTTCCTGCTTTTCTTCTGCTCACCGTGACTGACACCCTGCTTAGTCACTGGGACTCAGCACTCCTCCATACATGTAACAGCCTGCTCTGCTCTTGACAAACCACACTGGCTGAAATCACCCTTCCTTGCTGAGTGCCCTGCTGCGGTAGCACCCTGAGCTTCCTTTAGCATTGCGGAGTTCAGTCTCTGGCCATCTCCAGTGGGTCTTTCCATAGAACAAAATGTGATCACATCTCTGGGCTCCAAACGCACATCTCCAGGCTTATGGAGTAAAAAGCATGACCTCTACCTGTCCCCTGGGCCTCTGTGATCTGATCACGTCTGGATTGCCAAAGGGGTTCTCCGACATACTGTTAATGACTCCAGGACACTGTGCCCCTGCACTTGTCATATTTCTCCACCCTGGGCTATGGTCACACTGTCATTTTTACATAGAAAGTTTCCCCTATTTACCTTGCCAATGGATAACCCTCTGTTTCATCCGCTTCCTTCAGAGTGCTCACTCTTGAAGACAGACCACACATGCAGGGCTTCATGCAAAGGATTCTATCACAGGAATTAGTCAAAAGCATTTGGAAAAGCTGTTAATGTCCAACAGGGAATAGTGCAGCAATTGAAATAGGCATTAGCGCCAGCAGGAAGCTTCTAGCATTCCTAGATTTAGAGAATAGGAGAGGGGGGCTGGGTTCCTGGAAGAGAGGAACTGTGGCTGGCAATGGCAATGGTGTGGGTAGGGGTGGGGGTGATGGAGGCTCAGACACTGCTCAATGCTGCCTGAAACACAACCAGACACGGGCATATCCCAGCTTCCTGTCTTCTCGAATCTTCTCTGTGAGTTTCTTCTTTTGGCTGAAGCTAGCCTATAACCAGTTGGCGAAGATACACGGAAAATAAAGTTTTCGGGGGCATAATTCTTCTCTTACTGGACAGAGCAGGAGGAGTGGGGAAGGAGTACACCCCAGAGCTAACTCCCAAGCCCCTCCCCCAGAACATTGCCTTATTTCCAGTTGGAATACTGAGTCCCAGGCTCATTCTTATGGTATTCGGATGGCTAGGACAGTTTCTAAGGTGCGTTCCCTATGTAGGAGCTGAGGCCTGGCTCTACTAGATTGGAAGACAACTGGAGGCAAGGAGTATCTTTCATTCTTTCTAACGCCAGCACTCGGATCATTATAGTTGCTGGAGAATCCTCCATATTTATTAAAGAGAGATTGAGCTTTATAGCAGGAGGGAGATGGAGGGTAATTGAAAGAGGATATGCCATGACTACAGAGTCAGTCAGAGGAGAAGAGAAACATCAGTAAAAAAGAGGCCATGCTTAAGGCTTACAGCTCTCTTAAGACATTCATAACATTAAGACAATGAGCTCCATTAATAACAGGTTCTCTCTTTTTTTCTTTTGTTTGTTTGCTTTTGATTGATTTTATTTTTATTTTGTTATTTCTGTGTATGTGTGTATTTGCACACACACATGCAGGCAGGCACCCACAAACGACAGAAGAGAGCATCACATTCCTGGGAGCTGTAGTTACAGGTGGTTGTGAGCTACTGGCATAGGTATTAGGAACAGAACTCTGGTCCTCTGAGAAAGCAGCAAGCATTCTTAACTGCTGAGCCATCCTCCTAGCCCCAGCCGACTCTTTAATTTCATTTTCTTCTGGGTAGAAGCCTTTGTTGTGGCATTCACACTGGGAAATCCTGTGTAAGTCTGCAAAACACCACATGCAATTATGCTTCCCAGTGCGCCTCATGATCTGTCTAAAGGTGAAAGCACTTATCAGCTCTCCAGATACTAAATCTTCTGCTAATGACCTATTTGTGGATTCCCAATCCCATAGTGTGCAGGTTGTTCTTCTGATATTGCCTTGCCGGCTGCTGTCTTTGCAATATTCTAAGTAAATTTGTTTTGGATGGCTCAGTGCTGGGCTTTTTGACTTTTTCTTTTTTTTTTTTTTAATTTTTTTATTGATAAAAGGAGGATAAAGAAAAGAAAAAAAAAACAAATTTCCACCTCCTCCCACCAGCCTCCCATTTCCCTCCCCCTCCTCCCACTCTTCTCCCCCTCCTCCCACTCTTCTCCCCCTCCTCCCACCCCTCTCCCCTTCCCCCCACTCCTCTCCCCCTCCCTTTCCAGTCCAGAGAGCTGTCAGGGTTCCCTGCCCTGTGGTACGTCCTAGGTCCTCCCCCCTCCATCCATATCTAGGAAGGTGAACATCCAGACTGGCTAGGCTCCCACCAAGCCAGCACATTGCATAGGATCAAAACCGCGTGCCATTGTCCTTGGCGTCTCATCAGCCCTCATTGTTCGCCATGTTCCGAGAGTCCAGTTTTATCCCATGCTTTTTCTGGTAACAGTCCAGCTGGCCTTGGTGAGAATAACTTCCAGATTCCAATTGAGGCAAACTTTTGTGTAACTCTCATCTGAGCTAGCAATGTGTCTACTCTACATATATTTATATTTTATATTTCATAAAATGAAAAAAACAGACTTTTGTCAAAACAGAACAGGCAGGATCTCCTAGTTGAGTCTGTTGTTACAGGTTCCTAATCCCAGCACTCAGGAAACTGAGGCAGAGGGATACCAACCTGTGCTACAAAACAGGAACCTTTTGCAATCAAATAAAAAATCAGTTTACCAAATGCTTGCTCAAAAACATGCATTTATAAATGTTTATTTTCTAATCGCAAAGCTGACATATTACATTATGGTTGGAGACTGTAGTAAATATGAAATGAGAAAGATATATTATTGTTAACCCTTTCTAGTAATAATTTAGAATATACACATTTATTCACAGATATATGTATGTGGTCTTTTCTTTCAAAATTGAACCAAGCTCTGTATATAGTCTTATAAACTGCTGTTATACTTAAAATGTAAAAAATAATAAAATTTCCTTCTTCAATAAGCACAAATTCAGTTTTGAAGTCTGCATTATATTCCACTGTGTTGTACCTAACCCGGTTACAGGACTTTGTGTTTGTCACGCAGTGGTTCTGAGATGCTATGCCACAGTCTTCTGTTGGGTTTGTGTTGCTACTACAGCAAATCACTACAAACTCAGGAGCTTAAAACAAACAACATACACTTATCAACTTTTATCTTTAGAGGTCAAAAACCTAACACCAGTTTTACTGGCTTATGGTCAACCTATCAGAGAGTCTGGTTCTTTGTGGAGATGCTGAAGAGCTCCCGTTTTTTTGTTTGTTTGTTTTTTGGGGGAGTGGAAGTAGTAC
This sequence comes from Microtus pennsylvanicus, assembly GCF_037038515.1. Lineage (NCBI taxonomy): Eukaryota > Metazoa > Chordata > Mammalia > Rodentia > Cricetidae > Microtus > Microtus pennsylvanicus. The sequence continues at coordinate 131,447,799 of NC_134581.1, forward strand.
TTGAACTCTTAACAAAGCCCACTAGAACAGCCCGTCCACTGAGAAATGCTCTGCTCTCTGACTCTGATATCCTTTGCTTCCTATCATACAGTCCACTGGGAGAACATCAGGTTTGCTTTGATAACTCAAAACCAGCACATCACCCCAACATCCTTCCCTTTACACAGATGCAAAGTCCTTTTGCCTTTCCCTCTCTCATGTCTCCTCTCCTCCCCTCCCTCCCTCCCCCCTTTTCCTCTGTGGTATTGAGAGTTGAATCTAAGGCCTCAAGCCCGCTAGGCAAGCACTCTGACTCAGCTTTATTCCTAGCCCCACACAGCAGCGCTCTTCCACTGGGCACTCAGCAGCACAGTCTTCCTCTTTGCTGTGGGCAGCATTGTTGGCACTTTGCAAGTCTGTTCCAGCTCTATAATGCTGCAACCAGGCTCTTTTTAATTTTTTTATTGTTTTTTTTTGAGTTATATATTTTTCTCCACTCCCCTCCCTTTCTCTCCCCTCCTCTTCAACCCTCTCCCAAGGTCCCCATGCTCCCAGTTTACTCAGGTGATCTTGTCTTTTTCTACTTCCCTTGTAGATTAGATCCTTGTATGTCTCTTTTAGGGTCCTCATTGTTATCTAGGTTCTCTGGGATTGTAAATTGTAGGCTGGTTTTCTTTGCTTTATGTCTAAAAGCACTTATGAGGGAGTACATATGATATTTGTCTTTCTGGGTCTGGGTTACCTCACTCAATATGTTTTCTAGATCCATTCATTTGCCTACAAATTTCAAGATGCCATTACTTTTTTCTCCTGTGTAGTACTCCATCATGTAAATGTACCACATTTTCCTTATCCATTCTTTAGTTGAGGGGCATTTAGGTTTTTTTCCAAGTTCTGGCTATGACAATGCTTCTATGAACATAGTTAATCATATGTCCTTGTGGTACAACTGGACATCATTTGGGTATATATCCAAAAGTGGTTTTGCTGGGTCTTGAGAGAGGTTGTTTATTGTAACTTCAGTAAGATGCATGAGAGTGAAAAAGCAAGGAGAACTGGCATACTAGGAAAGCTCTGAATCTGCCACTCATTCGATGGATGTTGTCCTTTCTCTACTTTAGCATCCTCTGTGGATGATGAGGCTGCAGATTTCTTTCACATAGAATGATGCCTCATAATTTTTCAAGCTGAACCATTGCAAGTGATGTAGCAGGAAAAGCAAGGGCACGGGCAGGGGGTAGACAGAGACAGTGAGCGGTGGTCTCCTATAGTTGGATGCATTGTGCGCATGGCTTATGAATTGGAATCTTAGAAAGAAACATCACCTTGCACTTAGTAAATGCTATTTATTCAGGGTTTACTGTGTGCAGGATGCTGTATGTGTTCTATCAGTAATTGTTGCAGAAATCCCACAAATGACAAGGCACTCTCCATAGTTTTCAAACAGTGAAGAATTTGTCAAAGGCTCCATAACAATAATAGATGTCTTGGCTGAGGCTACATGCAACAAGGTGTAAGCTGAGCCTCTTTTTCAGTGCATTGCCAAATTCAGGACAGAGGAAACATTCAGTCTAGCCACCTCTCCTCTAAACCAGCAGCATTTCCGATTTACATGAATATTTCTTGTTTTCTAAAATGAAAGAGTCATGAATTGTTGACATATATCTTGCTGTATGTTTGTTTGCACATTGCATAGCATCAGTTGTGGTCATTAGAATCTGAGATTACCTAGGTGGGGGGGAGCAAACACCTGTCTGTGACCCCAACTCTTGGGAGGTGGAGGCAAAGATCAAAAAGTCAAGGAAACCCTGCGTTATATGACATACTGTCTCAAACATAAACCAAACAATAGGAAAATGACCATTAGCAACATCAGGTGACTAGTAAAGGACTCTGAACTTGATGTTTCTAGAGTAATTGATAATGCTATATTATTGAAAATTTGGACTTTTTGTATCAATATATATTCCTTCTTTGATGTTCATTGTGTGTGTGTGCGTTCACTGTATCTGTATATTGCGGATGAGCGCATGTGTGCCCAGGTGCGTGTGCCTGTGGCTCCTGTGACCTGCTCTATCACCCTCAGCCTTATCCCCTTGAGAGTAGACTACTCACTAAACCTGGAGCTAGGCTGACAGTCCAGCTATAACGTCAGTAGTACTGTTCCCAGCCCCTTCCATATTGTGGCTACAGTGTGACCACATTTAGCGTCTGACATGTATGGCAAGCGCTCTTACGCATGGAGCCCTCTCCCTGTTTGGGCATTTTGGTGAAGCTTAGTGGGCAGTTCTTTGTGAACCTGCTCCATAGCGAGGAAGACTACCCACGTCTTTCCTGCCCTAGGCTGTGCTGAGGGAACTCAGTCTATTCCCTCCGGCCTCCTTGACTGGTGTGTGTGTTTATCGTGCACAGGCACATGTTACAGTTCCATGGCCTCTGACTCGCCAAGTTCCCTTCCTTATGGGAACCAGATGCAGGCTGAAGTTGAAGCCACAGAAGTGAAGTTGGGTTGCTTGGCCAGATGACTCTGAATTTCAGGACACACAATCCCTTGTTCTCGCCTCCCACCACCCTCCCCCATGGTGCCCCACTTCTGAGAGTCAGTTTTAGAGATACAGCCTTTCTAGGTGCTGATGACCAGCCCCTCCTTTTTGGTTTGTTTGTTTAAAAAGAATTTGTAGTTGCAATTTTCTTTAGAAGACAAGTTCTGCTTGGTTGTCAAAACCTGAGACTATGAGACGTGATAACCACGTAACAGTGGGCGCTGCATGTACTTTCAACAGGCTCGAGTGGCGGTGTGAGTGATTGTACAACTCGACTAACCTCTATAATATTTGCAGGAAATTTAGCAAAATTGCAGCGCACTAATCAGCCAACCAAATAAAAGCCAAATAACCAGCAAGGCAGGGAGAGCAGGAAGGGGTCAGTTTGAACATGCTGGAGACCAGTGAGAGCCAGTGCGGGAGACATCTGACTCACCTGGAGATTCGCTCTAGCTAGACCATGCTAGAAGAGCCTGCAAGAGCCCCCAGGATTAAGTCCTTGCTGTGAAATTGATTGCCTCAAAAATCTCACTTACTATTCATGAATATGCATAGAAGGAGGAGCTGTGATAATGATGACATGGAAGAGTGTTGGGATGTCATTAATGCGGGACTGAGGACGTTATAGTCGGATGGTGGCATTCTCATTACATGCTCTAGAGACGTCCCGACCAAAGGAAGAATATGTGTTACGATTAATGGACACACTGGGCTCTTGCACGTTCTGCCCTTCTGTGTCTGTGTTACTTTGAGCCGTGTACCTAACCTCTCTGAGTTTCCGTTTGAGCATCAGGAGCAAAGTTGGATGGATGAATTTAAAATGTGATGGAGCTCAGCGCTGGGAATGCGGTGTGCATTTACAGAGGGATGGCTCTTATGATTCTGGTACCCGGTCTATGGATTAAAAAATTCTATTGGGTTAAAAAATGGCTGCTGAGAACCAACTCTTAGAGTCTTTGCCTTTCCAGAAAGCCATTTCTCCGAGAATGCCCCATTTGAATCACAGACCTCTGAACTTACCACAGCAGTGTTCAACATGCTCACAAAAAGAATATGCCATAAATTATGCTTTTGCCTTTCTTCTTTTAACAGATTTTCTTGACTTGTTTTCTTCTTAACTTATTTTATTCATGTTTTATGTATTCATCTTGTGGTGTCGTCTTTGAGATATGAAGGGAAGCATAGCTCATGATATCCAACATGGTTTAAAGCAGATAGCAGTTTTGTGACGGAGGAGGCCCTGCACAATCAGCATCACTGGGCATGAAAGGAGAACACCTGGTTGTTGGCGCTGAACTCCGTCATCTGTTGTTCACATGTGAAAACACACACAAAAAAAGAAGCCACTTGACCAAAAAGTTCAGCAGTTTTCATGGCTAGAAATGGGATTTAGGGCTTATTTGCCTTCTTTTGCAGTTCTTTCTTTCTTTTTCTTGTCTTTATATATTTTCTTTTTCATTTTCTTTTTTCTTTTCCTTTCTTCCTTTCTTTTTTTGTTTACTTTTTTTTTTGGCAGAGTTTTTCTGTGTAGCTTTGGAGCCTGTCCTGTCACTTGCTCTGTAGCCCAGGCTGGCCTCAAACTCACAGAGATTCGCCTGTCTCTGCCTCCCAAGTGCTGGGATTAAAGGTGTGTGCCACCACGGCCCAGCATTCTTGGCATTTTGTAGAGTTTCATAAACCGTGTGCTGTGAATATGTTTAAATGCATTTGTATTATTTACATGATTTCTCATCCAAGGAACCCATCCCTGAGTCCTGTTTAAAACTCCATTTCATCCATAAAACAAGTTATTTTCTGATAGTCATAAAGTGTTTGTTTCCCATAATCCTATGAGGTGAATGAATATCTTATTCCAGTTTTTATTTCCGATGACAATACTAAGGTGTCAAGGGTACACTAGAATCTCAGCATTATGAAGGATTATGAATTCCAGGCCAGCTGGGCACATAATGAGACAATGGCCCACAAACTTACAATTAAAAGGTAAAATCCAAAAACTTGATCAAGGCCATATAGCTAGAAATAGCCAGCCTGGTATGTAAACTTGTATTTCAGTTTTCCAGAGCCAAAGATACTCCCCACCATCTACTCTTCCAAACTTCTCTGGCATTCCCTCCCTTGTTCAGGTCACCCTGCATTGCTGTTTACCCGGTTGGTGTTTTGTCCATCCCTCCCTCTGGGCTGTGTGTGTTTAGACGCTGCTTTGTTCATCTTGGTAGCATGGGTACAGCCTCATGGAGAAGAGGCAGCTCAAGAGGATCTTTACTGTGAATGAACACTTGAGAGGGTAGGCTCCCCCTCACACAGGTGAATACATAGCCAATCCATCTCTAGTCTCGTTGTCCCTGTCCTAAGGAGACCTGAATTTATTGCCTGCAGCCGGGATAATTTTAAATGTCCAGATAACAACAAACAACAGATTAAATAGAATGCCGGATGCCCAATAGTTAAGACTGTACTCTCTCTCCTCTCTCCTCTCTCCTCTCTCTCTCTCTCTCTCTCTCCAAATGATCTCCAAGGTGAATTAACAAGATCTTTTGACCCTTTGGTTCCTGGGACATGGATCACTTTTTGTGTGTTGATAGGCTAGGGCGGAAGAGATGTCTTCCCCTGCCTGCCTTTTCCCCTCCTCCCTCCCCTCCTTCCTCCCTTCCTTTCTTCTGAAGTGCTCCTTGCAAAGCTTTTTTAACATTCAGGTTGCTGTGGGGCACAATGAGGGCTTGTTGAGAACTGGGAATGTGAAATCAGCACTTGAGTTCACTCTAATAGCGCTTTCTTTGTTTGGTTGGTGGACTTCTGGCACTTTTTACCAAGGCAACTCAACAGACCTGGCTTCTTTAACCTAAAAAACAGAACGTACGCAACAGATTTCCATGAGTTTCAGGCTAGGAAGTACTGTTAGAATGCAAGCCTTTCATTCTCCCTCTTTTATCCTTCACCGCGAGGACACAGCTGTGTCTGTCTAGAGTCCTCCCAGCCATGGCAGGTGTTGCTTCTCTGGTCTCAAAATGTGACTTTGACTTCAACACAATATTTTTCCCCTTCTAGAGATTTCTTCAGCTTCATTAATAGGCTTCAGGTTGGTCTCTGCCTCTCACAAACCCAAGAATCCACACACGTGCCTATTATCACCTTTGCTATGGGTTTTGAAGTCGCACCTGAGTGTGAATTTATTAAATGGAGAGTTTCTTGAGACTGAACGCCTGATTCTTCATACCCCTTGCACTTATCAGGCCCAGTGGTTGTTGCCTGATTTTATGGATGAATAGACTATGATTGCCTGTTGACTTTATCCATTTAGTTAGGATGCCTTAGCACAGTCTGGATAGTTCGGTAGATTTCAAGATGCGGTAAATGCACAGTGTCATCTTAGATATGTCAACAGACACACACACACACACACACACACACACACACACACCTACGCACATACAAATATGTGGATTATGCACAGCTCATGAGGAAACATTGTGACAATGAAAGCAGAGATAATCTTCTAGGGGCAGGGCAGACATAGACAGATGAAGTGAACTGTGTTGTGTAGTAGCTTGGGTTCCTGGAAGGGAACTAGAGAAGAAGCTGGTTTGGTACTGGGTCAAAGAGGAACGCTGTTAGGCCTACCTGGAGAGTATTTATTTTCTGGCTTCAGGAGTCCATCTCGATCCTCAGCTGTGGTGTGTAAAACTGATAAGTCCCCCCCCCTCAAGCCCTGAGGGGAATTCGATCCACAGAGAGCTCTTTCTGTGCACATGATCCTCCTCGAGAGAGATGGAGAGAAACCAAGAAGTGACTACTGTGCCCAGGCACACTCACGAGAATCTGCCAAACTCCAGAGCCCAGGAGGCCTTGACATGTTTCCATTTCGGAGTCTGCCCTTATAAAACGTGTTGCTAATTAAAACCCTCGCCAGCTCCATCTCCTCCAGGGAAGCCCATCCACGTGTGCTCGGGCTGTTGTTTTCCATGTTTCTATCTTTCGGTAAATAAATAAAACCTACTAAGCCAGCAGCAGAACCCGCTATCTAACTCTCTGGGAGCCCTGTCCTATATGAAAGCCATCAAGAAGAATGTTAATTCAGTGCTCTCCTCTCTAGAGAAGGAAAGGGTTAGTGGCAGATGATGTCACTGCCGCACAGCGCTGTGGGCATATTTGATTTGGCAAGTGGTAAAAGGCACACAAGACACATGCCCCAACAAAGTCAAGTCTTAAATTGAATTCAATATACTTACCAAATTGAATTTGGAGTGTGTGTCTTTTTTACTCCTTCATCTGAGCCATGGTCTGTGCAATTGTTTAAAAATTCGTATCTGGTCATGTTCTTCCTTGCTGTGCCTCCTCTACTGGCTTCCTGTTGCACTCTACATAAAGTCTAACCTCCATTACATGGCTATAAGACCTTCCCTTGTCCAGACTTCACTCATCTCATGGTCAACCTTTAACCATACCAAACCAGAAGACCTATAAGTCCTGTTTTCTCTCTTCCTCCATGTTTCTGCACAGGTTGGTCCATCTGTCTGGAATGCCTCTCTTCAACCCTAGTCAGCTCATAAACAACTCTCCAGCTAACATAAGGAGTCTTCTCATTCTGGAAGTCTTCCCTGACACCCTTTCTTACCCTCATACCAATGCCCAATCTGAAGAGAGAATTTCCTGTGCTCTTTCCTTGGCGTTTCATACCATGCTTGTCTATTGTAATTGGTATGGATGAAGACTTGAACTGACCTATAGCCTAATTTAGAACCCCAAGTCTGAGGGTATACCAGACCCTAAAGTTGTAGATATGTGGCCAGGAAAAGAAGATTTACACAGCTGGGGCTATATGGCAGATGGACGGCCACAGATATATAAAAAGCAAACCAAAACAAAGCAAAATTATAATTTAAGTGATGACTAGAAATACGCATTAAGAAATTTTATTAATTCATTTGTAACTATAGACAATATGTGTTCATACTCATGATTGTGTGGCCAGTTGTCACTGTAGCTACTCACCATTGGAAAGGAATAAAATATCTCCTACAAGTCTAGGAAAAGATTAAGATGGGGAGTCTGAAGAGTAGTCTACAGAAGGTATGTCACTTCTACATCACTGTCAAGTCGAAAACTGTTCTATAGTCAAGCATGTCTGCGCTTTCAATCCGTTTGTATCAAGCAGTTCGGTCTGTTGTACTTGTTGAGTGTGTTGGGATTACAGACAAGACGAGGATCAGTGTGTTCTCTGTTTGCTTGGAGTGCACAGCTTAAATGGAGAGATACCCATACATATAAGCGTGCAATTTTCCTAATTACATATTCTCTCAGACTAGCAAAGCAAAGGGAAGGCATTAAATCAGGGAATTTGTTAGGGATATCTAACCCAGACTGAGAGCTACAGAAAGCGTTCCTGCAAACCTTCTGTTGGAAATGGAAGGTAAGAGAGCCCTGATGCAGGACAGACTGAAAGTAAAAATCACTAGACAAAGAGAACAACAGCATGTGCAAAGCCTCCAAAACAAGAAAGAAGCAGCCATGCTCTAGAAAAAAAGAGAAGCCAGCGGAGTCAACATGTGAACGCAGAAAGAAAGGCAGAACATGAGCCCCAAGAAGTATCTGGGTAGGAAGCAGATCATTTAGTCTCCCAAGACAAGGTACGGCTTGTTTCAGAATTTTATCTTGAGTATAATTTGGAAGCCAAGGCAGGGGTTTAAGCCTGATGCTAAGTCTAATTTATAGTGTTAAAAATTACTTGGCATCCATGTGGAGAATGGATTGCAAGTGCTCATGAGGGGTAAGAAACCAACTAGAAGGTTGCTAGAGTATTCCTTGGGAAGACAAGGGGTTTCCTGACCTTAAACACCAAGAAAAATAAATGCAGAAAAGTAGACGGAATCAGGAGATCTTGAGAAATTGGCCTCAGTGGCCCGTTGGGGTTGTGGACTATTGGGCTGATGTAGAATGAAATAGCAACACTCTAGCCAAATGGCCTCATTCATTCGAATAATTGGTAACAGCCCATTCCAGGTCAGATAAAGTACATTGGAGATAATGTTGACACGGGTCTCTTTCTTTTCTCAACTGTGGAAATGTAAAACTCTCTGCAAGACAGCATGGCAAACTTTATTTCTGATACAGCATTGTCTAAAATATAAACCTTTCTGTTCTCTGTATTTTATTAAAGATTAATTCAATGTGAAAATTGGTTTTTTCTTGTTTTGAGGCACGTATATTTTGTACTTAGGTACCAACCTCTCCTCTCACACGTCCCCCCACTCGCTCCTGCTGATCTCCTTTCTCTTCCTAAACAGCTCCACTTTCAAGCCTTTAAAAGAAATCTCAAGGTTGCACCTGTGAGAGAAAATACACACTATCTGGTTCTCTGAATCTGGATTCTTTTACTTAACCCCATGAAACAAGATTCACCCATTTTCTTGCAAATGTGGTTTTCTTCTTCCCTATGATCCAATAGTATTCTGTCACGTGTATATACCACATTTCTTTGTCCATCCACATGTTGGTAGGCAGGTTTTGCCCTAAGCTTCTATTGGGACAAATGTTGACTGCAACCCACAACCCATTGTTATCTGCCACCAATGGGCACATTTTTCTTTCTGCGAGCATGTGGTGTGGTTTCATTTGTATTACATTTGGTCATTTAATATACTTTGAGGCTCTGTTCATCAGTCCTTGACCCCTGACTTGTATGAATAGGTGGCACATTCCATTCTGCTTCCGTCTCTTGCTGCTCGCATGAATTTAAGCACGTTGACCAGCTTCTATGATTTTCGAGTGCTAATTAAGTGGACTAGATTTAAATGGTATCTGGATCATCTTTACTAGTTGTGGACAATCACATATATTATGCTTCAAGCTGTACTGTCTATAAAATCAAAAGCCTCAGATAGCCCAGTTGGTAGAACTTGCTCCCAGCACCACACAACCTGAATGCCTGTCTGTAATTACAGCACCAAGGAGGGGCTGGATCCTGAAGAATTCATACATGGGTTAGGAAGAACACACATATCCTTCGAAGACATATAAACCTATTTTCCTCTTCTGGTGAGAACATGATATTGCAGTTGCTATGTTTATCTTAAGGCCAAAAGTTGCCAGTCTAAAGAAAGCCAACAAAACAACATAGTTTTCCCAAATTTTCCCAAGCAGAAAGTCCTCTGCATGCCATGCCTGTCACTCACCTGAGGTCGTGTGTGGATGAAGGCAAGGATCGGCTGTGCTGAGCTTTTCAGGATGGATAGTCCAAGAGGCACTTTCACTTGATATGGGAGACACACAGTTTGGAAGAAGAACCTTTTTCTCACTTATCTTAATCATGGAACTAGCCCTGGTCTTCCCTGAGCAGACTCAAAGGTATAACTTCATGCCCCAAATTTCTCTGCTTTGATTTATGTATTCTTCATGAACAAAAGAATATCGACAAGGAGCCTATGAAAACTTCAAAAAGAGTCACCGAGACTGGAGTATTTCTCAGTTCATTTTTAGGTTCCTCACTCACGGTATCCAAATATCAGCGGCAGCATAGTTCTGGCAACCCCAGCCAAATCCTGTCATCCAGGGCCTCACTTTCCAGGGCACGGTTACAGAGGCTTTTAGCTCCATCTTGCATACATTCTAGAAAAGTTCTTGGCAGGGTCAGGGAAGTGCGTTTCCATATTCTTTGGATTTCATTTCCGTAGCACAGGCTGCTGGACAAACATCACGTTCCCATGCCTGGGAAATTTCATTCACCAGGAGGGACTGCCAATTATGTGGGAAATTTTTGTCCCTCTAGCGAGCTCTCCCAATCCAAACAAATTGTGCCTCCTGTGATCTCAGCTGACTTGTTTTAATGCGCTGCAAGTTGAGGCTCTTTTCTAGATACTCAAGATCCAATGTGAGTCCAGACTATGGTGAGGTGAATACACAGACGTACCGGTAGAGCTCAGCATTAAACAAAGGCGGGTACTCAAAGAGATTTCGCTAAATGTGATTTCAGGGGGCATGTGTCTACAGATACTTGAAGAAGGTCAAGGGAATCGACAAAGTTTAGCAAAGGAATTTGGCAACTTTAGGAAATTTCCTCACCTCTACAGAGGCAAAAGCATAGGATTTGAAGGCTAGAGCTCTGGGCCAGAAAGGTGGCTCTGTGGGACCTGTGACTGCAGGAGAACAATCACGCTGATTGACATACTAGAAGGGCACAATCAGTCCTTCCTTGTACCTGGATTGGTGGTGGTGTCTGTTGACCAATTTCAAACAGACTAAGAGGTCAGGGGGACTGGCAGCTGAGCATAGACATCAGCCTCCAGGGGTCTATAGCAGACAGAGAAGAGCAGGCACTTGTCATGGGGATGGGGATGGGGCTTGGGGTAGCAATGTAAGAAACAGAGACCAATCATGTAGCTTACACCTACTGATGCCAGATTTTATCCCAAGACATAAAGTGGGTGAGTAAAATGAACAGGCCTTGATTCCAGGGCCATATGGGTGCAATTTTTGACAGCTAGTGGTGAGGAATGGAGACCTTAGCGAAATCTCATATTCTCTGACTCTGTTTTTTATGGAGGAAACAATGAGTTACTGGGGATGTTTGACAATAGACAGCCAAAGAAAAGAGCTGGGTGAAATGTTGACTTATCTCATCTGTTTAATATCTGTTCGTTTCTTCTCACTAGCTCTTCTGTTAGTTGCCCTTTAAGTGGCTAGATGCCTCTCATGTGGAGGTAGGAAAACCAGTGTGATCATGTTTTATTACTGTGGTCCTGTGGTCTGCCCTGTTGATTTGTACCTGGGATGATGAGAGGTAGAAGGACCTGTGACAGCCCCGGAACCTTGTTTACTGAGTCCTTTTGTCAGGAGACTAGGCTGGTGTCCTTAGTACCCTGTGAACCCATCAGAACTTCTTGAGGAGAAATCCAATTCCATCCCATCACATGGCCATAGGTTCTTAGGTAGCTGCTCCTTCACTGGTGTGTAGATGCTCAACAACTCTTCCCCTGCCCCCGCCACATGAACTAAGTGTTGTCAAGGACAGATGATCTTTCAAGAAGAACTCAGGCAACTCTGTTCTCAATCGGTTGTTTGTTCCTTTCCAAACCTTTCCAAGGAATTGACATTTATTGTGAGTGATGTTGTCTTCTGGTTTAGGAGCAGGGGAGGAAGAGGGGTTCCTTGTGAACTGTGTGTCTGTTCTCCTTCACATGTATAGGAGTACACATGTGAGCTTATACACGTGGTGGTCAGAGGACAACCTCAGAAGTTGTTCCTCTCGGGTGTCTTCCATGTTTTGTTTGAGATGTGGTCTCTCATCGGCCTGAAAGTTTGCAGGTCAGCTCAGATTTCTTGCCTGTCAGTATCCAAGAAGCAGCCTGTCTCTGCCTTCCATTTTGCCGTTACTGGGATGGCGAGCACAAGCCACAGCACTTGGCCTTTGGCATGGGTTCTGGGAAGCAAACTCAGGTCCTCATGTGTGAAGGTGATCACTGATGAACAGAGCCTTCTCCATACCCCCTGGCTTGCAAAATTTGACTGGCTTGTTGGAAAAAGGTGCTGGGGACTGGAAAGAAAACAAGTCACAGTGAGCACTCGTTTAAACAATCATGGTTTTAGTCTGGCTTTCAGGTGCTGTGAACAGGCCCTGAATCTCACAGCCAACTCCTATGGCAGTATCCACTTTTCTCAGTTGAAGAAACTGAGGCTCAGAGAGGTGGGGGGACATGTTCAGCCGCTTAAGGTTGAACCAGAGATCACATGCCTACCGTCATCAAAGCACAAAACCCTGACTTAGCTCAAGGCAATTAAGGAAGACTCAATCAGAATTTCTTCATCTAGCCATGGCTGTTTAAAAATTAAAAAAAAAAAAAGACCAGACTATGAGTTTCCTCATGAAGGGAGTGAGTCTTATTTACCTCTTACTTCCCAGTGCTTCCCACTGCCCCGGCCATAACATGGGTGACTGATTCATGTTTGTTGAGTGAAAGACTGATTGACAGGTTGAATCATCAGTACAAAGATATTTTTGTCTCCATGTAGCATTTTTCGAATGCATATTTATATTTCATATGACAGTATTTGCAAATTGCGTAATATTCCCTTCAGCATGACTTGCGGGGTAGAAATGCTTCCATATGCTGATGTTTCCCTTCATTTGACTGAGGTGAAAAAAAAAAGAGTAAGAAAAACATCACATTGTGGCTAAGCACCCATATAAACACAAGTCATATAGCATGTACTGTCCACAAGCAGGGTATTTTGGAAGGGCAATTTTGCAAAAATAATATTGAAGTAGACATAAAGTTTGGGTTGATGTGGGTAAGGAGAATGTTCTTGTGAAGCTAAGCAGTTTTGTATTAATTCAGTATGTTGCAGGAGGTAGAATGGAGAGCTGGGTCCTCGGACAATGTCCATATTCAAAATCAGGCTCTACTGTTTAAGAGCAGCGTGGCTTCTACACCATAGTCAATGTGTTTGCACCTTAATTTAGAGACTCTGTGAAATGGAGGAAAAAAATCACTGTTTTTCTCATGAAATGGTTAAAAGAATTGAATTAACATAGAAGTGATTAAAACAGTGTCTTACCAAGAGCAGCGATCAGCTTATATTAGCCACAGTTGTGCGCACCCTAGCCAGGAACACCTACCTTCTTCATCACCTTTGTCCCCATCTTACTTCAGGGTCCCATCGACTTACTTTAGATACTCTGGAGTGAGTCTTTGAAGACTCATACTAGACCCAGCCTTTTGTATTTTCACCCTGTGTCACTGCCATTTCTCCCTATCACCTTCAAGACAAAGCGCAGTCCTCAGAGCAACTCTCAAAGCCTTGCAGGAACTCACTCTTTTCTTCCCCCTCTCATCCCCTCTCTCATTCCCTCCACTGGCAGGCTTTGCCAAAGGTTACAAGCGAAAGTTCAGAACAGAAGCAATGTGGAGTAGGCGAATAATAACGCCTGAGCGAGAGGAACGAGGCCACCATTCTGCCAATGGGTTTATGGACAGCTTAGAGAAGAGCCTTACTGAAGCTGCTCTCTAAGAAGTAACTTGACGTTTGTCAAAGAAGATGAATTAAGAGATGATCAGAAGGATCATCCTGACTGAGGAAGGAGTTTGTTCCTGGTGCCAAAACCAAGGTGTTGTCATCTAGGCACTGCTGGCTGCTGCTGCCTGCCTTGCTGTGAACTAGAAAATGCCTCAGGGTTGGTATGAGGGGAAGATCATTTAGATTCCTCAAATTTGGCTTAAGTAGCTAGATTGATAGTAAAAACTGTAATAAAGATAAGGAGTATGCATCCATATCGTGTGTGTGTGTGTGTGTGTGTGTGTGTACTTGTGTTGTGCATGGAAACAGTGGGTATCTGTTTTGTACACATGTAAGTCACCTAAGAATATTCAGTTCAAAGTTTCCGACCGTATCCTTACTCTCCTCCCTTCTCAGCCAATGATTTGGTCTTCTGTGGTTCCTCCCACCTGTGTCCAATGTCTCATTTGTCAGCAAACCCTTGGGACATTTACTTCAAATCCCAGCTGGGATCCAATCACTTTTTAACACCATCATGGCCACCACCATCATTCAAGCCTCTCTATCGCTGTGGGATCACCATGGCGACCTCTAGAACTGCTTGTCCATTTCCACCTTGTCCTCTTTCATCCTGTCCTCAACACAGCAGTCAGTGTGGCCTCTCACAGAGAACTCAGATCATGGTTGCCTGAAATTTACTGAAGACAAATCCCTCCAAATCAAGCCGGGTATTTATTCTGGGGATCCGCGTGCCGCGTGCCTCTCCACCCCTGCCATCCAGTTCTCAGCCTCCAAGGACACCCAGTTCTACCCCAGCCTTCCCTGGAATCATTCTGTCGTACTGAAGTCCTTGGCATTCCTCTGACATAACGAGTGTACATCGTTCTAGGAGCTCCTAGGATAGCTTTTCTGCTGCCCAGAATGACGTTTCTATGGATAATCATTCAGACACCTCCCTCACCTCCTTTGGGCTTTCACTTCCTTGTCACCTCCTCAGAGAGGCATCTTGTGACCGCTGGTTTCATATGAAGCAGGCTCCCTGACCACCCTTTCCTGACATGGTTTCACCTCCTGAGTACACAGACATCTACTGTGTTCTGTATTTGACCTGGGGAATGCATCTTTTTCCTCTTGCCTGTTCCTGTAATAAGTATCGTGTGGAGGGCCTGCTTCTCAGTTGATTTCCCACTCTGTTTCCATGGGCCTAGAAAAGTGCAGCCCACACGTTATTATAGGCGTTTGCTGAAGGAAAGAATCTGGGCGGGGACTCTAGCGCCTTGCATTGCTCTGGGGATGTGGTATTTAGAAGGCAGATCTGGGTTAAAGATAGATCCGGGAATCCTCAGCAATGGCATGACAGCTGTGTGGGTGTACCTATGACAGATCAAGGAAAAGATCTTTAGTCAAAGTTTTAAAAAGACTAAATAATGAAGACCGTATCTAAAACAAGACAAGGTGAGTGTCATGTCTTGAGAGATGGGATGAAGACTTGACCTAACTAAAATTGTGGGCCTCCAGATTCTTAGGGGTAGTTGGAGCAAAAATAAAAAAGTCCATTTTTAATATTAAGAGGATTTGCCAGTAAGATGCATTTAAATTAATTAATAGAGGGCGATAACAAGTATAGGCTGTTGTGATTGTTGAGACAGATATCATTATAATTATTAAAGTCTGAGAAAGAACTCTAAAAACATGTAAATAACTGGTTGACCATCACAGCTGACAAATGAACAAAGTTTTTAAAGGAATCAGGGTAGCAGGTTTTGTAGATGGTTTGTGGCCGAGGCAAACACACTAAGGGGCATGCTGGACCCCAGCATACATCTGTTTAATAGGACAGTTTCACTTGAACCAAAAAAGTTATACTCCCATGTTTTAAAATGAGCTAATGGTTTCTGGAAAAAATAGCAATAATTGTCCCAGAAAACAATCAAATAAAAACAAAACAAACCAACACTTGAGCCCTCAATTGTGTCCAGCTGACAAATGTAGGAACATGGTGACCCAAAAGTTTGTTTCTTTCTGGTCTTTAGGAGATTTACTTGCTCGCGAGTCAGAACTGGCTTGCTGGTTTTACGAGGGTAAGCTATTGTGCAAGGCTTTTCAGCTGGCTTTGTGGGCGTTTATTTACAGATGGCTGCCATCTTGATTTATTGTCTGTCAAATTATAATTATTAAGGATGGGGTTAATTGTCATTTCAACCACCTGGTAATTACCCACTGTGCTTTCATGTGGTGGCAAATCTGTCCTTTGGATCAAAACTGGAAACTTCATAAAATATTTCGGTTCCACGTCCATCTCCATTCTTGTCATGTTCGAAATAAAAGATTAGTATAAATTATCAATACTTTCATGTGTAATTTGTGGGCCGCTAAGGGAAAGGATTACCAATTGTTTTAAATAGTTTTGAGTAGCAGGGCTTGTAGAACCAGAATCCACTGATGTGAGCTGTTATAATAATTGAAATTAAAATTACGAGGCATGCTCTTTCAAAGATTGGTCCAATAAAACCTTTTAAACAATGCTTCTAGTATATTCCATGGCGCATCACGTAAAATGATGATTTATGAGCCGCAGCATTGTTTACCCTATTGTGTACCAGAGCCACTTAGCCTTGTGTCCTTCTGCACTTTCAGGACAGAATTCGACAGAGACAGTGTGCTTACTATCGTCTCTGAGCCTGTCAAGCTGGCCTGGGGCAATGAATGGGATTCTTGTTTATCGAAGCAGACTTGTAGAATGAATGGGAATAGTGATAATAATAAATACATTTCATATATTCATATTTGGTACTCACACCTGTCTTCATACGTTTGCAGTTTCTGCATGTACGTTATCGTGATGGTCTAAAAATTAATAAATTCGTCACAATAGAATCAAGGGGAAAAAATTCCCACCAAAATGTAACTTTGGAATTTTCTTATCACCTTAACTTCTTTTCTTCTCTCAGAAAATCCATCAAGCAAGCATGCTATTGTCAACTTTTTCTGGTAGCTTTTACAAGAGACTGTAGCAAAGAAACTCAGGTCTATGGCTCCCTGAGAGTGCTTGGTAAACTTGCCTCCTGAGTGGTAAGACTCATATCTAAGTCCTTTTGGCCCCTGAGCCTTGCTTTCCTGCTTGCTCAGCAGTGAGACTGAGCCTGCACTGGTTTCTGCTAATGTTCTGCATCAGTACCAAAGAGGTGTCCAGCCCCTGAGTCCAGATAGAACCTGTGAGCGGCCTCTGCTTCCTTCCTTCAGTGAGAAGGCAGATGCATTAATCGGGGGAGAAAAGCGCATGGGTTGGAAGGCCTAATCGTTTGTCACCAAGCTCAGCTGTTTCCAGATCTGTCTTAGGAGATCATGACCTGTTATGTAGGATTTCAGCTTCTTGGGCAATTTTCTCCAGTCAAATGCCCCAACATGCCTTTCTCCGTCTTTCTCCCCTTGCTTCTCCATGAGGCCATGGGAAAAAACTTTGTCTTTCTTGTAAGATCTTATCTCTGGTGCCTGCTTCTTACCTGGTAAAGTCCACATACTGTTGCCTCAGAGAGTTCTCGAATCTTTTGTTGTCCACATGCTATATTCTAAAATGTTTGTCCTGACACTCAGTCACCTTTCTCATCTGCTTTCCTCCTATGCATCCGATCCAATGTCTTCCATGTTGGATGACTCTGGAACATTCCTGCTTACTCTTCCTGAAGAGACTTCCTCCATGGAATCTTCCATAGTCACCCCCGTCCCTCCAAAATTAACTCTTTCCTTCCATATTTACACATCTTTATATTGATGCCCTGTGACAGAATACAATTTTTTTCCTGATCTGTCTGTTTCTCTTCTAGGCTCCTCAATGGCAGGACTTAGCATATATTTTGTTGTTGTTTTCATTATGAAGACCTAAATAAATTGAATAAATTTGTGCTTCTTGCTTAGCACATGTCTTTTTCTAAGTTGAGTAGTAAATATTCAGGATGTACCACATAAACAATTGCTGGAGGATCCTTGCAAAAAATGGCTTAAATTTTGGAAAATGATACTGGTATCAGCATTAGAATATCTAAGCAATTTTGTGAACAAATATGAACTGGTTTTTATGGAGAATTCTACCTTCCCCCCATATCATAAATGACATTTGCTGATCTGAATAAAAGACAGTTAATCATAACCAAATGTGAAGAAAAGACGGCTTTGGGTTTTGTGAGGAGAAATTATTGTTTTTACTTTTTGTGGGGTTTTTATTTTGCAAAATATTTAAGGTAATTGAGATGATTTATGAACAATGAATATTTTTCAAAGTAAGTTGTTTCTTTTCTCCCCTACCCCCATTCCCTTCTACAAAGTCAGGCAACCTTGGGCAAAAACAGAAGGGTCCCTTCTGCAGAGAAAAAGTGCAGAGTCTATTTTTGTGTAGACAGTAGCCTTTTGATAGCAGCTTAGACCATCTCTTCCTCAACCCAAGATGAAATAGCTGAAGAAGGTATTTGCAAACCTGCCACCTTCTCATTGATTACTCAGTCACTCTGAGTCACTGGTGTTTGTTGGTTGTAAGGGCTCAGCATGGGAACTATCAAAAGATTGATAATTAATAGATCCATGAGGAGACCTTTTCTTTCTTGATTGATACCGTACACATACTGTCCTTTCTGAACTCAGATGCAGCTTCAGGTGACACCTGAATCATGCAGCTCCCGTTTCCCCAATATTATCAGGGACTTTCCAAGGCACAGAAAATGACAGCTAAGTTCTAGAGCAGCTTGAAAGTTGTGCTAATAGAGTGGATGGCTCCCCGAAGCCTTGCCATTCTCTAGGAACCATTCATTACTGTCACGATGATTCATATGTATGCAGCCACTATCTTTTGATCAGAAAAATACTGCTTCAAAGTTGAAATCCTTGTTCCTCCTACAGGAAACAACTGAACGAGAAGCATTGGAGAGATGTGGGCACGTTGCTGTGTTAGCCACATTTAGATTCCTTCCTTGTATTCTCTGCTATGTGGACACAGACGTTAAGGAAAAGGGGGCACTGAGGAGTGTTTGGTTTCTCAGTGGAACACAATGTCTGACTCTCCCCTCTCCTTTCCACAATATGGATGGCTCTAGAAAAGCAAGAAGCAGCACCCCTTTGCCTGCAGAGTCCACTGACCTCTGCCCTAGTCACAGAATGGAGAGAGGGATTTTTGTCCCAAGAGACAGTTGCCGACTAAATCTGGTCCTCACCTTCTACTGATACTGACTGAACCACCTCGTTTTCTCCATCCTTGACTTCCTCCTCTCTCCAAAGTCTATATTCTCTGCAAATTAGAGAACTGAAGGATCATGGATGAATCACTTTAACAACCTCTAAGACAGGTACACACCCAGACACTATCTGCCAAGAAGGCTCTTCCTATCACCATTGGTGAGACGACTCTCTCAGTCCTTCCTCGTTCTGTTTATACCGATGAAGCTGGAACTCCACTCCTGGGAGCTGGTTATAAAAATCATCTCTTTAGGAAGGAGGGAAAACTACATTCAAAGATACTGCTCACGGTATAGTTCAAGCCTCAGCACAGGCTCAGTGGCCAAAAGATGAATGGATTGGCGCTACTTGTAGTGGTTTCGATGTCATGAGAACCACAATGAGTAAAGCAAAGCATTCGCCTTGTGGCTTGCAAAGACATCTGTGAGCAAGAGGAACGTGAGTGGGGGGTGGGTAGCTGTCCATGGTGTACCCTCTGTGGGTCAGGCACTGAACATTTATTCACGTTAATCATCTGATTTCTTCTTCGGAACAGCCATGGGGATAGATACAATCACTATAATTTATGGATTAGGAACACAGGGCTCAGAGACTTAGCGTCCCTTGCCAAGCTCATGACTATAGTTGATGAGCCAATGTTCAGAATTCAAACCTAGCTGGGTGGATTTTTGTTGTCATAGTGCCTCTGGTTTACAGAGTCACTGTGTCGCTATGAGCATTAAGCCACTGAATGCTTGGCAAGTCTTCTTGGGGGAGTAAAAGGCAGGACTCCTACTAGCTTCTGCTAACCTTTATTTTAACAGATCAAATGTGCAGAGATGGTCTTTGACCTAAGACTTTTGGTTGTTGCGCTTTATGATGGTACTGAAACACTGCGCTTTCAGTGGAAGCCTTGCATTTTGAAGTCTCTTCTTCGCCCAGGCTTGCTGCATACAGCACGATGCCTTTACCACGCTGGCTAAGGCCGTGAGTTACAGCTCCCAGGTAGCCTCACTTTCGTGAGTAGATGCATCTCTCCTATGCATTACAGAGCACTGCGTTGCTGAGCTGAGACGCTCAGCGGGAGGGTGAATGAAACACATGTTTGAATCCATTATGGAACTTTTGGGGATGTAACTGCACTCTCAGTCATGGGACACCCCGTCCAGGGTTTTCATTTAAGGATCTATTGCTTAATACATGCGGTTGACTCACTCCCATTGAACTCATGGCCAATAGCTCTACAATTTCTGAATAAAGCTTTCTGGGTATTATCATGTACTCTCCTTGTGAGCAGTATCACAGCCTCGAACATGGAGCTGTAGCAGATATTTCTGGTGAGCAGAGACTAGGGGAGCAGGCCTCTAGCCTCAGCTAATCAGGAGGGTCAAAGATTCAGTGGTACAGCTTGGGGCAGATCACTTGTGTATCATGAATGAGAACCGGGGTTCACAATTCTGTACTAGAAACAATTAGAGAAAAATAGAAAATAAAGCACCATGCTTGGGGGCAGTGAATTCAATGACAAAAGGGACAAAAGTGTGAAGAACATGGCACCGAACATACCACAAAGAGTACTCGTTTCCTGAATCTGAAAACTGAAATAAGACAGTATCACTTCAGCCCAGGACTGGTGCTTTGGCGATAGAAGTTTTTCACTGTTCCCCACATGTCCGTGAGCAATTGTGAAATCCTTGATTTTGGTTTTAAAAACAATTGTAGTGAGAACGTTGGCAATTATAGAATCCCCGAAACAAGGCTAGCCCACTCTCCCCACTCACTCATGAGACAGGTGTGTCTGGGACACATGAGACACTGTTCCAGGCACGGGGGATGTGGCAGCTGGTGAGGAAGACATTTTGAGAAAGGCTGGCATAGAAGAGGTATACTGTCATCAATGGTGATAGCAAACCAACTTGAGAGTGGGTTTGGGAGAGACAAGGGGGCAGGCTTCTCTTCCCACAGGGTCATCCCTGGGGCATCTGGCAAAGTACCATCTGAACAGACAACCGAGGGACTGAGTTAGGAAGAAGGAAGAACCCAGTGAGCCAGAGACCAGTGTGGCTGGAGCTGAGAGAAGAGATGGTAAGAGAGGAGATCATAGACAGTGCTGTGGTAGAGTGTATCAGAACCTCAGACGGAACCCTGTGCCTCTAGACTTAGCTCTTGGGTGGACCATGGTAGGATGTGCAACATCAGCCCTTGGATGTTCTGAGGGTGGTCACAAGGCTGGGAAAACAAAACCCCTGTTGTTCATTGACTCATGGGACAGACCCAGGTATGGCTTCAAGAGAGGATCTTTGCAGAGTGACGTGGGGGCGGGGGGGACTATGCCAAAGCCCTCCCTGCTTCATCTGGGGCAGGGTAGGGCACCCGAAACTGCCTGGTTTAGGAAAGTGACTGAAAATCAGCCCGGGCTCGGGTGAGATTCTAGGAGATAACATGGCCCAGGGCTGCAACACCGAGGACGATTTCATCAGCATCTTTAGTGCATCCCAGGCAAAGTCAGTCACAACAAACAAACCATCCCCAGGACAACAGCAGCCGTGACGGGAAGCAAGTCTGCAGGCCAGTGAGCTGTGGAAAACACGGCTCACTCTGTGCAGTGTTCGGCTGGCTGAGCTGCTCCGAGTGGGAAAGCCCAGGACTTCTCTGCAGCTACAACTCCAGAGCCTCCACCTTCTCAGATGTCTGAGAGGAAAAACTGAGGCCCAGACAGGGAAAGAAAAGCCACAGGCCTCTGAATATCAGAGGGATAGCTGACCAGGGTGCTCAGTAAACCCTGTCACCAATCTGCCACCCCGAACGGTTAATACTACAATTCAGGAGAAGAAATATGACAGCTCTCCTCAGTTTGAAAGCATAAAACAAACAAAATGGCAGTGGTCTGTCCAGCTGTTGGACTCGCCTTGGCCTTAGAGACTGAGGTGGCCACGGCAGCATGCCCTTACCACCCAGTTCAAGTGAGTTGGATTTACTTATTATGTATTTTGTTGTTACAACCTGGTCATTCAACATCTGTCTCTCCGAGTGTCCTGTGGAAATGTGCGTGGATGTGGATATAATAGGAATCAGTCCCAGGGGACATGTTCCCAGTTAACCAATGTGATGACTCTACATGGAAAACAGTTGAGAAGAATTAAAATTCTATCGCGGCTCTTTGGATCGCACTGGGACGTGTCTCCATTGGTAGCCTCCTGTGTGGAAGCCTGCTCAGGGCTCTGTGGATACAGGATTCTGCCCCCATGACACATTGAGTCCCCAGGGAAGTTGAAAGCGCTCCGCCAGGGGCGGCGGGATGCTTGCTAGCTATTAGTCTGAGATGTGGGTGAGAAAAGGGTATTTGATTTTCTGTGCTTGGTTATATTTCAGTGTGAGTACTTGCATTATAGTGTATTTCAAACTCCCAATGGTGAGTACATCTGTAGAATTCCAGGAACTGTGAAATCTGCCTTCACAGCCTTCTCCCCTAGTCTCGAGCACCCCTCTGCAGTTCTCTGAAGAGAGGACTATGGATAGGGAAGGTGGTGGATTCTGCTAAAAAAAAAATACCAGGTTCTGAGGAGCTGGGGAGATAAAGTGCTTACAAAGCAAAATATGAGGGCCCGAATTTGATCCCCACGTGGCTATAGTTGTGCATCTGTAATCCCAGCACAGAAAAGGTGGAGACAGTGGATTCCTGGGGTTGCTGATCAGACAGCCTACCTTATTGGTGAGTTCCAGACCATTGAAATATCCTGGCTAAAAACTGGGGAGCAGCATTCCTGAGAAACAGCACCAGTTTGGTTTTGGTCGTGTTTATTTTGTTGCTGTTCTGTTTTGTTTCAGATCAAGCTTGTCCAAACTGAATAATTCTCCATTTGTTAATGTTACGGTCATAATAAAGAACTCAGAAACAGAAGTAAAATGGTTTGATACGTGGGCACATGTGTTTGGGGGTGTAGAGTGTAGGGGTGTGGACGTGGGTGTGCATGCTCCACCTGCCTAAGGAGACACAACAGAAACCACATTGGGCATTGGGGGAGTTATGGCTGGCACGGGAAGCGAGAAGCCAAGCAAAGTTAAACACGGAGTATTCTGGTCTTTGCTAACAATCTCTAGGGGCTCCGAAGTCCTCCAGAGCGCTGGAATCAGGATAAACAGAGCTGGCGAAGTGTCTAAGACAGAGAACCTGCTGTGAGCTTAGCACAGAATGTTCTGGTAAAGCTGCTGGCACAAGTCAGGGCTCCCTGGTATCTTGGGGAAGAGAGTCCTCCCAGAAGCTAGAAATACGACGTGGGGCAACCACTAGGTGGGGCTGTGGCTGTGGGGACTCCAGAGGCTCTTTTCACCCCTGTCATAATTTCTATTTTCTTATTTTAGCTCTCCCCCTCCATTCTCTTCCCTCTCTCTCGGTACTTACTCCTGTAGCTGTCTTTGCTGAAGAAGCCTGGGTTAGCCATCTCCTCATGCACAGATCTCTACAGCTTGCTGTGGCAGGGACCCTAGCTAGGAACCCCAGCTTTCTCCTGCTTGCTAGACACTGGGTGGAATGCACAGCTCCACTTTTTTCCACTTCTGCTTTGTTTCTTTTCTTTTCTCTCCCAAAATTCTCAGCTCCGTTTCTCCAGTTTGAAGACAGACAAATAAACAAATCGAAACTGAAATTGAACGTTGGCCCCAAAGTGAGGACATCTGGGAAGCTTGTAGGGAAATTTACATGCTTGCTGGGTTTCCGGTTACATATTTTGTGTTGCCTGGTAACAGAGCCCACAGTTCACTTCCATGCTTTCTTCTCCTCCTATCCCCTGTTTATAGTGTAATTACTGCCGTGACTTCATAATCCCCCAGTGAACAGCTGTCAGGGGGGCCCAACTGCTGAATAAACAGGGCTTTATAATCTCTCTTCCACTGGTTGGTTTACTAAATAGATCAATATTTGGTTTGTAGGCACAGAGATTAGGAGGTGGAAGCTCTTTTGAAAAAGCCTGTTGGCTTCCCAGGGCCTCCCAGCACACCTGAGAATGTGGGAAAGAAAAACCCGGTTCACATAGGAAAAAAAAAAGGACTCCTCCAAGACTTTCACCTGCTGGAGATTTCCCAAGGAGCACCTTGTCTTTAAGAGGGCAGCCTCTTTGGATGACAGTTTAGGCTCTTAATTCGAACTCCCAGAGAATTCTATTTTCTTCTCCCTCTACTTTCCCCCAACTCTCTCTCTCTCTCTTTTTCTGTTCCCCATCACATACTCTTTAATCTTTCTAAATGGATATTATAGCCTCAGGGACTCCAAGGAGATTTGTGGATAAACAGGAACTAAGCCCCTGAAATGTCCTTCACCTCCCACCATCTTCTCTACCCAAAATCCCAGGTTAGACACTCCATCAAGAAAGCATCCTCTGAGGGTTCTTTGTCAGATTCAAGGTCTGAGGTAGTACTCTGAGAAATGGTACGGCACCTGGACTTTTTTTTTTTTGTATAGTATGACTGAAACGCTGGAGCCTGGCTGGAGTTCAGAAGCTATACATTCTAACCTGGAGCTTGCTCTGGGACCTGGAACAAGCCCTTTGTGGATTTATTTGCATAAGACACAGGCTGCTGGGTCTAAAGATTTCTTCCAGAAAGGAATGAAGCCATGTCTGACTGAGCAGGAGACAGCCAACTACAAAGGCCCAAAAACAAAAGTAATGCCACAGAACCACCCTACCTTCGTTGTAGAGAGAGAGATTATCAGAGGGGACAAGGGATAAGCATACCGCATCTAGGTTACGGTCTTTGTGTGTCTCTCTAATGCTAGCATTGTTTAAAGCATTGTTTAATTTCTCCCAAAGCCAAACCGCAAAGAAGATAGGCTTGGATGTAAAAAGTGGGACGGAAAGAGAAGAGTAGCCATAACCAACCCAATGCCCGTGCTGTTCCTTCACAGACTGGGCGCTCCCTTCCCATGTATGGTCCTGGGTGGTGCACACATCCACCCCCATGGAAGTTAGAGGTAGCTGTTCACTGACCTGGTGTCTCGTCGTATTGTGTCAGAGCATCACTTTCCCTCTGTTGCAAATAATTGATGTTCGGAGGTCATCGTGACTATTGTTCAGGGTCACTGTGCAGGCGACTATTGGGCCCTACTCATGTGGATCTACTTATAAATTTTGCATTTATTCTTTCTTTTCCACAGACATGGTTGATTAATGGGGAAAGAGAATCAGCAAACCAATGAGGTGCTCAAAGTCAATGACCTAGAGGGGGCAAGGGACACTCACACAGCACCTGATGCCTTCGCCACTGTTGTCATATAATTAAGAGTCTCTGTGAAAAAGAAAACCCAATGATTGGCCTTTGTCTATGGGACATGATGAGGCTTCTAGGGCAGAGCTAGGAAAGACCCGTGCATGTACGTATGTCCCATGAAGACCCCTCACCGACAATGGAAGGGGTGGATTACTGTGTCTTAGTGTGAGTAAGGTCGGTCTTAGACACTCTCGAGAAATTCAGCTTTGTCTTTGCGCATTGCTGGGTGCTAGCATCCAGGCACTCCATGGCCGTTGCAGGCTGGCAGCTTCCTCTCTGCTAGATGGCATGGTTTCGCTTCAGTTTCATGTAGATCCATGTGTAGATCTGCACCACGATAACATGCCTTCGTGCTAAGTCGGTCCAAGACAACTAACCTGTTTGCAGGATCTAATTTTGTACGTGGGAATCTTGCCTTGCCCTGATTTCCAGACCCATAGGCAGGCTTGGCAGGCTGTAGCTAAGAAAGGCCCGTGCTTTACCCTGCTGCCCCGAACTAGGCAGCCTCCTCCTCCTGGGTTAGGTGAAAGCACCTGTGCTGTCACAGGTGCCGTGTGTGCTTGTTTGTGAAGCTCCTTGTGATTGATGGCTTCCTGGATAGCTCAAAACCTGTATTTATTTGCTAACAAATAAAATGCACAAAGAGCCCATTATAACAACTTGTGCTATCTATATAAATATATACATATGCATGCATAAATGTATATACAAATACACACAGGCATGTGTGTGTGTGTGTGTGTGTGTGTGTGTGGTGTGTTTGAAATCCTCCAGCTTACTCCACCAGCCAGGACCTTCAAGCTATAGCGTATATCCAGCCACGGATATATCATTTTCCTGAATACATCCTTATAATTCCTGATTAATTGTGACTGAGAACTTGAGAATCTGCACCTTTAACCTGTCCCTGGATGACCTTTTCCATATATGAGGAGGCCTTGTCTTCAGAGTCCACCACAGCCACTTGAGCTCCCGCAGCCTCTGGAGGCTGATTTTTAAATCCTCTTTCCACATCAGTTTTTGCTATTTGCTGTTGGTTTGGTCCCTTCTGCCACCACAGGGGTCCGGGATTGCCTATCTGTTCATAAAAAATATGAAAATTGGGTGGTTTTGTCTGGTGCCGTTTTCCATATCACACTGCAGCCTGTACCATGGCAGCAAGGAAATGTGCAAGGGAGCCTCTTTACTTTCCGACTCAGAGTTCTGTCTCTTTGGGTGTTCTCCCAGGGCCAGAAGACCTCCCGAATGGTTTCTGAGTTGTAGGTAGAAACAAGCAGAGTGGGCCTCTGGAAGACCATCCCTCCGCAAGCCATGCCAAAACAGTTTGTTTTCTCTTTCTATAATCTTAAAACTTCTAGAATAAGCTATCTCTCTAGGATTTTGTGATGTTGGGATCTGTTCTTAAGCTTTCTCTGGCAGCGGATAAAGGGGAGCATGAAGACAGAGACAAAGAAAGGTTCGTTGAAAGACTCTGAGTACAGCGTAAGGAGGTATGGACTCAGGCTAGGCTTGGAGAAGTACCTGAGGGAGATGCGTGAAACTGTAGTATTTCCACACACTGAGATGTCTTCGGAAGAAAGCTGTGATGGAGACCCACAGATGCCAGATTTCCTAGCAGGAATGTTCCAGTGGAGACTGCTCCACTCTGATTTTGTCGTTGGCTGTTGTGTTATCCAGGAGGCGCACAGAATACAGATAGACTTTCAGCTTTATAAGTAAAGGAAGTGCTCTAAGACAAAATCATTCATCTCAGAGGATCATTGGCCATTTATTCATTTATTTATTTAAGCATTTTTGTAGCATTTACCATGTGCATATTGAGAGTGATAATTTATATTATCCATGCTCAGCTTCTCAGTGAGTTAGATATATGCTATAGAAATATAAAATCACATTCCCAATAAGGGCTAGGAAGGACTATTTTGCTCAAGGGAGAGCAACCGAGGCCATGATGGGCTGAGTGAATCTAGAGGCTAGGAATGGCTTCCTTGAGAAAGGCTAGATAGATATATAGATCAGCAGAAGATGTCTTCTGGGTTTGGAAAGAAAGAGAAAAAAAGCAGTCTCCAGGAGTGGCTTCATGAGCATTCAGGTCTGGAAAGGTAAGTGGTGTCGATGATAGCGTGAGTTTACACACACACACACACACACACACACACACACACACACACACGTATGTATATACAGAACCAAGCTCACACATCACTCATACATGGACACACACACAGATAGAGAGGAGGGAAGGAGGAAGAGAGGGAGAGAGAGTTAATTGGTTAGTTGGCTTGGATCAGAGATGAATTCACTCCTTAGACTGTGCCTGAATGCTGCTACCCAAAGCTCCCTTTCTTCCAAATGCTCAGATGTTAGCAGATTCCCAGCTGCCCAGACCAGAAATAATCACAGAGAAACTATATTAGTTGCAAATACTGTTTGGCCAAAAGCTTAAGCATATTTCTAGCTAGCTCTTACATCTTAAATCAACCCATTTCTATTATTTTATATTTTACTATGAGACTTGTGGTTTTCTGGCAAGGTTCTGGTGTGTTTGTCTCCTGTGGTAGCTCCATGGCATCTCTCTGATTCCACCTACTCCCTCCTTCTCCATCTGCTTGGAATTCCTGCCTTGCTCTATTCTGCTAAGCCACTGGCCGAAACAGCTTTATCCATTAATCAATAAAAGCAACACATATACAGAAGGACTTCCCATACCATTCAGATGCTTTAAGAGTGACATTATCTTTGTCTATTATCTTGTCGCAAGAGATTGCCGAGAGTCTCCTGACAAAGGGTGGTCCTTCATCACAACAGCATGGAGGAGACTGGAGAGTTCTGACAGTGATTCCCATAATGCAAGATTCCAGAGCCCAGACACTTCGGTGCCTTCACCCTCTCCTGGCCTCAGTCAGGTTCTCATTTTTTGATGTTTGAAAAAGAGCAAAGGAAGCCTTTAGATGCTCTTCTATGCTGTGCTAAGCCTTTTAGCTCGAAATATTTGTGGATCATTAATATTCTCCTTTTGAGAACACTCCATTTTAAACAGTATGGGAGAATCTGTTTTATACTACATAGTATATCACCAATATCAACTAGTGTGATACCTTGAGCGTCTGCGCCAGTAACAGTCTGTGGATATTATAGAGAAGTCACCCACTCTCGCCTGCATGTTAGTCTGCCTCCTAAGCTTCTCTGTGCAACTTTCTCTGTCTTTTTCTCAGTGTTGTAAAGATTTATAAATTTAATTATATGCTCTTGTGTATGTTTGCGTATGGGCAAGTGCCTGTGAGCACAAGTGCATGAAGAAGACACCAGCATCCAATATTCCAGATCTGGAGATACTGACTGTTGGGAGGCTGCCAGCCATGGGCTCTGGGGAACAATGTGGTGACCTCTACAGTGCTTGCAACCACTGAGACACTCTCCAGCCCATTTCCCAGTGTTTCTGATGCAACATTCGTGGAGGCAGGAACTAAAAGCAGTTGAAAACTGCATATCCTGATCATGCAGAAATAGCAGAAGAATGGAGTACGGAATGTTGAGGCAGCTAGGGGTGAAGCGGACTTCGCTGAGTACTGATAACAGCTACTGTTTGTTGAGGTCTTGGCATCACCATATAAAGTGACAGGTGTTTTACTTATTATACCTGGGGACTTTTCAATTGTAAAGACAAACACCAGTGCTCAGGAAAGATGAGTACCGTCTCATCAGTCCATTAGCTAGTGAATGGGATTCAAGGCTCCTGAATCTGCAGATCACAGCATTTCCCAGCATTTCGTTGTAGCAGGGCTCTGTGCTTGTCTGTGTCCCCACCTATGAAAGGGATAAATCAATATCATCTGAAGGAATGAGGGCACAGTAACTGTTATTAGTCATAATAGTATCTTCACTGTGTGTTGGACTTCGGCCTCCAAAATGTGTTTTGTGTACATCCAGAGTCCCACGTGAGGGAAACAGCAGCCGGGTGACATGGGATATTTATCTTCCAGGTGAGGTAGTTGCGGCTCAGGGAGGCGAGGGGATTGGCCCAAGGTCACATGAACATGGTCGTGCTAGAAAATGGATGCCGACCTCAGTGTTGGGCCTGCCTCATGTCAGCTGCCTTTATAATTACTAAGATAACTGTCGTTCACCGGAAGTTGCCCATGGATAGGAAGAACTTGCTACATAATGACTCGCAGGTGGTTATTATCTTTGATAGCATGCTTGTTATGAGTCTCCGAAGGACAACTTTGAAGTTGTCCTTTTGACCTTCAGCATAGCTTTTTTCTCCTATGAGTTCAGCCACTTTCTTCATCTCTTGGCCACTGTGACCACGTCATTCTTCTCAGGGCTCTCCTGGGCTACTATGGCCTTGGCATCCATTAGGTCTGAGCTCTATCAGCTTGGTTCTCTTCTCTCTTGAATGGTTTGAAGGAAATTGGAAGTTTAATTGGCATCTTCGAACCACGTAGTGGATATGTTCATTACGTTGTCCTCTTACACAGCTTGACACAAGAGCAAGACCCTGGAAAGCTGGATAACAATTCATGATCTTCCTGACCTTTGGAGTGAGCCAAACAGAGGAGTGAAGGCTATCAGAGGAAACATAAAGTCATCACTCTGGGGATAGGAGAGCTGTTTACTGGATCTGGTGAAAACGAGAGCTCAGAGCATCAGGCCCAGCGTGAAGAAGGTTTTTCTATCGCTGGACAGTCTTTCTGAGTCTCACAAAGTCAAACTTGGACATAGAGGCTGTTTATTAGGACTCTGTGACTCAGGAAATAGAGATGTTAAACGAGATTTAGGAATGAGCTCATTAGGATAGTCAATGGTTTCAAAAAGTAAAAGAGCGCACAGAAGAAATGAAGAATGCAGTTCAAGTTAGAATGGGCATAGGTGGCCATGGTCTTGGCTAGATTCTACAGGATTGTACTATACAGAGCATCTTCTCAGGGGAAGGAGAATAAATGGCATCATTTATTGCTGCCTCTGCTTTCCAAAAGTTAGACTAAAGACAGAGCCATCCCAAGGCCTCTGCCGATCCTTTTCAACAGGTTATTAAACGAAAAGGATGAGCAGTGGGGAGGGGACTGTGAACATGTCATGCTCGCAGGAAAACTGTGACAGAGGGCTTTCCTTGCATGGACACAGCAAAATCTTGGGCGATCATGAGGTTCAAAGTGAAGGAAACCATGGAGCTGAAACAGTTCAGAGAGATTCTCACAAGCTAGGAAATGTGCTTGTTTGCACCAATACGAAAGGAACAGGAACCATGTGCAGAGCGATCCTTTTCAGAGGCACTGAAGACAATCAATGTTTCTGCCTCCATGCCCTCGCCCTTCTATCGAGCATCACACTCCGAGAAGGCAGCTCTGTGTTCCCCAGTACAGAAGGAGAAAGACGAGGCCACGAGTCAGACACGTACCTCCATCTTGCTTAGTCCAATGTGTAGGGGTGTTTCTTTCTAGATTACAGGAAGGAAACCATGGCTTAGCACAAGCAAATTGCTCTTGATTAAAGAACTTGCAAGTGGCAAAAAAAACTGGGTTCAAGTGCAGATACCCTGACTCTGAATTCCATTCTCAACTACCCTGAAAGCCCCCCAAAGTCTGTTTTCCTGTCTCCGACTCTTTTCTCTTTGCCTGGAATATCATTCATCCACGTAGTTTCTCATCCAACAAATATTTGCAGGACACTAACCATGTGTGTGAGAATTGGCCTAGTGCTAGGAAAATTCTTCGATAGGAACATGTGGCTACCCTCCAAAAGCAGAAAATCTGGGGAGGGACAGGTATGGGCAGGAAGAGATCAGCACTGTGTGGCAAGTTCTCTGACTAAAACCCAGGCAACACACTGCAAAGCCATAGCTAATGAAGCAATAAACTCTAACAGCAGCTGGGAAGACAATGGAAGATGAGGTGGAGATGGAGAAAGGACATTGGAGGAGGTGTTTTGGAAATAATATGTGCCAACGTTTATCAGGTTGTCTGAAAAGTAACCCTCAAAGAATTCACCATAACTGATGTCCATTGGGAGGCTTCTGTATACTAGTGCCACTTTTGAGAAGTTCAAGGGCTCAAGTCCCTACCGCATGAAGCTTGTATTTTGGTGCAAGAGTTGGGTACAAGATAATGAAAAAGTCTAAAACACAATGGCGAATCGTGAGGAACACACTGATGAAAGAGAAAGCCAACTGGGGAAGTGGTGTGTGAGATATCTGTTCAAAGAAGCCCCTGTGGAGGCCTTTGGGATTAGAACAAGGCTTCAAAGACAATCACACAGCTAGGTGTGGAAGAAGAGCGAGAACAGAAAGTTAAGTCACAGAGGAGTATATTAGCCAGAGGGATGGAGTGGCTGGACTCTAGGTGAGGTAGGGCTTTAAACGTTGTCTAAGACATGGGGGAACAAATGAATCTATTTGGATACGTATCATTTATTACAGAAATATGTTACTAGGTAAAAGTTTGTTCAAGAGACATATATCACACAACAAATGTAAAATAAAATTCGTATTAAGTGTGATTTAATGGGCTGGCTTTTCCCATCCTCCATTTAATCAAAATGAATTTCTAATCTCGTGCTGACACATTCTGAAGAGCCTGGCCATTCACAAGGAACTGATTGTTTAAAGAAAACCTGAAGTTGGGAAAACATGCAACCGGTTATTTTAGGTGAGACCACGGGAAAACATTTTGACA
This sequence comes from Microtus pennsylvanicus, assembly GCF_037038515.1. Lineage (NCBI taxonomy): Eukaryota > Metazoa > Chordata > Mammalia > Rodentia > Cricetidae > Microtus > Microtus pennsylvanicus. The sequence goes on from NC_134581.1 coordinate 131,479,450, forward strand.
TAGGTCAGAACCAAAAGCTGCCGTCAGCTGTTCACTTTAGCTTCTTTTCTTGATTCACTCGGAAAAGCAGATGGCATTAGCCAAATATTCCTGCCTTGAATTTGTCTGCTGAAGCCTGGAACTAAAAGGCCTCTGTTATGGTTCAATTCATTTTTTTTTCTTGTTCTGGAACATTCCATGTGGCCTTTTTAGATAAAACCATAGCCCATGGAGATAGCTCTGGGGCCATTCACAAATGTAGAGAGGCCTGAATTCTACAACTCACATGAAGCAAGTGTATTGGTACCCATGTCTGGTATCCACCCATTGTGAGAACCTTCTCCTGGGTCTTGGCTCTGGCACTGCTCCCTAGCAGTTCCAGAGACCTGGATACTACAAGGACCTAGGCTTCCTGTTATCACTGAGGGACTGAGCCAACATGGAGATGTGGCAGAGGCTGTTTTGGTCCTTTGAGAACTATTAAGCCAGGCCTCTAACAAAACAGGAGCTAGGGGAAGGGAGCAAGAAGGGAAATCCTTATTGTTATCCAGTGGAGCCGGGAGCGCCAAACGGCGTCCATTTCCCAAAGATCAGGAAATGGTGGGGGATGAAGGTACCAGCCACCTGACTCCCAATTAGCATCATTAGCCTCATCATCCACGTCAGAAGCTGGTCTGGTCAACTGGTGGTTTAAAGGCTTTCCACAAGCTGGCATCCTCTCCTCTTGCTACTGAGGATAAGGAAGGAGGATGGGCCCCAGCTAAAGAAAGTACGTTGATTCCTTGACCAAAGAGTGAGCTCAGCCTTGTGCTGGAAATTTGCCCTCAGTGTCCTCTTTTGATGTTCAGAGTCAAGTGGGCTTGTTGCTTACAGCTGCAGTTTCTTCCCGGCGCTCAGCCATGCTGAGTATTCAGTGGGCCAATTATTTTCCTCCTCTTTGGGGGATCTCTCTCTCTCTCTCTCTCTCTCTCTCTCTCTCTCTCTCTCTCTCTCTCTCTCTCTCTCTCTCTCTCTCTCTCTCTCTCTCTCTCTCTCTCTCTCTCTCTCTCTCTCTCGACTATAAATCTCCCTAGCCAAAGGTGTCCACTCTCATCTCTGCAGTCTCTCCATTTCCCCAGTGCTGAATATTGCTCCCGTTGGCATTCCCATGCTCGTTCATAAAATTGAGGCTAAACACTACAAGTGACCCATTCTAAATTCCCAGCCAATTTCTCCCCCACCTTTCCTTTCTTTGAGGGAGGGGGTAATTGTCAGAGGAATGCTATAAGCTAGACTTCGTCTACAATTGTTTTCCCACTCATATTTGAAGAGACACCGCATGTACTGGCTTCTTCTCGTGTGCTCAGAGATAAATTACTCAAGCCGCAGCATTTCCTTTACCCGGAAGTCTGCTCAAGGGACCCTCACACCACCCACCAGGGAATCACCCTATTTCTATGGGAAAGAAACAACAGAGGCACCCCTGTGGAGAAGGAATTCAAGGATGCAGAAAGGTTTTGAAATACTCTAATGGCATTTCAGAATTGATCTTGCCGAGTTGCTTTCAGAGTTTTCCTTGAACGTATTAGTATAATTTTAGACACGTAATCACAGTGAAAAGTTTAAATGCCTTCTGACTCATTTTCTTAATATTAGACAAATGCATATGAGCTGCGTGTGTCCACGCCCCCATCCTCATGGCCCTCACACACATGTCTTACTCATTTCACATGCTAGATTAAGTTTTACTGCTTCTTACACGATCTTGTAATTAAGAGCATTCTCTTTGAAGAGACAATTATAGTTGCAGATGGCAGTGAGCGGGAAGCTCAAAGCTTGCTTCCTGGTATTAACCAAAAGCCACTGCATTACTGCTTAGAAATCTCCCTGAAGTTTCAAAATAATAAAGTAAGAATGCTTATAAAAAATGCTGAGAACACTGCCTGAAGCTGTTGCAATTATTCAAATAATTGGTGTGTCTCCATGGGACTTCAGAATAGGTTCCCTCTCCCCATCTACCTCCACATCTGTTTGGAGAGCATGAAGCTGTCCTGGTGGACAAAGTCCCTCTATCTAGTTCTGTCGTTATTCACAAGCAGGGAACCCGTGTGCCCAAGGATAAAACTGCCTTGGCCAGGATCCTACAGGCAGCTGGGTGCAGAGCTGGATTAGGACAGCTGGGTTATGCCTCTCAGTTGGGTGGTCCCATTATCCACCCACCTTCCATTAGCTCATGCTATGAGGTGGTTTTGTAAAAGGATGCTTCCTTGGCCCAACTGAGCTCTAAACTGGAGAAGGCTAGCTAAGGTCATGTAATTATAGAAACAGTATGGTGTGTTGAGATAGTCAGTCACCTAACAACAACACTAAAAGGAGTCAGTGACCTTCAGAGGAGAAGGTTTCTCTGGGGCAGGGCTCATGCCTTATTTATTTTGATAAATGTAGCACTAGGTTAGCGTTTTTTTTAACATGGAATGAGTTCCTAATGCACACTCAATGTTTTAGGCATCGTAGTGCTTCTAGGAGCTATGGTATCTCCATTTAAATATTTAAAGAATATTGAGGATCTGGAAAATTGGATCTTGGAGAAAATCACTCAGTTAAGATGCGGTGGGGATGTAGCTCAGATCTGGACTCATCTCCAGCTTGTTTTTTTTTTATGTTTTTATGCTGATGTACCTTCCACCAGGGCAATAAATGATAGCGACAAACCGGTAATTAGCTCAAGGTAAACAGAACTATCTAAAACCAGTGCCAGGTTCCTTGTTGCTGCTAGTGTAAGCGAAGTCTATTTCTGCCTGTGGTGGGTGTTTTGAGAAATCTCTCTCTAGAGGAGAAGCACAGGCGGTCAGTTAGGATGGAACTTTTTAAACTGTGTGCCATGACCCTGTATGGGGTCATGTATGTACATGGGTGAATCTTAAAGTCTTTGATATTAGTAAAAGGGTTCCGAAAGTGTATCTAATACTTAATTCAAAGCCAACTGTGTAATTATCCCAAGGCTTGGGGGGCCGTACTCACCCACGTTGCATCTTAGTATTTCACTGCCACCTTGGTTCTAGACAGACAACACAATGCAGGTGAAAATATTAGGACTTGAACTATGGTAACACTAGCAGAAATATTTTAACAGAAAGAATGAAATACAGAAATTTGAGACTCAAATTAAAGGACTCAGGTTATTTTATGTAAAGGTTAATCTGGAGTATAAATATGCTAGTCTGGGAATCAGAAACTTCAATACAAATCCCCCCAAATCTCTTTTCCCCACCCCATCCACCATTTATCTACCTTCATAGTCTGTCTGCCTGTCTAACTATTTACCATCCATCCACCATCCACCTACCCATCTACCCACAGAACTAGCAATCGTTCTCAAGATATTGCTAAACCTCAGCCATTACTTTTACGAACACTGCAGTGGATATGATAGCAGCCACCAAATGTATAGTATGCTCAACAGTGAAGGCAGACAGGGTCCCTGCAAACACTAGAGCTGCATCATGGGGAGTATATTGAAGAAAGTTCAGCAGGAAAAAGAGAAAGAACTTTAAGTTTCAGGATTTCTAAATTCCTTCCTTGACTTTAGTATTTGTAGACACCATGAAGCTAATTCTTCTCTTTTAAATTTTCTTCACAATTCAGCCACCCAAGTAACTCCCAAATAGAGAGCAGGATATATTAAGCCCCAAAGTGCTCTAAGGACATTTTAAAATGTACTATCTCTTAATTTTGATTTAATAAGTAGGCTTTAATTTAAAATTAATATCATTTAATTTGAACAATTTAAAATCTAATAAAATTGTGACAATAAAACAACTTTAAATGCTTTGCATATGGATTAAATCAACATTTATTGAGTACCTAGGAGGTGGCTGGCACTGGGCTGGATGCAGGAGTTGCCAAAAGGGTAATAGATTCGCCTTCCACTTGAGAGCCTGGATATCTCTTGGGACTGCAAACAAACAGGGACAGGAAATGCAGCCAACTGGCAAGATAAATGCTCTATGAAGTGCTAAGGAGAGAAAGTGACTGACTTGTAGGCGAAAGAGGAGGTCAGAGAAAGCCCGGCAGCAGAAGGGCTGTTTTTAAGCTGAGTCTTAAGGAATGAGAAGCTCTCATTTGTATTTACAATCTGTCTGTAATGGAACGAAGTCGAGATGATGCAATGTGAGCATCAATCACTCCGCAAGTGTTCCTGATATGGGAATGGGTGAGTCGAGTTTGAAAAGAACACCGTGGTCATTCAGCCACCCAACAAGCCATAACATGAGAGTGAAACTCGGCAGTTCTGAAAACATACAAGGAATGTATGCAACTTCCTTTTTGGAAATCAGTTTTGAAAAAGTTGAATCTCATTACAACTCTTGGGAAAGAAAAATGCCAAGTTCATAAACATTTAATGAATGCCCTGCAAGGTGCTTTCAACTTTGGGAACTGAAGGTAACCTCTGCCAGAAGGGACTTACAGAGTCCTGAGTCCTTTTATGGGGGCAACACCTTTTTTATCTCAGCAAACCCTGGTCAGAGGCCATTGTGGGGTGGGTGGTGGAGCTTGCTAGCAGGCCTTGACACAAGCCTTCCTTTGAACCTAAGGATGGTAGCTCAGATTCGGTCCATAAAGTTAATCCCTGCTTAGTTCCTAAGATACCACAAGGTAGAACCATCTTGTCTTTCATTTATGGACAAGAGAGCTGTGAAGAGGGCAGAGGAAGTAACTCAGCCTATTTATAGAGCTAAATCTGAAATTCTGAGTCTTAAAAAAAAATAAGACAAAACAGAATTCATTGGGAATTTCAGAGATATTTCAGAAATAATTTATTTACTGACATCAATATGCAATACTATGGGAAGGTAGGTATGCAGAGGAACATTCCTAGTTCAGGGGAACTAAAGAATTAAATTAGCTTGAGGGTAAATAAAATCACAAGAAAATGTGATTCCAGAGGGCAAAACAAGCTCACTGCATCCTGAATCTCCCAGTCCCATAGTCTTTAATGGGCAAGACGGACAAAGTTTAAGATAGAAAGCTTGGTCACAGTGGCATGTGACAACAAAAGTTATTAATTTAAGAATTGCCCAACATGTCCTAAATGTGAGACCAAAAATAAAACCTGTTCCACAGAAGAAAGGAAGAGTTTTTTAGACCATTTTGGCCTCGGGTCATGTGGAGTGTCTGGGCAGAATGGAGGGAGGCTATTGAGTCTCCAACCACAAATCTGCTTATGCCCCACAGCAAAACTTTACTCTGGTCCTCATCTAGAACCAGATGTAATTTTTAATCAGTGTCCTATAATGAATAGAAGGCAAAGCAGATATTCTTATCATTGCTGTTACAACATGCACAACAAAAGCAATGTATGGAAGGAAGATTGGAGGATATAGTCCCTCTGGTGGGGAAAGCATGGTGAGAGGATTGGCTCCAGCCAGTGTATCCAGAGCCCAAGGGTGCAGGTAACACTGCTGTCGCTGTGGGAGGCAGCACAAAGGGAAGATGCTGGTGTGTATGCATTATTTAGTCTGGGACTTCAGCGTGTGGGATACTGTCATCCACATTCATGGCTGGTCTTTCTGCCTCAGTTCAGCGGCTGTAGAAAGCTCTCACAGACATGCCTATGGCTGTTTCTCCTGGGTGATTCAAAATCCAGACATGTTTATAATGATGATCACGGAAGATAAACAAAATTTGCAAAGATAGTAGTTGAGAACTCTCTGAAGTTGTCTAGTGAAAGACACAGATCTTGGAGGAGCTAATACATCTCAAGAAAGGTAAGTTTTCATTTTAAATACCAACCTAAAGTTTCAGTGTAACCAAGAAAAAAACACCCTAAAAACAGTGAAATAGACCAAGTTGCACAACCGATAGAAGGCTTCAAGACCGTCTTCTCGTGACAATGACATTATTGCTACCAATGTGTTTACTTCTTGCTTCATCAGTTGTCCTCTGTGTTTGGAGATCTGGAAGGACAAGGAGGCAGCCAGAGCTCAAACTGCAGTGGGATTTTCCATGCTTCCAGGTGGAAATGCGATCTCTGGGGGAAACAGCAGGATTTCGGTATCTGAAAAGCATAGACTTCAGAAGCCAGAAGCATGACTCTTCAACTTGGGACCCTAGGGACCATGATGCTTGGAATCACTTCTGTTTCTTTTGCCTTCTAAACACATGCATTCACTTACTGAGAATTTATCATCATGTAGAGGTTGTTGATAGAGGATGTGGACTACCTTCCACAAGGCAGTGTCTCCGTTTATGGTGGTATACTCTCCCACATGCTAACTTCGTTGCCTCTTCAAAGAACCACTCTTCTATTCTATCACATAGTGGGATTCTGGGTAGTGTTGGTTAAGAATGGATGGAGTTCTCCTGACCTGACTGTGCCCACCAGCATATTTATTCTGCTAGAAAATGTCACTTTTATCTAAGACACTATTTCATGAGGTCTCACCCTTGAAGATGCTCATTCCGCATACTACAATTTTTTAAATCAAGTAGAACAAGATGGGGAGCCTGCATGGGACTGAACTAGACCCTCTGAATGTGAGTGGAAGTTATATGGCTTTATATGTTGGAGGAGCCCCTGGCAGCCACACCAGGACCTATCCCAAGTGCATGAACTGGCTTTTTGGAGCCCATTCCCTATGGTAGGATACCTTACTTGGTCCTGCTTCAAGTTGGTATGCTAGACCTTGCTGACTCCCCCAAGAAAGGCCTTACCCCCTCTGAGAAGTGGATGGGATGGGTATCAGGAAGAGGGGAGCTAGAAGAACAGGAGGGGAAGGGAAGGGAGGGGGTTACTGGGGTTGGTATGTAACATGAAAAGTATTTTTTTTAATAAAAAGATGAAAAATAAAGTAGAATGTGCATGAAGTTTTAATTTGCATTTTCCTGATGACTAAGGATGTTGAGTTTTTTCATATGTTTCTTGGCTATTAGTACTTCATCTTTTGAGAACTATAACTCCATTTCATTTGCCTGATTATTAATGGGTTGTTTGACTTTGGGTGCTTTTGTTGTTGTTTATTTAGTCTAAGTGCCAATCCCCTGTCAGATGTATGATTTGCAAAGATTTTATCCTATCCCATAAGCTGTCACTTTGCTTGATTCTTTCACCCCACAGAACTTTTAATACAATCTCATTTGTCTGCTGGGGGCAATATCTTCTAAATTACATCAATTGAAATAACTCAGATATAGATATGTCATGTTGTCTTTCATTTGGGGATCCTAGGATTCTCTATAGACAGGCAGACAGACACATATGAAGAGAGACTAGGAGAGAGACTAGGAGAAGCAAGGATCCTAGTGGGAGGAAGAGGGTGCTAAGGTGAGGGAGTTGGAAGGGTGAGCAGGGGTGAAGATTGTCACTGTGCATTCTATACTTGAAAGAAATTATCTAATAAAATCTGACACCATGTGTGATGAATATGGAACAATTGAAGTGTCTTGAGAAAATGGACCTCTTTGTGTGTCTGTCTAGCCTGCGTCCGGGACTTTGTGTGATTCCACAGTCTGATCCTCTCTTATTATTTCTGCCTAGACCTTTAAGGAAGACTTTCTTTCCCTTGTAGCTCTGTTTGGAATTTAGAGTGAATTCCCACACCAGCCAGATTTGTTTTACTGTAGGACTGAAATAAATTTGCAGCAGGAATGCAATGCTTAGTGAGCCACAGAACCCATATGATGTTTATTTGTGACATTTCTTAGTAGTATGTATAGCACCTCAGTTTTGCAAATAGGAAAGCCATTTTGTATGGACTGGGGATGGGAGTGATTGTGATGCTGGAGAGTGGAAGAGCTGAAGTTTGGGGAATAACATAGACACAGGAAGAGATAAGACTGAATGATTTCCATGGAAGTTGGTACCCTGTAAGCGCCAGGCTGACTCACTTGCTCAAGCTTCTTTTGCCCGTTCGTGTGATTTTCGTAATATTTTCAAAGATAGCTGTTTGTAATCTGTGACTAAATTTCTTATTGTAAATAAAACCTAAATTTTATAATGTATGCTGTATTTGAGCTCATCCCCTCATATCCATTGCAGAAAAACTGAGTGCACACCTGAACCAGAATTTGAACAAAAAGAAGTTGCCCCCTTTTCAATGTGTTTGAGCTCTATCGAGAGGCAGGCAGGCTGGTACACGCCAGCCTGAGACTGCCTAGGCTGAGTATTTCAATATTAAAATGTTTCCAGGCGCTGGCTGACTCTGCTTATATAATAGCTCATGTTCCGAATCAGAACTGTGTTGCTAACGACTTACATATGAGTAGTGTAAATACTCCTGTCACTGCAGTTTGAGTCTGTGGACAACTTACAAATTAGATATTTACAGACAAGGAAACTAAGAATTAGGGAGCTTCAATAACTTACTAGATGTCATAGTGTTAGGAAATGACAAGCTGTAATTCAGCAATAGCCTGATTCCCCACCCACGGGCCGGTGGCTCTGCCCTAGTGTGTGATCAATAAATCATCTATCTAGATTTCCATGATAGTGTTTTTATGCCTCTTGTGGTGGTTTGAATGAGAATGGCCCTCATAGGCATGGGTTTGAATGCTTGGTCTCCAGCTGGTGGAACTCTTAGTGTAAGATTGCAAGTTTGCCCTTGTTGGGGTAGATTTGCCATTGGAGGTGGGATTACAGGTTTCAAAAGCCCATGTCCTTTCCAGTTAACACTCTTTCCTTGCATCATGCTTGTGGATCAGGATGTAAGCTCCCAGTTATTGTTCCAGCCCTATGCCTGCCTACTGCAATGCTCTCTGCCATGATAGCCATGACTTACCTCTGAAACTGTAAGCCCCTGATAAACTAGTTCTTTTATAAGTTGCCTTGGTCATGGTTATTAGCACAGCAATAGAAAAGTAACTAAGACGCCACTCTGTTAAAATAGCAAAAACCCAAACAACAACAACAAAACTCAACTAAATAAAATACTGTGACTCTTTGAATGAGCAATGTCTCCAGTGGGTTTAGGCATTTGAGGACTTGCTTCCAGCTGATCACACTGTTTGGGGAATGTTAGGAGTGTAGCCTTGCTAAAGGAAGTGCTGAGAGGCAGACTCTCAGAGTCACCGCTTGCCCATCTTCCATTTTACTCTCTGCCTCATGCTTTCAGTTGAGAACATGAGTCCTCAGTTTCCTGCTCTTGCTCTGCCCCTTGATGTCGTGTCACCCCAGTGGACTCTCGTCCTCTGAAACTATAAGTCAAAAGATACTCTTCCCTAAGTTACTTTTGCTTGTGAGGTTTTATCAAAACAACAAAAACTAACACAAACTCTAAAGCATCCAGAGGTATGTGTGTGTCGCATAAACACACACACACACACACACACACACACACACACACGAGAGAGAGAGGGAGAGAGAGAGAGAGAGAGAGAGAGAGAGAGAGAGAGAGAGAGAGAGAGAGAGAGAGAAGGAGAGACTGCTTTGCAAAATCTGGTGATGATCAAGATGTTAAAACTAAAGAAAAAGCCAAACCCTTCTAGAACTCTAGTAGCCTGGGTAACCAGGTCAAGTATAGGGCCATTACTGAACAAGCAGACATTACTGAACATAGTAGACAATTAGCCCTGACATTCCTAACGTGTCTACATTTTACTTCTTGACACCTATGGGATTTATCTTCCATGGTAAGAGGGAATTTGAAGATATGGTTAAGTAAAGACTTTAATGCAAATAATCTGTAATAGGGTTCTTTTACCTCTCCTGTCTCCACTGTGCTTAAGTACTAATGCCAACTTTAAGGGTAGATACAAGGAATAAAACTCACCCAGTACTGGAGAGGCTAGAGCTCTGTAAGTCTAAAGCCAGTCTAGTCTAAATAGCAGGTTCTAAGCCAATCAGGACTAAATAGTAGTACCCTATCTCAAACAAAACAAAACAAACAAACTCCAGCACATATGAACAGTTTCTGTTGGGGGCAGTAGCAAAAGTTTTATTGTAAATGGAGACTGCTTTTTTGTTTCCCAGCCAGCCAGACCTGAAATAATCACATAAAAACTATATTAACTGCAACATTGTGACTCAGGAATATTCCTAGATAGCTCTTTTTGTTTTGTTTTGGTTTGGTTTGGTTTTAGCTTTGGTTTTGGTTATTTGGTAGTTTGGTTTTTCAAGACATAGTTTCTTGATAGCTTTTGGAGCCTGTCCTGGAACTAACTCTTGTAGACCAGGCTGGCCTTGAATTCACACAGATCTGTCTGCCTCTGCCTCCTGAGTGCTGGGATTAAATGCCTGTGCCACCACTGCCCGGCTCCTAGATAGTTCTTATATCTCAAAATAACCCGTTTCTATTAATCTGTGTATCACCACAAGGCTGTGGCTTACTGGTGAGGTTCTGACTTCTTTCTCCTTTGGCAACAACATGACATCTGCCTGACTCTGCCTTCTTTCCCCCTGTGTTGTTTAATTTACCCGCCTACCTATATTCTGCCCTGCCATAGGCCAAAGCAGCTTCTTTATTAACCAATGTTAATAAAACATATTTATAGTCTACAGATGAGAACCCCACATTATATAATAGTGAGTAGTGTGTTTCTTGCTCATTTACTCATTTATCCATCATTCAACATTATAGAATAGTAGCACTTTTCTCACTCAAAGAAAGGAAAAATTCACTTTTGTTTTCTCAGAAGGAAACGGGAATCTCTGAGTCCTATGAAAACAGGGTCTTCTGGGTCCCATAATCTGACAATGAGCACATGGAACTGGGGAAATGAGCCTGATTATGTCTTTTCATCCACTTGACACTACTCTGTTCCTTATAGTTGTCTTTCAAACACCTCATATATTCGGAAGTTTCGCTCCCCTTTGGTTGATTATGTTTTCCCTCCATTCCCAGCACCAGCTGCTCTGAGCCCTTCCTATCTGCATTCCTGCAGCCTGGTCACAGTAACTCCCAAAGGTAGTTCATCCCTCTCTACAATGTCCTTCATGTTTTCTTCTTAATCTGAAGGGCTTAATCAGTCTGCAGCTTGTTTAATCTCAGAAGGCTCGAGCAAAGATTCAGGACTATGACAATTCTTTCTAGTCTTTAAAAAAATGTCTCTAACCAATTGTGCTTGACCCAAATGAGCAGCAAAGCCTGGCAGCATTTTGGTTCTGAAGATAGGGAACAAACATTTCGTCATTTAGGCCTAGAACAGGGATGATTCTTAGTATGGAAACTTGTTGGTGTTTTTCAAACTTCAGAATAATCAACCCAAATTAAGTTATTTCTTATGACCAGGGTAAAAGTTTAGTTTGTAAAAGAAACATGTTATTTGTGTGTATGGATTTTAATTTGTTTGGTGGTTGAACTTATCCACTGTAGAATGTTGCTATGGGTATTAGTGGGACCAGTTCTAAGAGGTTTGGAGCCATTGCTAGAGGGGAAAATCCTTACTAGGCATCAGGAGAGTTTTGTCCATATTGGTCACAATTACTTGGACAACTCACTTTACCCCAGGTTCTAGTGCCCAGTATGATAACAACATTGGATAACATTAGTATCCAATTAGTATCCAAACCTCTGGAGTTGTAGAGGAGTATGAATCAGCTGGGTAAGTGTAGCTCTCACCCTACATGTAAGGAGCTTCATTGTGAAGCATAAGTAAGCTATTTCAGAGACACACAACTGCTCAAACTGTTGATAATATGTGACCAAATGATCATGGGATGCCCAGACCCAATTGGTTCTATATTGCAAACTCTACACCAAAATCTTAGAGAATAACAGAGGTAGAAAAGTCATGGAAAGAGATAAAGGACCAAGACTCCTACTATAAGAGTTTTCTAGACATGACATGGATGCTGCACACATGAAATGTCAAGAATATGACTGCCTGAACAAGGCCTGCATGATAGCAGCACTAGTTGATGGGTCAATGTGAAAAACGATAAGGAACTTTCCCATGCCTCCCCCATAGATAAAGGCATATAGGTGAAGAATGGTTGCTGAAAGGGGGAGAATTGGTTTTCTCCAGGAGTAAACACTCTAAGAGGTTGTCTAATACCAGTAGTTAGCCCTAAACACATGTATTTGTGTGTAGACTTAAATGTATAACATAAATGTGACCATCATAGAAGGTCATGGATTTGAGAAGGAGTTGGAAGATACAGGAGAAGGTGGAAGGGAAAGAGGAATGGGTAGAAATGATACAGTAATGTATGTAAGTAAATAAATACAGTAATCATGTATGGATGTCTCCAAAAAGAAATATTCACATTTAAAATAAAGGAGATCAGTGCTAGCTTTATGTGCCATATAAACAAAGCAAGCAAGCAAATCATAGTGTAGTGACACCTAGAAGGGCAGGATGGTGACCCAAAAGATCCAGAGTATCTCTCAGGCTGGCCAGACATTGACATAAAGAAGCTATTGGGATTGCTGATGAGAGAACACACCAATTTGAAGGGGCTCTAGCTCACTGAAGAAACACAGAAGAAAGGCAACGTGTCATCTAAGACAGTCAGAGCTGGCACTTGTCCCTCAGTGACTTAAGCAGAATTATCCCAGCCAATGATCTCAGACTGGCACTCAGTTCTCTAATGCTCATTTTGGAATGGAAAAGGATAGCTGAACCTAAACCCTTCCTTAAGATTACAAATATGTCCACTTGCTGGATGATGCCGTACATGTCTAAAACCCCAGATTTTGGGTAGGTGAGGTAGGAAAATAGTTAAGTTTGAGGTGGACTTAGGCTACACAGCAAGACCCTGCCTCTGAAAACCAATACCCTACCACATTTATATGTGTATGTACGTGTACTAATATACATAAGGGCTACATAATAATTGCTATCATAGTTTATTATTTATTTGTATAAATAATACAAATACATAGTTATTTATTTGTATAAAACCATACTCACATATATGCTTGCCTGCACCAAGGCAATATTTATTGCTTTAGCTGTCTCTCCACGTATATTGCTCTGACTTTGGAGACTAGATGAACCAAGGGTGAAAGCATGGCTTTTGCATCCTACTGCTGGCTTGAGCCTTGGCTCCCTTATTGTCAGAGCTTTGCTAAGTCATTTCAGTTGTAAAGGTCATGGGCATTTTCTTATAATATGACGACAAAATCGGTATATACTCCACAGAGCTGCTGTAAGGACTTAATGAGAAAAACCAGTGGAAACCCTTAGCACACGCAGGCCCGAGTAACCAAATGAAATGATTCGCACGTGAGTCAGCTTGTAAGAGGTAACCGAACACTGTCTAACAACAAAGGGTTTATGCAAAAGAAATGATAGTGATCTGGATTATTTATTCAGCTTTCTCACAAAATTCTTAGCACGGCAACACGAGAGAAGACATGGAAAATAAATCTGAGGAGGAAAAGAGTTGCTACAGCTTCCTGCAGTGGCAAAGGACTCAGGAACACATGCAAGGTTGTCACTCCCCAGTGAGGTCCATGCCCAACAGTGCAGCATAGTCATAGAGAAGTTTCTAGAAGTGATGCTTTTGAAAGACATTCCTCAGCATGCACTGGACCTTCTCCAGTTTGGCATGCTAATTACACCACGGAAAGGCTTTCAAATGGCGACTTAAGGCCGATTTCGATCATAAATTTTCCACTTTCGAAGTGATCTCCCTAATATATGGAAATTTCTTCACAACAAAGACTCACCATTTCGGGTGATTTATGAAATCATCCTTGAAGTCAAAGCACTGGTGGGTTGATTTATTGCCGCTTGCGTTCTCGCTGGAATTTAATTTGTGCCTAGGCAATGTGAGTTCATTTCAGAAAAACGTGTCTGGAGGTACAACACAAGAGCAAGCGCTACTGTCACCAGAAGAGTTTGTCAAGGGGAAAATTTTAAATCATTCATCATTGGCCCATGGGTATATGTGCAACGCTTGGGGACTGCTGGGGACACATTTTTCATGGAGATGAATTCATTAGCTCGAGCTATGATGGCAGTGAATGAAGGGAAGGCAGCTCCAATGAGTAGGTGCTTAATTGTGGTGTTACTATCGCCGTCCTCCAAGGCTTTGCCACCTTTCAGGAGCTTCCAGTCTCTGTGCAGGTTAATCTAAACCCACAAAACCCTAGGAGGACGGTGATGTCATCGCCCCAGTACAACTGGAAAATTCTGCAGTCAAAAGACATTCCTCCGGAGATCACAGAGATGGAAAAGGGATGAATGAGTTCTCTTCTCTTCCAGGGGAGGAGGGGGATCAAGTTTGATGCACTATTGTGTGCTTGTGTGTGTGCTGTGCATGGGGTACACGTTCCTCTTTAATGAAAATGCCAACCCCGTAATGAGGCTGATGAGTACATTAATCTCTATTAAAAGCATTCTAAAACATTCATTTTCTTCAAAGAGAAGCGAAGGGAGGGAAATGTGTGTAAATTCCACTGTGCGCTGTGCTTATTATGTCAAAGATGCTTTTTAGATTCTACCCCTTATTAGAGAGCAAGCTTCATTGAGTGCCATTTTTATTATATCCAAGATGCTTTCCAAACTGCAGTGCTCATTAGATTTTTCTGGATGTTGGAGGTACTTAGTCAAACATCTTCTTCCTGGAATTACCTATTTAAGTTGAACCCACAGGGGTTTAAGAATAGGCTGGCCTCTTAATAATTCACTAGGTTTCAATTCTAACAGATACATTCTTTCTGAGTTCTCCTGTGGATATGCAGCCAAGACAATAGCACACATAATACAGTAAGAAGACATTACTTTCCATCTGAGGAAACATAAATGTTTGAAGTGAGGATCGTTGATGAGGAAAATGCTCACACATAGGTAATAGGCCAAAGTTTGGCACACAGTAGGACCGTGGAAAGCATATTCTGAAGCTAGGAACTCAGCACTAGGCACATGGAGTATCCTCGAGGAGCCTTGTTATTATGCTTGAAATAAAAACGGTGTGTTGAGATTCAGACCAAGGCTGACTCAGTCTACCCATCTATACTGTTCCAAACATGAAACAAAAAATGACTGGAGATAGTTCATAGATAGGGGCAGATTTCTAATAAAGCAAATGAATATCCAAAAAAGCCTAAAGAGAAGAGAGAAGGGGGAGAACATGAGAAGGTAATAGGAAAATAAAAACAAATTATCATGTTTTCTATCATATGCAGTCAGATTTATTTATACAGGTGTGTATATATATGACAAGAAGCAGAAGGAGAAGAATAAAGACTAGCAAGAGGGACGTAGAAATCTTGGAAGGTGGTACAATGAGAGATTTACATCTACAGAAATATATATGTGTATGATGATATAATAATAAAAGTAGTATTTTATATGCTATCTAAAAACAATAATAAATCATGGATTTTTAAGGAGGCACAGTAAAAACTAAAATATTCTATAGTATAAACATAAAGTTTTAAAGTCTTCATAGGACCCTGAAACTCAGACTACACACCACTCCCAAGTTCGAAAATATCTTCTACCCAAATCAAAAACTACAGAATAATAAACATAAAAGGTCTGGTAAAATACAGCAGCAAATACAATTTAAAAGGAGGCAAATTTACAAAAATAACTACGCAAAATAGAAAAGGAAAGAATAGTGATTAGAAAAATAGTCTCAGGGAAAAGTAGAGAAATAGAGTGATAATTCAGAAAGAAAAGAGAAAAGTCATTATGTCATTAAA